>NC_045448.1:30635721-30894450 GCF_002776525.5 Piliocolobus tephrosceles
TGGCTGGTACCGGTTGTTCCTTTCCATGTTTAGGGCTTCCTTCAGGGTCTCTTGTAAGGCAGGCCTGGTGGTGACAAAATCTCTAAGCATTTGCTTATCTGTAAAGAATTTTATTTCTCCTTCACTTATGAAACTTAGTTTGGCTGGATATGAAATTCTGGGTTGAAAATTCTTTTCTTTAAGAACGTTGAATATTGGCCCCCACTCTCTTCTGGCTTGTAGAGTTTCTGCCGAGAGATCTGCTGTCAGTCTGATGGGCTTCCCTTTGTGGGTAACCCGACCTTTCTCTCTGGCTGCCCTTAAGATTTTTTCCTTCATTTCAACTTTGGTGAATCTGGCAATTATGTGTCTTGGAGTTGCTCTTCTGGAGGAGTATCTTTGTGGCGTTCTCTGTATTTCCTGAATTTGAATGTTGGCCTGCCCTGCTAGGTTGGGGAAGTTCTCCTGGATGATATCCTGTAGAGTGTTTTCCAATTTGGTTCCATTTTCCCCCTCACTTTCAGGCACCCCGATCAGACGTAGATTTGGTCTTTTGACATAATCCCATACTTCTTGCAGGCTTTGTTCATTTATTTTTCTTCTTTTTTCTTTTGGTTTCTCTTCTCGCTTCATTTCATTCATTTGATCCTCAATCGCTGATACTCTTTCTTCCAGTTGATTGAGTCGGTTACTGAAGCTTGTGCATTTGTCACATATTTCTCGTGTCATGGTTTTCATCTCTGTCATTTCGTTTATGACCTTCTCTGCATTAATTAGTCTAGCTGTCAATTCTTCCACTCTTTTTTCAAGATTTTTAGTTTCTTTGCGCTGGGTACGTAATTCCTCCTTTAGCTCTGAGAGGTTTGATGGACTGAAGCCTTCTTCTCTCATCTCATCAAAATCATTCTCTGACCAGCTTTGATCCGTTGCTGGCGATGGGCTGTGCTCCTTTGCAGGAGGAGATGCGCTCTTATTTTTTGAATTTCCAGCTTTTCTGCCCTGCTTTTTCCCCATCTTTGTGGTTTTATCTGTCACTGGTCTTTGATGATGGTGACGTACTGATGGGGTTTTGATATAGGTGTCCTTCCTGTTTGATAGTTTTCCTTCTGACTGTCAGGACCCTCAGCTATAGGTCTGTTGGAGATTGCTTGAGGTCCACTCCAGACCCTGTTTGCCTGGGTATCAGCAGCAGAGGTTGCAGAAGATAGAATATTGCTGAACAGCGAGTGCACCTGTCTGATTCTTGCTTTGGAAGCTTCCTCTCAGGGGTGTACTCCACCCTGTGAGGTGTGGGCTGTCAGACTGCCCCTAGTGGGGGATGTCTCCCAGTTAGGCTACTCAGGGGTCAGTGACCCACTTGAGCAGGCAGACTGCCCCTTCTCAGATCTCAACCTCCGTGTTGGGAGATCCACTGCTCTCTTCAAAGCTGTCAGACAGAGTCGTTCGCGTTTCACAGGCTTCTGCTCCTTTAGCTGAGCCCTGTCCCCAGAGGCGCAGTCTACAGAGACAGGCAGGTTTCCTTGAGCTGCTGTGAGCTCCACCCAGTTCGAGCTTCCCAGCGGCTTTATTTACCTACTTAAGCCTCAGCGATGGCGGGCGCCCCTCCCCCAGCCTCGCTGCTGCCTTGAGGTTAGATTGCCACAGACTGCTGTGTTAGCAAGGAGAGAGGCTCCGTGGGCGTGGGACCCTCCCGGCCAGGTGTGGGATATAATCTCCGGTGTGCCGGTGTTACAGCGCAGTATTGGGGTGGGAGTTACCCGATTTTCCAGGTGTTGTGTGTCTCAGTTCCCCTGGCTAGGAAAAGGGATTCCCTTCCCCCTCGCGCTTCCCAGGTGAGGCGATGCCTTGCCCTGCTTCAGCTCTCGCTGGTCGGGCTGCAGCAGCTGACCAGCACCGATTGTCCGGCACTCCCGAGTGAGATGACCCCAGTACCTCAGTTGAAAATGCAGAAATCGCCGGTCTTCTGTGTCGCTCGCGCTGGGAGATGGAGACTGAAGCTGTTCCTATTCGGCCATCTTGCCGGTAGTAAATATTTAGGCTGTGCAGGCCATACAGTCACTTTCCAAGCTACTTAATTCTGTTGTACTGCAAATGAATGAATATGTGTTCCAATAAAACTTTATTTATGGACATTGAAATTTAAATTTCATAGAACTTTCAGGTGTATAAAATAAAATTACACTTTTGCTTTTTTCCCCAGCCATTTAAAAAATGTAAAAATCATTCATAGCTCTCAGGTTGTACAAACACAGGTGGGATTGGTCCATGGGCTGTACTTTGCTTTAATATTTGAAGGATTGTTATCCACAAAAGTTAAAAGCATCATACTGTTTGTTTCTAGAGGACAAACTAAGGAGTGGGAATCCCAGAGGGATAAACTTCAGCCTCAAATTTCCTTGGGTAATAAGAGCATTTCTACAAATTAGAGCTGCCTGCCAGGAAAAAGGCTGCCTCAAGGCATCTCTGTCCTTGTGGCCCTTACACACAGGTGGGAGGTTGCACTAGATGACCTCTATGCTCCCTTTTAATAGTTACATTACATGGACCTGTAATACAGTTAACATGGGTCATTCTGATAAAACCATTGTATTGTTTTCCAAAGTACAGTAACTTCCCACCAGTTTTAGGACAGTGCTTTAAAAAAAAGACCAAAACGTTTGTGTGTATTGCCTTAACTATTTTAAATTAAGCATGTATAGTGTGGAGATTTACAGAGACTACTTGCTAACCTAAACATGTTTGCACACAGCAGTATTTTCTAATTTAAATTCAATCATAATATCCAAACAGCCCTTGCTTAGACCAGCTAAAGGTATAAACTTCATTTTTATCACATTAGGCCACCTGGAAGCTACAATCAGTGAGTAGTCTTGACGTCAGTAGTCTGTCTGCTTCATTAAAATGTTAATTTCATGGCTTTAATTCCCTTTATAAAATGTACCAATGCAGGACACTGTATGCAGATTTATTCTAAAGCAGACCAATTTGCATATTGTGCTTTTAGTTTATTCAGACTTTCTCTTTGTATTGCTGTTAAGAACTGCTTTAGTGTTTAAGAAAGTGTTCAAACGTTTAGATATGTAAGGCAATTTCAGCCTAAAATGAATTTTAAAAGAATTCTGAGAAAGCTTAATTTCTTCATCAGTGATACGATTCCCACTAAGAGTGAAATACACATTTTTCCCCCAACAACTCTGAAACTGCACCTTTAAAGAAAGAAAGGTATAATAGCAGTTTTAGCGAATGATGAGAGTGAAATCTAGCGCCTAATAGCAAAATGGATGAGCAAATCTTTTATGTCAGTGGTCCCCAACCTTTTTGGCACCAGGGACTGGTTTTGCGGAAGACCATTTTTCCACAGATCGGGGAAGGAGTCAGGGGGATGGTTTCGGAATGAAACTGTTCCACCTCGGATCATCAGGCACTAGATTCTCATAAGGAGCACACCACCTAGATCCCTCGCCTGCGCAGTTCACAGGAGGGTTCTTGCTACTGTGAGAATCTAATGCTCCCCGCTCCACACTCCGCTGATCAGGCAGGAGGTAGAGCGCAGGCGGTCATGCTCGCTTGCCTGCTGCTTGGCCTGGTTCCTGATGCAACTGCCCAATGGGTTCACCTTGCCCGCTGCTTAGAGCCGATTTATCAAGACTGGGAATTGTAATGGAGAAAGAGTAATTCACTCAGAGTCGGCTGTGCAGGAAACTGGAGTTTTATTATTACTCAAATCGATCTCCCTGAGCATTTAGGGATCAGAATTTTTAAAGACAATTTGGTGGATAGGGGCTTCAGAAGTGGGGAGTGCTGATTAGTCAGGTTGGAGATAGAATTATAGGGGGTCGAAGTGAGTTTTTCTTGCTGTCTTTGTTCCTGGGTGGGATAGCAGAACTAGTTGAGCCAGGTTACTGGTCCAGGTGGTGTCAGCAGATCCATCGAGTGCAGGGTCTGCAGAATCTCTCAAGCACTGATCTTAGGGTTTACAATAGGGATGTCATCCCCAGGAGCAATTTGGGGAAGTTCAGACTCTTAGAGCCAGAGGCTGCATATGACCCCTAAACTGTAATTTCTAATCTTGTAGCTAATTTGTTAGTCCTACAAAGGCAGACTGGTCCCCAGGCAAGAAGGGGTCTTTTCGGGAAAGGGCTGTTCTCAGTTTTGTTTCAGAGTCAAACCACAAAATGAATTCCTTCCCAAAGTTAGTTTGGCCGATGCCCGGGAATGAACAAGGACAGCTTTAGGTTTGATTTCTTTCACCGTCATAATTTCCTTAGTTATAATTTTGCAAAGGCAGTTTCACTAACAAGCCACTGACTAATACCAGTCCTGGGAGTGGGGACCCCTGTTTTATGTCATGTTGTTCCCGGACCAAACTGAGGGTTGGGCTGCCGTTTCTCCTGGCGCAATAACGAGATGCAGATGAACTGGTGGGGGGAGAGAGTTTTTATTTTCTATAACCGGTTACATGGAGAAGGCCTGGAAATTACCACCAGACCAACTCAAAATTACAAAGTTTTCCAGAGCTTATATACCTTGTAAACTATGTGTCTATGTGTAAGGGTGCATTCATCTAAAGACATAAGTGATTAACTTCTTTTCATCTGTAACTGAGGTCTGAGTCTTGAAGACCTTCCTCTGGAGCCTCAATAAATTTAATCTAAATGGGTCCAGGTGCTGGGGTGATTACCCCTATCTTGTCTCCTGCTAAATCACAGAGATTTGGAGAGTTTCTTCAGATCCCCAATAAAACTTGTTCAATCATGCTTTAAGGTTCAGGAAAGTCCTGGGCAAAACTCTTGGTGGGCTTCTGTTACATTCCAGCCTTTGTATAAGGGCACTGGCTTTTAATATTTAACTTAACCACTCAGTGAGACTTGGCCTACCACAGTGTGAGGGCCTCTAAGTTACTTATTTTTTGAGACAGAGTCCTTGTCGCCCAGGCTGGAGGGCAGTGGTTCAGCCATAGCTCACAATAACCTTGAACGCTGGGGCTCAAGCAACCCTCCCACCCTGGCCTCCCCAACAGCTGGGACTACAGCCATGTACCCCCGTGGCCAGGCTGGTCTCAAACTCCTGGCCTCAAGTAATCCTCCTGCCTAAAGTGCTGGTATTACATGCCTGAGCCATTGTGCCCAGCCTTAAATTATCTTTTATGTTTTGAAAGCGCCAATGTAAATACCAAGCTTACATTTTAACTTCTCCAAATCTTGAATTCTGACTGACTTCTCACAAGACCAAGAGGCTGCTGCTACCCTGACAGAAACTAAGGATGTTCCGGTCAGTGCCCCCAAACCAGTTATCAGAATGATTGTACTGCATAAAATCCAGATTCAAATGTTCTGTATGCCTAGACCTCTGTGAGTATCTATCTTATACTTTCCCTTTCACATATTTTCCAGTATCTTTCCATCATGCTGATTTTCCTCATAACTGTTTTCTTCTTTTAGGTCTCCTTTGCAGAATTCCTTTCCTTCACTGGTCTCCGGGGTAAAAATCATTCCCTACAGTTCAGTCATCTGCCTTCAGCTCTTTTTTTTATTTTGAGACAGAGCTTCGCTCTTGTCACCCAGGTTGGAGTGCAGTGGCGCAATCTCAGCTTACTGCAACCTCCGCCTTCTGGGTTCAAGTGATTCTCCTGCCTCAGCCTCCACACCCAGCCACCACACCCAGCTAATTTTTGTATTTTTAGTAGAGACAGGGTTTCACTGTGTTGGCCAGGCTGGTCTCAAACTCCTGACCTCAAGTGATTCACTCGCCTTGGCCTCCCAAACTGCTGGGATTACAGGGGTGAGCCACCATGCCTGGCCCAGCTCTTCTAATAGTCACTCCCTTAGAGTGTATCTTCCTGATTGTGACTGTCACTGTCATCTGTTTGCACATGATTCCCAGATTTACGCTTCTCAGTAACCTGTATCCAAAGGTCTGACCTGTGTCCCCAGTAAGTGGGTTGGATAATATTATTTAGATATTTTCTCTGTCACCCAAAATACAGTCTATCTAATACCAAAATACAGTCTATCTAATACCAAACTCCTTGCTTTCTCCCTGGCTTCCCGTTCCTCTTCAGTAGTGCCACCGTTCTTATATACTCTCAAAGCAAGCATTCCAGGAGGTAGTTCACAAAGATTTAATGCAGAAATAAAATAGTTCATCTGTTATCACCTCAGGACTTCATGGAAAATAGAATTAAACAATAAAAATAAAAAATATAAACTTTAGTTCTCTACATAAGCTCTAGTAAGGTCAAGACACTTTTATAAGTGATGATACCAGCCATTTAGTCCATCTCTAAAGAACTGAAGGTCCTGGGAAGTTAACCATGTCAATGTAGTTCATTTTACATTATTAACCTGAAAATATGTGGCTACCCTTTGAATCTTTTTTATGATTTTAAGAAACAAAAAGACGTCAGAAGGAGCCATATCTACTATATCATCTATAAGGTAGATGCCTAATGATTTCTCATCAAAACTTTAGCAAAATTGTCCTAATTTGATGGCAGGAGTGTTGTTGTGGTAGTGGAAGACTCCCTGGTGAAGCTTTCTCAGGTGTTTTTCTGCTAAAGCTTTGACTCACTTTCATAAAACATTCCCATAATAAGCAGATATTATTGTTGTTTGGCCCTCCAGAAAGTGAACAAGCAGAAATGGTTGCAGCGACCATTGCTTTTGACCAGTCTGCTTGTGGTTTGAGCAGACCACTTTCACCTCTTGGTGGCCATTGCTTTGATTGTGCTTCATCTTCAGGATCACACTGGGAAAACCATGTTTCATCTCCTGTTATAGTTCCTTGAAGAAATGCTTCAGGATCTCAATTGCACTTTTAAAAAATTTCTACTGAAAGTAGACAAAAGTCTGTAGCTGATCTGGGCATAGTGCTTTTGACACCCATCAAATAAAGTTTGCTCAATTTTAATTTTTCAGCCAGTACTGTATAAGCTGAACCAACTGAGATGTTTATGGTGTTGGCTATTGTTTCTGCTGTTAATCATTGGTCCTCTTCAGTTAGGGCACAAATAAGATGCATTTTTTTCTTTGAAAATTGATGTAGATTGTTTGCCATAGTGGGTTTTATCTTCAACATTGACTCATCCCTTAAAACAAACTATCTGATTCCAGATGATTGCTTCAGCCAAGGAGTTCAAGACCAGCCTAGGCAACATGGTGAGACCTCGTCTCTACAAAAAAAAAATTAAAAATCAGGTGTGGTGGCATGTGCCTTTGGTGTCAGCTACTTGGGAGGCTGAGTCAGGAGGACAGCTTGAGCCCAGGAGACTGAGGCTGCAGTGAGCCAGAATGCCCCACTGCACTTCAGCCTGGACCAGAGCAAGACCTTGTCACAAAAATACACCAGATTATCCATTTGTAAACAGCTGATATCTTTGGGATATTGTCTCCATAATCTTTTTATAAATCATCAATAATTTCACCATTCTTCCATGCAAGCTTCACCGTCAATTTGATGATGTTCTTGCTGCACTTCTAGCAGGATTCATGTTGCTCTGACAGGGGATCTTTTCAAATTTGATGTCTTATCCTTCTTAGTGCCTCAAACTAGATCCTTTCAGACATGTTATAACAACTTGGTATGAGTTTATTTTGGTGTCAAAAACTTTGAAATCCATGTGTAGTTTTTTCATAATAGGCATTTTGCATGAACTTTTTGAAGACCCATTGTAGAACTGCCTTAGTTAATTTTTTAAGTAAGAATTTAGCATGTAACGTTCCATTCTGTGTTTCCTGACTGAGTGGATCATGCAGCTCTTTTCTTAGATACATGACTGAAGATCAGATACAACTATAGTGGGTTCTTGGTATCTGTGGGAGATTGCTTTCAGGACCCCCCAGACCCCCAAGGTTAGCAAAATCCATGAATGCCCAAGTTCCTTATGTAAAATAGTGTATTATTTGCATGTAACCTATTGAGAATCCTCCTATATACTTTAAATCTTTACATTATTTATAACACCTATTATAAGGTAAATGCTATAAAATAGTATGTATTATTTAGGGGGAAAAAGTCTGTGTATGTTCAGTACAAATGCAGCCATACATTTTTTTTTCCCAAATGTTTTTGATCCACAGATGTAGAACCCACAGATGGAGGCCTGACTATTATTTCAGATGCAAAAAGAAAGGGAATTTTAATTTTTTAACTTTTTGACCGATCTGATACCATTACCACCAGTTGTCTTGGGTGACTAGGACATATGAGTCATTAGTACCACATAAGTTTAAAGTGACTATTTTAAGACAGTTTGATATCTCTTGTGGATACTTCAATGAAAATAATAGTTAGCAAGGTTGAGACATTTTCAGTAAGCTAGGTAGAACAGCTCTGCAGTCATTCAGATATTTATCAGATGTCTATAATAAGTCAGAATTGAACTAAATACCATATGGCATACTCAGACATTACTCTCAACAAACCTATATAATTTAATAAAATTTCTATTAATAATCGGTGAGTTTTTTTTTTTAATTATGAGATTAACATTCTACCATGAACACACATGCATGTGAATGTTTATTGCAGCACCATTCACAGTAGCAAAGATGCAGGACCAACCTAAATGCCCATGAATGGCAGATTGGATAAAGAAAATGTGGCAGCTGGGTGCAGTGGTTCACACCTATAATCCTGGGACTTGGGGAGACCTAGGCGGGTGGATCACTTGAGGGTCAGGACTTCGAGACCAACCTGGCCAACATGGTGAAACCCTGTCTCCACTAAAAATACAAAAATTTGCCAAGTGTGGTGGCACATACCTGTAGTCCCAGCTACTCAGAAGGCTGAGGCAAGAGAATCGCTTGAACCCGGGAGGCAGAGGTTGCCATGAGCCGAGGTCATGCCACTGCAGTCCAGCCTGGGCAACAGAGTGACACTCTGTCTCCCCCACTCCACAAAAAAAAGAAAATGTGGTACATATACACCATGGAATACCATGCAGCCATGAAAAAGAACAAGATTCTGTCTCTTGCAGGAACGTGGATGGAACTGGAGGCCATTATTCTTAGCAAACTAATGCAGGAACAGAAAACCAAATACTGCATGTTCTCACTTGTAAGTGAGCGAAATGATGAGAACTCATGGACACAAAGAAGGGAACAACAGATACTGGGGTCTTTCAGAGGATGGGAGAAAGAAGATCAGAAAAAATAACTATTGGGTACTATACTTAGTACCTGGGTGATGAAATAATCTGTACAACCAACCCCTTTGACATGAGTTTACCTATATAACAATCTGCATATGTACCTGTGAACCTAAGATAAAAGTTAAAAAAAAAATGATAAAAATAAGACACACTAACTTTAAAATAATTCACATATACAAAGGAACAAAATAAATGAAAGCCGCCCTCTACTAACCGATCAAATCCTTCTTCCAAAAGATAGTTATTAATAATTCCTCATAATTCCTTCTAGAAAATAAAATTATATGCATTAAAAAATTATGAGATTAAAAGTTTCCTCCTTCCATATCATTGAATGATGAATTCCTAAAGTCTACAACTATATTTGGCAGTATCAAGTATTTGTTCTCATTTGAGTATATTCATCAGAGTCTAGACCTGATTCTATGACTTCTTTTAAACCCTAAACACTAATAGGATCTAGAATGACATCTTCTCAGGGAACCCCCTGAGCATAGACACATTAATATGAAACCGACTTTGACCTTAGAGTTTAGGGCAGAATCTGCACCCCACCCCCACCCCACTGACACTGTTAAGTGAGCTCTAACCAGCTGCATCTGCTGCAGTATATGAAACAGCCTTAGAATCACTGAGCTGCTTCTCTAGACTGAAAGGCACACCAGAATGTAAGCTTAGCTTTCATTTTAAATGTGCAATCAAATGTTTCTGAGTGAGTCTTGTTGGGTGTACTTTTGTTACCAAGTTGTCTTTCCTAACCTTCTCAGTGTGGGCAATATTTTCACATATATACCCATGGATAAGAATGTTGGAGGCTGCATCTAAAGAAAGATGTGGAGAGAATCAAGTCAGAGAAATCTGAAGTTGTACCAGGACTCTAGCTGAGTCAGCTATAACGGAAATTCTGTAGAGAAAAAAGGAGATATCACCCCAAGAGCCACTGATGGGTTTTCATGAGAATGTTGGCTAAGTGGCAGCACCATAAAGATAAAACTGTAGAAAAAGATTAATGATCACAGGAGAATATTAGTTTGTATGGTCATCCTACTCATTTATAAACATTTAATTTTCTCTGTCAGACTGGATATAAAAGTTTTGGGTTCTTTTTTTTATGAAGAAGAGATTTATTCATATTAAGTAGCAAAGTTACTCTAAGCAATATAAATTCATTGGAATAAAAGATAACGTAGCTCACGTAGCCCCCAAAAGGGGCTTCCTCCCTTTTGCTCAGCACTTCTTCTCCTTGTTGCCTCCATGTAAAGGGGAACATGTTTGCTTCCCCTTCAGTCATGATTTTAAGTTTCCTGAGGCCTCCCCAGCCCTGCAGGACTGTAAATCAATTAAACCTCTTTCCTTTATAAATTGCCCAGTCTCAGGTATTTGCTTATAGCACCGTGAGAACAGACTAATACACCTTATCAAATTCTAGAGTTCAGATGCCTTTGTAGTAAAATAATAGATTCATATGTGAGAATTAAGGGAAACTGAGAGGTCACAACAGACGCATTCCTATATTTAAAATATTTGGCTTCCATTGTATCACTTGATCTACAACCACAAACTAAAATGATGCACTTAACCAAAGAGACAAAAATAACATTGTCCTAGGAACTTGTAGTACTCCAGTTTAGAATGGGTTTCACTGGCTGAGACAAACCATCCCCTCCTCCTTTTCCCATGATGTGTATTAAACATGTAGTGTTCCATGGCAGTGGGAGGTTGACCTTTAAATCCTTGCTTTGAAAATTGTGTGTTAGCTCTTCCTTTCTAAATATGCCATTATTTGAGGGGATAACGTAGCTAAAGATTTTGTGTGTGTGTGGCTATATAAAGGGCCTGATTTGTATTTCAAGTGTCTATTAATTATTTAAGAATACTCTTAATTACTTAATGAAGACCTCAGGTTCAGAAGAATAGTCATCCTCTTTACAGGGCATTATCATTATTGGTCTTGAGCATGGTTTCTCTTACTATTTTTTACTTGATCTCTTTTATCCCTATATACTACTCCCATTTCTTCTTCCATAGGCAGTCATTCTGATATATGTAACGTGTTATCTTTTTTGGTTCTTTGTGTTTCTGTGAAATGTTTTTGTTTTGTTTTATATTTCTATGTCACCTTTTCACTTAGCATTTTGTTTTAAAGATACATTTGTGTTATTTTGAGCCTGTCTAGTGCTTGGCTTCCGACCACCAGCTTCTCATGCTGTGTCCCTTCCACATCTTGCTTATTCAGGTTCCTAAAAGCATACACCCATGTAGCCTACAACTGTCTCCATTACAAAAGCATCACAGGAAATATCCTTATAGATGCCTTCTTGTGTACCTGTGTAAGAATTCCTTTGGGATATACAGTCGTGCAACACATAATGATGTTTTAGTTAGTGGCGAAACATATGTATGATGGCAGGATCATAAGATCATAATGGAGCTGGAAAATTCCTATCACCTAGTGACAGCATCATATGTTTGTGATGATGCTGATGTAAACCACTGTGCTGCCAGTTGTATAAAATGGTAGCACATAAAGTTATGTACGGTAAGTAATGATAATAAATGACTATGTTACTGATTTACATAGTTACTGTACTATACTTTTTATTGTTATTTGAGTGTAGGCCTTCTGCTTATAGTAAAAGCAGTGAAACAGCCCCAGGCAGGTCCTTCAGGAGATATTCGAGAAGAAGGCATTGCTCTCATAGGACATAACAGCTCTATGCTTGTTTTCGCCTCTGAAGACCTTGCAGTGGGACAAGATGTGGAGGTGAAGACAGTGATATTGATGATCCTGACCCTGTGTAGGCCTAGGCGTGTGTGTGCATGTGTCTTAGTTTTTAAAAAAAGTTGTAAAAAAAAAGGTTTTATAATTAAAGGTTATGGAATCAAGATAGAAAATATTTTTGTACAGCTGTATAATAGGTTTGTGTTTGAAGCTAAGTGTTGTAAAAGAGTCAAGTTTTAAACATTTAGAAGTTAACTCACACCTGTAATCCCAGCACTTTGGGAGGCTAAGGCGGGTGGATCACCTGAGGTCGGGAGTTTGAGACTAGCCTGGCCAACATGGTGAAACCCCATCTCTACTAAAAATACAAAAATTAACTGGGCATGGTGGCGGGCGCCTGTATTCCCATCTACTTGGGAGGCTGAGGCAGGAGAATCACTTGAACCCGGGAGGCAGACGTTGCAGTGAGCCAAGATCGTACCATTGCACTCCAGCCTGCCTAGGTGACAGAGTGAGACTCCATCGCAAAAAGAAAAAAAAAAAAATTTCAGAAGTTTAAGAGTAAAAAAGTTACAGTAAGCTAAGGTTGACTTATTACTGATGAAAGTTTTTAAAATAAATTTAGTGTAGCCTAAGTGTACAGTGTTTATAAAGTCTACAGTAGTGTACAGTGATGTCCTAGGCCTTCACGTTCACTCACCCTCACTCACTGACTCACCCAGAGCCACTTCCAGTCCTGCAGACTCCATTCATGGTAAGTGCCCTATAGAGGTATACTATTTTTCATCTTGTATACTGTATTTTTACCGTACCTTTTCTATGTTTAGACACACAAATACTTAGCATTATGTTACAATTGCCTACAATATTCAGTCCAGTAACATGCTGTACAGGTTTGTAGCCTAGGAACAATAGGCCACACCATTATAGCCTAGGTGTGTCATAGGCTGTATGCTGTCTGGGTTTGTGTGAGTATGTGCTGTGATGTTCCCATGACAACAAAATTGCCTAACGACACATCTCACAGAACATATCCCTGTCAAGTGACACATAGTTGTATGTCCAGGAGTAGTACTGCCAAGTCATAGGGTTTGGTAACCTTAATTTGACCAGCCCCAAATTATACTACATAATAGATACTCCCCTCTGAACACCCACTGGCAATGCACAAGGGTGCCTGTTTCCTCTCATTCCTATGAACACTTGGTATCATCCAGTTTTCTAATCCTTGCCAGTCAAATAGGTATATTTTAATTTGGTTTGGTCGGATTACAAACGATTTTCACATGCCTGCTATTTTCTGGGTTTCCTCATCTATCCATTCCTGTTTATATCTTGTCTATATTTCTGTTGGGATTACTATAGTGACTTGTTAATTCTCACTAGTTCTTATGTTCTAGATATAATCCCTTGTTCAATTTTAGACATTGCAGGTATGTTCTATTTTATTACATATTCATTGAACAGAAATTCTTAGTGTAATCAAAAAGTTTTTGTCTTACGACCTATGCTGTTGAAGTCTTGTTTTTAAAAACCTTCCTTGTTACTTCGTCTCCATTTTCTTTTGCTAATTGTGTAATTATTTTTTACATTTCAGCTTTATCCATCTGGAGTCCTTTACATGTGTTGTTTGATGTGAGGATCTGGTTTTATTTTTCTCCAACACTGTGTACTTAATCTGTTGTTCTCCGTTGATTTGTGTTGTTACCTTTATCATATATTAAGTCCCCATATATTCATGAGAATGACTTTGAACTCCATTCTGATACTTGTTTTTCCACAACCACTTGATTCTTTTAGAGTATATTTTCCATAGTGAAGACCCAGTTTCTTCTAAATCTCAAGGACCTAGTTTATGCATGTATTATACCAGGATAGCCTTTTTGTGTGCTGAGCTGTTTAGGCATTTCAGCCCACAGTAATCCTGTCCTCCTTTGAACTCATAGTGTTCATTCTCTACTACACTCACCTCACTTCTCTTAAAATTTTATATTAACTTGTATTCATTTCCTGTGTTATTACTTAACTTTTCACAGGTTTATATCTTGTACTTCAACTAGATTATAAACTTCTGAAAGGCAAGAATTGCTTCCATGTCTTTAAATCTCCCATGGTAGCTGTAGCTAGCACAGGACTTACAATCATTATCATAATATCATAACCATGATGTAGTGAGCAATTGCTTAACTCTTTATCGATACTTTTGATGTGGTGAATGCATGTCTTAACATAATTTTAAGCACATAAGGGTAATGACCAATTTTTTGGAGAATATAGGACAAATATGCAGTTTCTACATGTACAAACTGAACACAGCATACCCCCTGCATTTTTTAATAACTAAAACTTTGTCACATCTTACTTCCTCTCTTAAAAAGTTTTAGTTTACTAATTTTTTCTTTCCTTCTTTAGTAATTGCACTTTTTTTAGGTTTCCTTAATAAACCCTGTGAAAAGCAATGTGCTAAATAAATTATATGCAGGGCAAAGCAATACATTATAATTAGGATTTCATTATCATTTAATTAGGCATTCCATTATTGAATTGATGCCTCTGGCTTCTCCTGGTCTGTGTCTAATCCTGAAACAAATTCTTTTTGTGGACAAATATTAGCCTATAATAATTAGAGTATTCATCTAAGCTAATGCTTTTCATCAAATTTCCTTCTGATTAAGATAGCTCCGTAAGTACAGACTGATTTAATTTAATATGATTTATCCACTTGTGCATCAAGGTCTGGTGGAAATTGTTTTTAACACCAGAGAGGATTGTGAATATTAAGATCATCTTTATATTCACAGATCTCTCAGGTATTTAAGACCTTGTTGTTTGAATAGTTATATAAGCCTAGGTCTGATGTCACTCTGCTAAATTCAAGAGTATCTCAAGTGCTGTAACAGGCTGTCATTAAAAACAATACGGATTCTGTTTTATATTAAAATATTGGAGCTTAGAGTTAGTACATTCTTGTGTTACTTGGGTTTGGGAATCAATTTTCATTCCAACTGGTTGGTCCAACACATTTAATGTCTTTTCTGTTTTACCAGAAGTTCAGTGTTATTAAAAACAAGTAAATCATAGATATATATTCTGAATTAAGGGCCTCCACAGACATGAATATAACTTTTTAAAAAATTTATTGGACTTAACGGTTACTATTTCCTCACCTGTTACCATCCTTATGCTTTTCTTCTATTTTTTTAATGATGGCCATGTAATAGATACCAAATACTGAGTTTAATTTTTTTTTTTCCCACTTCTTCCTTGATCATCTTTTCCGCCAATATTCCTCCCTTAATTTGTTAAATTCTGGCTTCACCACCTGCTCTTCTACTTTTAGCCTTTTTTTTTTTTTTTTTTTTGTCCTATCAGTAGTCGACAGACTCATTAGCCTTTTTCTTCTGACCTTTTTGCCCATTTTTTTTCTTTTTGGTCCTTTTATAGTCTTTCCTTCTTCATTATATGTGCATGAGAATGTTTACATTGCTGTATGTGAACATCATAAAGCTACATGAATTAATTCTGTGAAACCAAAGCATATATTCTAATTTGCTGCATTATATAACTAGGCTTATATAACTATTCAAACAACAAGGTCTTAAATACCTGAGAGATCTGTGAATATAAAGATGATCTTAATATTCACAATCCTCTGGTGTTAAAAACAAATTCCACCAGACCTTGATACACAAGTGGATAAATCATATTAAATTAAATCAGTCTGTACTTATGGAGCTATTCTTATTTCCTGAAAATAAACTATATAATTTGTCCTAACTATAATTTAGCTCCAGTTTTAGGAAATCCCAGAGAACAGCGAGTATGTGTGTATACACTCACACGTTCAGTTGAGGGTGAAAGGGGGTGCCATGAAAGCAAAAGGAAAGACATTCTAGCATGTGGAACTTTCTGAGGTCCCATTTCCAGCCACATCCTCTTTATTTTCAGGTTTCTGAGAGTTGTTAACTCTTCTTTCTCTCCCCTTGACTCTGCTCTGCCCCATGTGTGCTGTTCTCAGAAGACAGCAGTGTGTATGGTAGGAACCTGAGTTAGTAGGGTGAAGACTTATAGAAAGAAGGTATCTTGGAGTCAGGACTGGAAGCTGAGGGATAACAGGCCAAGTCAGGCTGAGATTCTTAACTTGTCTGGGCTTTGGGCATAGCAGCAAAGAAGAGCTTACTTCATCTGGGTCAGCTGAGGGAAGTGGTTCATGAACCGCTTAGCAGACCACTTGAACAAATAGGAGGAGGATGACACAGAACTCAAGTGAAGTACTGTGGTCATTTGCAGAAGAGATTTTCCTGGGAGGAGGTCAGAGTAGAAATGAGAGTATCATGTCCATAAGGCAGCAATTACTGTTTTCAGAGCCGTGTCTGCACTGATAGAAATGCCAGCTCTGTGAAATATTTTTTCAAGCTGGTGGGACTCCCATGTGTTCTATGGATAGAAAGAAAAAAAAAATAGCACAGCAGAAAATGAAGACTTTCTGTGAGGAGGTTGGTGGTTCTAAAGACATAGTCTTGAGAATTGATTAGGAAACAAATACTTCTACAGTAATACTATGATTAATGAAGAGGCTTTATTCGGGAATGTTTAATGAAGTTTCTGTTGTTATCATAGAGAAAATGAAGCAAGCACAAGGGATTGCATTCCAGAATGTCAGGAAAGAATTTTAGTTTAAAGATAACACTATATGTTTTAACATTGTCAAATATGCCATAAACTAAAGAGTATTTGTCTCAGGGTTTGAAGGGAGAGGGAAAGAGGAGCATATCAACTCACATAAGCTCTTTAAACCTATAAAAGGCACTTATCATCATTGAAGAGGTCTCTAGCTTCCTGTCCTTGTGGCGCCCTGTGCCTATTCGGATGTTGGTCAGTTAGTGCCCTTGACCTGCTGTTAACACCACACACACGTGACCTTGACTTCCCACCATATCCTCTGAAACATTATTATCTCAGCTTGCCTGACAACTCATGAAGAACCCCAGTGCTTTAACAATAATACAGTGATTGCACTGATAGCGAATGGCAGAACTGCAGAGTATCTAAAGCTTAGCAAAGAATGTCTCATGTTCCAGAGCAGAAGCATAAATTCCTGTCTGCCTTCTCTGCCATGGTCTGGGGGATCATTAATCACAATTACTTTCCAGTGACAGTCTCTCATAATGCACCTTTCTACTGCAGGCTGTTAGGGAAGGCTCTATTCTTAGGCTCTCTGCCAAGAAGTACCCCAGAGAGAGAAGCTCAGCTCAGTTTCCCCTTTTCTGCTTATTCAGTTTATATATTTCCTGAGCTCACTGAAGCAGCACAGGAATACCCCAATGAATAAAATAAACAAAAATTCAGACAATAAATAAGTTTATAGTATGTCAGATGATGGGGCTTACAGAGAAAATAAATCTAGGAAGAGGGAAGACTGAAGTAGGGTAGTCAGGGCCCCCCCTGAAAAGAGGAATTGGGGGAAGAGGATCCCTTATAGAAGGAACAGTAACGTGCCTGAGATGAGAGTGTGCCTAGTGTGTTCAAAGAAGAACAAGAAACGCAGTGTGGCTAGACCAGATCCAGTCACATGAATAGTAGCACAGAATGAAGACAGAAAGGTAAATGTTGGCTAGATAGGCCACCAAGAGAGTTTGGTGTTCTCTCCGAGATGGGCAGCCACTGGGGAGAAAAGGGGAAGGGGGAGGGGTTATAAGATTGTGATTAAGATTATTAAAGGAAGGCCGGGCACGGTGGCTCAAGCCTGTAATCCCAGCACTTTGGGAGGCCGAGACGGGCGGATCACGAGGTCAGGAGATCGAGACCATGCTGGCGAACACGGTGAAACCCCGTCTCTTACTAAAAAATACAAAAAACTAGCCGGGCGAGGTGGCGGGCGCCTGTAGTCCCAGCTACTTGGGAGGCTGAGGCGGGAGACTGGTGTAAACCCGGCAGGCGGAGCTTGCAGTGAGCTGAGATCCGGCCACTGCACTCCAGCCTGGGCGACAGAGAGAGACTCCGTCTCAAAAACAAAACAACAACAACAAAAAAAGATTATTAAAGGATTACGCTGGCTGTAATGTTAAGAAAAATCTGTGGGTCTGGGAGGTGGGCAAACAGAGAAACCAATTAGAAAAGTATTTATAATACTCCAGGAAAGAGAAGTGGAAAGTGAGGTAAAATTAGTGAGGTTGTAAAAAAAATGGCTGGATTCTGGATATATTTTAAGGTGGAAGCAATAGAATTTTTTGATGGGTGGAATAAGAAAATGAGAGGGAACTAGTGTGACTGCAAGGTTCTTGGCCTGAATTGAAGGAAAGGCAGTTTTGCCTTTTAACTGCAACAAAGACTGTGGGAAGTACAGGTTTTGGGGGAAAGGTCAAAAAGCAGTTCCATTTAGGCCATGTTAAGTTTGAGCTACTTATTAGACATCTGTAGGGAGCTATGAAATTAGTAAATATGTGAGTCTAGAAAGGAGAGAGGCAGGAGATACACATTTGGTAGGCATGACCACATATGATAATTAAAGTTGCAAGACTAAAAGAGATCACCTAGGGAATGAGTGTGGATGAAGAAGAGTAAGATCCCAGCCTAGTTAATAGTAGGCAGTATAGTATTAGGGATCAGAGAACCAAGCCATCCGTAAAGGAGACCTCAGAGTGGCCTGTGAAGTTGGGGAAAAGCCAAGAGAGTAAGGTGGCCAGGAAGCCAAGAGGGAGGGGAGGCATTGGGTTTGGTACATAAAGGTCACCGAGGACAGTTCTGGTGGAGTGATGAGGGCAGAAGCTAATGGCATGGGTTCAAGAGAGAAAAGAAAGAGGATCGAAGACAGTGAGTATAGACAGCTCAGGAAGTTTGGCTGTGTAAGTGAGCACAGAGATGAGTGGTCACTAGAAGGAGAGGTGAGCCAAGTGGGAATGATGGGAGAAGTTATAATATGTTGATGGTCAAGACAGAATGACTGATTAAAGGGGAACTGCTGGGGCTCTGTTCCTGAGTAGGCAAGAGCGGGTGAGATAGAGGACATAGGGGGAGGGATTGGCCCTAAATACGTACACGGACAGATCGTCCTTATAAAGAAAAGAAGGCAAAGTGTACGAGCTCACAGAGCAGTAGGAGAGTAGATAGGGTGGTACGAGTTTGTGCGAGTTTCTTTTTATTGATTTTTCTCAGTGAAATAGGATGAGAATGAAGGATGGTGAGGAAGTTATTGGAAGTTCTTGAGAAAAGTAGAGTCATGAAGTCCTCAAATCCAAGCAATTGGGACACAGAATGGACTAAGGAAATATGTATGTTGAACAGTACTAAGGAGCTGCTTTTGGCCAGTGATCAGGAATTTACCAAGGACTCCCAGTAGCCTTCATTCCCTGCCGAAAAACTTAAATGCGTCACCAAAACATGTGCCTAATAGGCTCAAATACGTTTCTGGGAGAAAAGGGATACCACACATCAAAAAGCCTTTAGCCATAAGACCTACGTAAATGTGTAAAGTGAAAGGAAATAAAACCTTAGGAATTGGACATTCAAATCTAGTTTGGCTTATGCACTTTCTGATTCTGTGGTAAGGAATTTATCTGGGAAAGGTACATTATATACTACAAAAAATACGTCAAGAGTACTAAATCAGATTACTTGCCGGTTACGTCTTAAGACTGATTGAATGATCAAGACTTATGACATCTATTCACTTTGGAGTATAATCAGTGAATTGATCAGCTTGTGTAAGGGGTTGAAATGAGACCCTTCCCCACCTTGGAAATGGGTAGAAGACACTAGACAGAGGGAGAATTGTGGTCTCCACTGAGTTACCCTTCACAGTTTACCCAGGCCAGTTTCATCTATAAGAATTGTGCATGAGTAATTAGAAGCTACTCAAAGGTGATTTTGATACAAGCTGTCACACCATATGCACAGCTGATAGGGAATGTTGCTGTTGAATTGCAACGGTAAGTGAAGGTTTTTTTGTTGTTGTATTTTGGTTGCTGGTTGAGGGAGTACTTAGCAGGAGAAAGTTGAAATGGATGTTTAAACCAGTTTCCAAATGTGTTGAGTTTCTGTATCATAGCATTGATTAAAAGCAAAAATACATCCTTCAAATCTGAACCAAACAGATTAGATGCCACACTGTCATTGTAATATTTGCTCTGAGTTTTACAGGAGGAATTGAAGGGTGCAAGAGTGTGTGTATGTGTTTGTTTTGTTTGATACACCTAAGCCCTGCTACTACTGTGGCAATCTAATAAATTAGAGCTCTATGCTTCTAAAATACTGATTGCAAAACACATTGTCTCTCACTTCTAATATTTTTCTTCTTTTTTCTGTGAATTCTAATTGAACTATTTGTAACTGCTTCAGAAGTATGTTGATGCAATCTTTTTCCTTTCTAGATAGTATCAAGAAAACATGGTAGTTATTATTTGTGACCCTGAAGGAAATTAATGTCCTAGAAATTTTTAAATGTCAGCTTACACTTAAAGTGATCCCTTAATTAGGGAATTATATCTTGCATTAACCAGGAAAGGAAAAATGATGCAAAATAATAATGAAAACCTTGTGGGATATGTTAATACTTATTTGAATGAATAGGAAAACATCCTGTTTCAAATAAATTCTAATACCAAAAAATTGAAATCATACATGTGAATATATTTGTTTCAAACTCTAAATAATGTTTTCTAACATTTTGGTTTGACAAGAATCCATGTAGCCTTTTAGAAAGCTCTGTTTAGACTATAGCACATATTACAGATTTGTGATATTATATCACTTAAATTTTTTTAGGTCAAATATTTGAGATGCCTTAATAAAACAGCTTTTAGAGGTAGAATTTACTAGCTGTAAAATGTACGCATTTTAAGTGTGGAGTTAGATGTCTTTTGTTAAATGCATAGAGCCACATATCTACCCACAGTCAAAATATGAAACATGTCCATCACCCCCAAAGTTTCTCTATGTGCCTCTGCAGTCAGGCCCCTTCCCTGAACTTTGGTCCCTGGAACCCACTGATCTGCTTTCTGTCACCATAGTTTTGCCTTTTCTAGATTTTCATATAAATGGAATTATACAGTATGTGGTCATCTGTGTCTGGTTTCTTTTTTGTTTGAGACGGAGTCTGGCTCTGTCGCCCAGGCTGGAGTGCGGTGGCCAGATCTCAGCCCACTGCAAGCTCCGCCTCCCAGGTTTAGGCCATTCTCCTGCCTCCGCCTCCCAAGTAGCTGGGACTACAGGCCCCCGCCTCGTCACCCGGCTAGTTTTTTGTATTCTTTAGTAGAGACGGGGTTTCACCGTATTAGCCAGGATGGTCTCGATCTCCTGACCTTGTGATCCACCCGTCTCGGCCTCCCAAAGTGCTGGGATTACAGGCTTGAGCCACGGCGCCCGGCCTGGTTTCTTTAAGTTAGAATAATGCTGTTAAGTTTCATCCATATTGCTGCATGAATCTGTAGTTTATTCCCTTTTATTGCTGATTGGTATTGCATTGTGTGGAATATTCCACAATTTCTTTAACCATTCATGGACTGATAGACAACTGGGTTATTTCCAATTTTAGGATATTATGTATAAAATTGCTACAAACATTTGTGTATTAATACAAAAATTTGTATGGGCATATATTTTCTTGGGCACATACGTATGCTGTCATTCTCTGGTTTTCCAGAGTGTGTAGACTGGTTTACATTTCCATTAGTAGTATTTGAGGGTTCCATTTGTTCACCATCCTCACCAAAACCTGATACTGTTAGCCTTTTTAACTTAGCCATTCTAGTAAATGTATATTAGAATCTTATTGTGGTTTCATTTATGTTTCCCTAATAGTAACTAAAGTGTTAATTTAAGCATATTTTCCTGGGCTTGTCTTTCATATACCTTCATTGATGATATGTTAATTCCAATTTTTTATCCAATTTAAAACATGGGGTTACTTTATTATGGACTTGTAAGAATGTTTTATATATCTCAGATACAGGTTATTTATAATATATTTGGTTTCAAACATTTTCTTACAATCTGTGGCTTGCCTTTTTATTTCCTTAATACTGTCTTATGAAGAGTAGAAGTGTTTAATTTTGACAAAGTACAATTTTTCAATTTTACTTTATTATTTGTGCTCTTCAGTGTCCTATGTAAGAAACTGTTGCCTAGTCAGTTCACAAAGATTTTCTGTGTTCATCTGTTTCTAGACCCCGTTCTATTTCATTGATCTGCATATCTAACTTTCCTTCAGTACAGTATCGTCTTGATTACTGAACCTTTATAGTAAGTCCTGAAATGAGCAGCTAATGCCAAGCCTCCACCTTTTTCTTTTTCAAAATTGTTTTCTTATTCTAGTTCCTTTGCACATCTATATAAAATTTAGAATCAGTTTGTTAATTTATACACAGAAACAGACCAGAAGTTTTTATTAGGATTGCTGTGAATCCATAGAGCAATGTAGAGAAATTTCATCGTGATAATATTGAATTTTTCAGTCTATGAACATGGTATATCTCTCCATTTATATGTGTCTTTCTCTCAGTCATGTTTTATAGTTTGCATTCTTGCACATATTTTATAAAATTTACTACCAAGTGTTTCATAAATTTGATATTGTAAATGGTGTTTTTAAAATTTCAGTGTTCCAAAGAAAGAAACAACAGACACTGGGGTCTACTTGACAGAGGAGGGTGGGAGGAGGGAGAAGAGGAAAAGAGATAACTATTGGGTACTGGACTTAATACCTGGGTGATGAAATAATATGTACAGCAAACCCTCATGACGTGTGTTTACTTATGTAACAAACCTTCACATGTATACCCAAACCTAAACATTAAAAAAATAAAATTTCAGTGTTCAGTTCTTCATTGCTAGTATCCAGAAATAGATTTAACAATGAATTTGTATCCTGTAACTTTGCTAAATCTATTTACCTGTTCTAGTAGTTTTGTAGACCCCTAAGGATTTGAATAAAGAGTTTTACTTTGATCCGTATGCCCTTTTTTGTTTTTGCCTTATTGCAGTGATTAGAATCTCTAGTGCCAGGTGTCTGGTAACAAGTGCTATCATGTAGATGGTAACAAGTCAGGTAACAAGTGCTATAGTAGAGCTATATGGCTTCTTAATGTTATTTTAGATATGTGGAATTTAGAAGACCAAGAATAGTCCACCTAATGACTTGGGTAATTTTTCAAACACATCTTCCTACATAATCCCTGGTTGAGCATCTCTGCCCTAGTGAGCTGCTAGGAGTAGGAAAAAGGTTGAGAACCACTAGTTTTGATTATACATTAACCTTGTATCTTTATATACTACTTATAGACACTAGAACTAGATAAAAATTTTGCTGATAATTATAGCCCCAGCTGAGTGAATACTGGTGTTGAAAAGATGGTAATATGAAACTTACTTCCCACATGGCTCTAACACCAAGACCATAGCATTCTCTTTTGGATTCAGGATTCAGGCTCCAGACCACCAGATCTGCTCTCCAGCTCACCCTGGCATTAGTCAGTAAACCTCTATAAGGTGTCTGCATTCCTTGCCACTTTCACTTTCTGTCTTATCCCACCGATGAAGGTTTTTACAGATATGAAACTTTACAAGATATTCTAGTGCTAATAAAAAAGATACTTTACTCGTGCACCTATTTTTAAAAGAATTTCTGGATGTTTTCCTTGTGAATAAAGGTTTGGGATTAACTGAGAAACTGGGCTGAATTAGAGGTGAGGAAGGCCACTATTCAACCCAGCCCAGGTATGTAACTTTGTCATTATTAAGCTGAGCATGCCAAATGCAGCAAGAATTCATTCTGAGTACTAAACTTAGAAGCCACCAGGATCTTCAGGCAAAATTGCAGTATCGGCAGAGCTTATCTTTGCCTTCTTCCCTTTAAGGTTTTCCCTCCAATCCTTAGTCATTTCGTGTCCCAGAGTTATCCAAAATCATATCTAGCGAGATTTATCTACCAGCTTCCAAAGTGGGAATAAACTATTTCCAATGCCCTAAACAAATCTCCTACTATATGAGCACAAGTTATGGTAGTTAACTGTTATTACTGAGTAATTCACTCTATCATGTAAGTTAAAATTGTTGTTGCCTTAAATAAATTTTAAAATAATTTTAATAGGCAACATTCATTGATCACTTACTTAGGAGAATCTCAATTAATCCTCCCCAAGGTTGTATATGTGTCTCAGGGCCATACATCAGCAAGGAGTGGAATTAAGCAAAAAAAAAAACCTAGGGTTTTGTCTGATTCCAGAACCCAGCTTTTGAATACAACTTCCCATGGTCCTCTCTGCTGAAAACCATCCCCGTAACCCAATATGTATTTCCCCAGTGTGGCCTTTCCAACCCCTGTATCTGATCATAATCTCTTGGAGTGCTTGCTAAAATACCGATTGCCTCATTCCAGCCATACAAACTAAGGGAGAGTCTTTGGGAATGAAGCCCAGGACTCATTTTCAGTTCTCTAAGTATTCTTAGGCAACTAGAGTTTGAGAACTACTGTCATAGCCTGTCTTCCTCAACTAAGGAACAGATCTCTGTAGTTTGTAGTAACTGCTATAAAATGGCAGCTTTGCAGGAACCTATTTTCCATAGGAACCTGCAGTTCACCTGTTTAGACAGATTCAGAAAATTAAAAGTCTCCATTTTGTACATAGCTATTTCTATATAGTTGGGTTATCATGCTTCCTTCTTCTCAAAATATACCACTTTATAATTCAAAACTACAATAAAAGTTTAGAAGAAATTTTCTTCCCCAAAATCAAGACTACGAAAAAAACAATCCTTGTCATTAGATATTTCTTAATGAATACTGTATTCTAGACGGCCATAAAACATTACCACAAACTTTGTGGCTTAAAACAATAAAAAAATTTATTTTCTTATAGTTCTGGAGACTAGAAATTCAAAATTAAGATGCTGACAGGTCCACAAACCCCTCCCATGGCTGTAGGGGAGAATCCTTCCTTGCCTTTTCTAGCTTCTAGCAACTCCTGGGATACCTTAGCTTGTCACTGCGTAACTCCAACCTTTGCCTCTGTCTTCACTATATTTCTATATGTAAAGACACTTTTTGGGATTTAGATGACACCTGAATCCACAATGATCTCATCTCAATCCTTACCTTAAATCTGCTATGATTCTATTTCCAAATAAGGTTACATTCTTAAGTTCCAGTGGCCAGGTATTTTGGTAGGACACTGTTCAACCCACTAAAAGTTCTTATTTACCCCTCATGTATTGTTATTCTCCCTGCTTAAATTTTAGGATCAGTAACTACTCATCCAGATGTTGACTCTTATGTTCTAACTGAATTTAAACAAAAAGTTACTACTACAATGAATGTTTTGATGTTGCTGTGGAGTGAATGAATGTTTGTGTTCCCCCAAAATTCATATATTGAAGCCTCAATCTCCCATGTGACATATTTATTAGAAGGTGGGGCCTTTGGAAGAAATTAGCTTATAAGAATGGAGACCCTCATGAAAGAGATGAGTGCCCTTATAAGAAGGGACAAGGGGGAAAAATGGCAGGTAGGAGGCAGAACTAACTCGCAGCTCCGACTTGGATGGACAGAGCAGCCTGTAGAGACTCACATCGTGGGCTTTCGATCCAAGAAATACTGCAGAAACATAAAAGCTGAGAGAATCCACAGACCCCTTGAAGGAAGCAGCTTGCCACTGCAGGCTCCGTGAGACAACCAAAAAACTGTGAACGACCGAAGTATGAGAAGGGGAACCTGAAGGTCCAGATCATATGAGATGGATTTGACCTTACCTGGAGCTGAGATGAATTTAAGAGAGCCAAGCAAAATAAAGGGGTAAAGGAAGCAGTGGGGAGAGCCCTGTGGGCACTCTTATTCCCAGGGAAGCCATTTCTGACTTTGTCTCCCAGGGCTCCTTGGGGAGGACTGCCAGTGGAACTGGGGAAAGACCACAGGGAAAAGGAATCTTCCAGCTGAACTTTGTAACAACTTTGATGGAATGTGAAGTTTCCTGGACAGAATCTGGTGAAGGTGGCAAACAGGGAGTGCAGATATGATCACAGAAGATGTGGCAGACTGGGAGGTACAAAACCTGAAAGGCCTGCTTGCTTTCTCAGTGAGGGGGGTTGTAGCCTGGGGCAGGTTCTCAGCCCTGCTCACCGGCTGCCTGGAAATAAACTTGGAGGGGACACCGGAAGAGTGAGACCAGCCTTTCAGGCTGCATGGGAGCTGGGTGTGGCCTGTCACTGTTCCCTGGCGACCTGTGTGACACAGCAGAGGCAGCCGTAATCCTCCTGAGAACGTTAAGTCCATTGGCCTGAGAACCACAACTTCATCCCCCACAGCAGCCACAGCAAGCCCTGCCCAAGTAGAGCCTGAGCTCAGACCAGCCTAACCCTGGCCTCACCTGATGGTCTTTCTCTGAGACCTGTCCTAATAGCTGAAGACAAAGGACATAAATTTCTTGAGAGCTCTATTGTCCTCCTACCACGTAAGATACCCAAATACTTATCCAGAGGGCCCTAGGGCAAACTTGTATCCTCCCTTATACTACCACAGCTGATGCTTTCTGGAAAGCGCCACCTCCTGGCTGGAAGTGAACCAACACAGAAAACAGCACACTAAACAAAACTACAACCAAGGACCCTCAGAGTCCACTCCCCAATCAGGTGCTGGTATCCACGACTGAGACACCTGAAAATGAATTACATCACACGACTCTGCAAACATTCCCCATTAACCAGCCAGAAGCCTGGGAGCTCCACTGGGTGGCTAGACCCAGAAAAGAAATAACAGTCACTGCAGTTCAGCTCTCAGGAAGCCTCATCTCTAGGGGAAGGGGGAGAGTACCACATCAAGGGAGCACCCCATGGGACCAAAGAATCTGAACAGCAGCTCTTGAGCCCCCAGTCTTTCCTCTGGCATAGCCTATCCAAATGAAAAGGAGCCAGAAAAACTATTCTGATAATATGATAAAAAAAAAAAAAAAAGGTTCTTTAAGAGCCCCAGAATATCACTTTAGCTCACCAATAATGGATCCAAACCAAGGCAAAATCTCTGATTTGCCAGTAAAAGAATTCAGAAGGTCGAGTGTTAAGCTATTCAAGGAGGCACCAGAGAAAGGTGAATACCAATTCAAAGAAATTTTTTAAATGTGACAGGATATGGACAGAAAGCTATCCAGAGAAATAGCATAGATAAAAAACAACTTCTGGAAATGGACACACTTAGAGAAATGCGTAGTACACTGGAAAGTCTCAGCAATAGAATCAAACAGGTAGAAGAAAGAACTTCAGAGCTGAGACAAGGCTTTCAAAAATAACAAAGACAAAGGAAAAAGAATGAGAAAAAAGAAAAAAGCCTCCCAGAAGTTTGGGATTATGTTAAACAACAAAACGTAAGAAAAATTGGTGTTCCCAAGGAAAAAGAGAAATCTGAAAGTTTGGAAAACATATTTGAGAGAAGACTCAAGGAAAACTTCCCTGGCCTTGCTAGAAATCTAGACATCCAAATACAAAAAGCTCAAAGAACACTCAGGAAATTCATTGCAAAAAGATCATCACCTAGGCACATAGTCGTCAGGTTATCTAAAGTCAAGATGAAGGAAAGAATCTTAAGAACTGTAAGGCAAACGCATCAGGAAACCAACCTGTAAAAGAAAAATCTATCAGATTAACAGCAGATTTCTCACCAGAAACCCAGCAAGCTAAAAGGGATTAGGGTCCCATCTTTAGCCTTCTTAAAACAATTACCAGCCAAGAATTTTGTATCCAGCGAAACTAAGAAGCTTCATAACTGAAGGAAAGATACAGTCTTTTTCAGACAAACAAATGCTGAAAGAATTCACCACTACCAAGCCAACACTACAAGAACTGCTAAAAGGAGCTCTAAATCTTGAAAAAAACTCCTCAAAATACACCAAAATAGAACCTCCTTAAAGTATAATTTCACAGGACCTATAAGACAATAACACAACGAGAAAAACAAAAAAGGTATTCAGGCAACAACTAGCACAATGAATAGAATAGTGCTTCACATCTCAATACTAACATTGAATGTAAATGGCCTAAATGCTCCACTTAAAAGATACAGAATGGCAGAATGGAAAACAATTCACCAACCAAGTATCCACTGTCTTCAAGAGACTCACCTAACAAGTAAGGACTCACATAAACTTAAGGTAAAGGGGTGAAAAAGATACTCCATGCAAATGGACACCAAAAGTGAGCAGGGGTAGCTATTCCTGTATCAGACAAAACAAACTTTAAAGCAACAGCCAGTTAAAAAGGACAATGAGGAACATTATATAATGATGAAAGGATTGGTCCAACAGGAAACTATCGCAATCCTAAATGTATATGCATCTAACACTGGAGCTCCCAAATTTGTAAAACAATTACTACTAGACCTAAGAATGAGACAGATGGCAACACAATAATAGTGGGGGACTTCTTTACTCCACTGACCGCACTAGACAGGTCATCAAGACAGAAAGTCAACAAAGAACAATGGACTTAAATTATACCCTAGAACAAATGGACTTAACAGACATGTACAGAACATTCACAGAATATACATTCTACTCATCAGCACCTGGAACATTCTCCAAGATAGACTGTATCATAGGCCACAAAACAAGTCCCAATACATTTGAGAAAATCGAAATTATATCAAGTACTCTCACAGACCACAGCAGAATAAAACTGAAATCAACTCCAAAAGGAACCCTCAAAACCATGCAAATACATGGACCATTAAATAACCTGCTCTGGAATGATCATCAGGTCAACAGTGAAATGAAGATGGAAATTAGAAAATTATTTGAACTGAAATATAATAGTGATACAATCTATCAAAACCTCTGGGATACAGCAAAAGCAGTGCTAAGAGGAAAGTTCATATCATTAAATGCCTGTATCAAAAAGTCTGAAAGAGCACAATCTAAGGTCACACCTCAAAGAACTAGAGAAACAAGAACCAAACCCAAACCCAGCAGAACAAAAGAAATAACTGAGATCAGAGCAGAACTAAATGAAACTGAAACAAACACAAAATACAAAAGATAAATGAAACAAAAAGCTGGCTATTTGCAAAGTTAAATTAGATTGATAGACCATTAGTGAGATTAACCAAAAAATGAAGAGAGAAGATCCAAATAAGGTCAGTTAGAAACGAAATGAGAGCTATTACAACCGGGGCCATGGAAAAGACAAAACTGCCATCTGTAACTTAACCAGAGACATTCACCTTCTACTCTCTAGTTGTCTTACTCCTGAAGACAGCAGCTTGCCCCCTACCTCACTGATAATATCCCATCTTCAGCCAAATTTACTTTTCCTCTCTTTGGAGAAGAGAAATTGTAGTAAACTCTGTTATAAGCAAAATCACACAGAAAGATGATAGGGAGATTAACAACATTAGACTTTATATTGGGGCGTATTTTTACAGGGTTAATCTGTATTGTTATCGTGTATTTTCCAGATTTACAAGAATGTAATTTAAACAGTCTGCTGTGGTTTTGATGGGTACAAAACCAGATCAGTCTGACTCTGTAGCTTCTGCTCTTAATATGCCATTTTTAGAAAGTAGAGTAGCATAGTGGAAAGGCTTTAGTCACACAGAACTGACCACTAACTGTGATCTTCAACAAATGACTTCTCTGTGGCTCACTTTCTGCAACTATAAAAGAAATAATCTCTCAAGGGCTCCTACGATACTTAAAAGTGACTGTGTGCGCTGATAAACTCTGTAAGGGCAAGCATTTTTTTTTTCTGTTCACCCATGTACCCCAGATGACTACAGCTGTGACTGGCACAGTGAGTGCTCTGTAGATAATTTGTTGCATGAATAATGCCTGGCACATCAGAGGCACTCAATAAATAGTAATAGCCATGTGCATCATTAATCATCTTCAATCCTAACATCAGAGCATCGAAACTATAATAGTATGCTGTCTCTGGTCTCATTTATTTCAAAGACCAGCAAATTAGTAGATTATACACATGCTCATGCTTCTTTTAGGCTTTTATTGTTTCATTTGCAGGGGTTTTGGCAACTTGTAAACAGATTTGTTGGGCCCAACAGTAAGATAAAACATACTTTGTTACTGCTCTTGTTTTCACATTGAATTTTGAATACCCGCTCTCAAAAATGATATTGAAAACAAAGAAGGTATATTAATTTAAAGGATTATGAATGCATGAATTTACACATGTAATGTTGTATACAAGTTTGTGATTATCACATGTGTAGATTCATGTTTTCATAATCCTTTAAGCACTTCTGTATTATGATTTTAGTTTCCTTTACTATTTGTAATCTTAAATATTTATGCTTTTTCGCCTCAGTCAGATCCATAGGGTTTAAGTATCTTCTTCATCTTATCAAATAACTAACTTCTGTATTTATTTTTTAGTTTTATTTTATTAAGTACTGCTTTTTATCTTTAGTAATTTTTTTTCTCCCTCTAATTTTCAATATGAGTAGTTTCTCTTTTTCAGTTTTCCCCTTTTAGTAATGAAGCATGTAAGGTCATAAATTTTTCTTTTTATTACTGTCTTCATTGTATCCTATAGATTCTCTTTTTCATTCCTTTTTAGATAATTCATAATTTTCCTTTTATCTTTTATCCATGGTTTATCTAAACTTTTTATTAAAAGAGAAATATTATTTTATTTTTTTATGGAATCTTGATGTCAGAATGTGCATCATAAAGTCTCAGTTTTTACAAAATGTGTTTAAATTGTCTTGCCACTAGGTAAGTAATCAGATTTTTATAAGTGCTCATGGTTACTAACACCTTTAAAATGTTTTTGAGTATCAAATGGGTCTGTGAGAAACACACTCACCCGTCCAAACCCAAAGAATGGACTTGGAGGCACAAAGAACAGCAAAAGTGAGACTTTTTAATAGCGTCTTGCAAGATCGAGTGTCTGGTGGGCAGGCACACCCAGGGCAGCTACAGCAGATAATTTATCTCCTAGCACACAAGTCCCTCCCTCAGTTCCCCATTGGTCGAGTACTATGGGGTTACAATCTTCTCTGTTGTCACCTAAGTTTCATTATCCGCCTTCATTTATCCGCCAAGGTTATACCCTGGTCCCCTTCTCCACTTAAGTTTCGACTTCCCAATAATGAAACTTTCTTCCTTTTTATAGGCTGACCCCTCCTCTACATTCTGTTTGCTTATTGTGACCTTCTAGGTGCATGAGCCATGCAGTTTGTTATGTTCACAGGCTGGCTGCCAGTACTTAGACTTACCATGCCTTAAAAATGGGCCATTTAAAATATTTTCTCACAGGTCTGTATAAATCTATTAAGCCAAATTTATCAATAGCTATTCAGTTCCTTTATTTAACTAGTTTTTATCTACTGGAGTTGTTCAGTTATGGTAGAAGTAGTGAAGCCTACACTATAATTTTATTATTTTTCAATTTCTCTTTGCACTTCTTTCCTTTTTTCCTTTTAACTACTAAGACTTTGGTTCATATAGGTCTTTGACTAATATTGTCTTTAAAACAAAATTCTACTCTTAGATGCTGAAAAGATATTTGATAAAGTCAAGCCATTCCTAATAAACACTAAGAAAATAAAATAGAAGTTAACTACTTTAATATGAGTTTTACCAAAACTCAGCAGTAAGCATCTTATATGGTAAAGATCTCATTTTAAAACCCACATTTTAAATTCAAAACTTTAAGTAAACGTTAATGAAAGTAATAAAACTACCAAAAGACTGTAAAATTGACCATAAAACTGTTTTTGCTGCAATCTATAAGGTCAAAAAGTCTACTAAAAGTTCAATTACAATAAAAAAAATTTGTAAGTTGTCTATATATAAACATACAACAATAGATTTGTCCCTATTCTAGCAGTGATTACCTTAAAACAGAAATAGAAACACATGTTGTATTCACAATTATGTTCTATTCACAATTATGTGATAAAAATTATGAAATTGTTTAGGAATAAATTTTTTTAAAATGGTCACAGAAGCTACGTGAAGAAAACAAATTTATTAGAAGACATAAAATAAGATTTGAGCATTTGCTCAAATGGAAAGAGAAGCCATTTTCTTGGATGAGAAGACGATAGAAAATTGCCAATTCTTCCAAAATTGTTATGTAAATATATGCAAATACAATTGCAGGACAGGTTTTTTGGGAAGGGTATAAGGTATTTGTTTTGGAATTGAATTAAATGCTCTTCAAATTTGTATTGCAAAACAGTTTCCCAGGAGAAGCCAAGTATAGTTTGAAAAAGAAGACAAAGGCACAGTTGCTTTACCAGATATTGAGTCACTAAGAAAAAACAGTGTGGTCTAGAAGCAGGAATACTCACAGATCAGTGGAGCAGAAGAGAGAAGGGGGGAAACTAGATATCTACCTATGTGAGAATTTAATAAATGACCAAGTTGGTATTTTAATACAAGAGGAAAGGAGATTGGTGCCATAATTGAAATACCAAGTTGGTATTTCAATACAAGGAGAAAAGAGTTGTTTTGCTTGAAAAACTGATACCTATTTGAAAGAAAGTAAAGCTGGATTATAAAGCTAAAAGAAAAAAACATATTTCATCTTTCAGAGAAATATAGGATACCTGTATAATTTAGGGACTGACAGACAAGACTAGGAATCCAGAAGCTATAACAGAAATTTTCTTGACTAGACACACACACGTGTTGGAAAAGATGCCATGAAGTCAATAGATAATAGATTTATAAAAATACTTGCCACCCAGTGTACAGAGGACTAATAATCTGTGATAAAGAAGGGACTTTGCAAATTGACTAGATGGAGACAAACAACTTATAGAAAATGGATAAAGAAAATGAAGCTGCATTTACAGAGGAGCAAATCCAACAGAGTAAACCCAAGAGTGGCTATATGGCAAAATAAGTATGTAGAAAACATTTACTATATATATGGTAGAGGGTAAAGAACTCTTGCAAAGCCATAAGATGACAAATACATTATATTACTACAATGTTTTTCCAATAAGCTTATTTTTTCTCGTCAAAGACATAAAAATACAAAATGAGGCCGAACGTGGTGGCTCACCCCTGTAATCCCAGCACTTTGGGAGATTGAGGCAGGTGGATCACCTGAAGTCCGGAGTTTGAGACCAGCCTGGCCAACGTGGTGAAACCCCGTCTCTACTAAAAATACAAAAATTAGCCGGGCGTGGTGGTGCACGCCTGTAATCCCAGCCACTCAGGAGGCTGAGGCAGGAGAATCACTTGAACCCGGGAAGTGGAGGTTGCAGTGAGCCGAGATTGCCTCATTGTACTCCAGCCTGGGCAACAAGAGCAAAACTCCATCTCAAAAAAAAAGAAAAAAGAAAAAAAATACACAAAATGATATACTTGGGCAAATTTCTTAAAATTACAATACCAGGCATTAGTAAAAGTGTGAAAAGGAAAGCACTATTATACATTCTTGGTGTGCATTTAAATTGATGTTTCTGGTCAGTTTCCAATATGTAGCTAAAGCTTATTAAGGTGTTCATATTCTTGTTATGAAGGTATCTATTTAAACGTGACTTTTGTGGAAACAACTTAGAAATATGAAAACAACTTTTTAATGTGATATCTATATAATCAAATATTGTGCGTCTATAACATGTTTTAGAAAGTCTTTAACAACATCAATGGAAAGATGCACGAAAAATTAATTATACAACAGTATTACAGTATGGTTCCATTTCTAGATTTTTTTTTTCCAAGGCATATGTTATGTATGTATCTGCTGGAGAGGCCATAACACGATAACACAGACTGAGACTGAGTGACAAACAAAAGGAATTTATTTCCTCACTGTTTATCTTGGTCTTGGAGGCCAGAAGACCAAGATCATGTGTTGGCAGGGTCAGTTTTTCCTAAAGACTCTCCTTCATGGCTCGCAGATAGCCACTCTCACTGTGTCCTCACATGATATTCTGTAGACATGAACACTCCTGGTGTCCCCTCCTCTTCTTATGAGGACATCAGTCGTACTAGATCAGGGCCTCACTTTTTTTGCCTCATTTAATCTTAATTACCTCTTTAAAGGCTTATCTCCAAGTATAATCACATTGAGGGTTAGGGCATCAACATAAATTTTGAGGATACAATTGTTTATAACAATATCCATTTCCATAGGTGTTTTATGTGTATAAGTATCACCTATACTCTGGGGAGGAATAAACAAATGGAAGGATATATACCTTAAAGGAAATCAGTTGGTATGATTCCAGTTTTTTCTTCTATACACTTAACTTGCATTTTCTTCACTTATCTACGGTAACTTCTGTTACCTTTTGTAATAAGGGAAATGTTTTTTTCGAATTCAGAGAAGTAAAGTATCACATGAAAAAAGTAAGTGATAATGCTAATATAAAATTACTTTTATATCTAAATATGAAGCACAGAGAAAACAGCCTTCTACTTTTTTCAAATAATCTTGAAGGCCCACATGTAGGGCTTTCTGTAGTTGTTATGAACCCCAACTCTTCACTTAAGAAAAGTCCATTTCTCAGCATTGGCTTTTTAGGATGAATGGCATCGAGTCACCTAAAAGGGACTTGAGCTCATATGAACCAAAATATACTTTGAAATAATAAAGTATGAATCTTTAAGGTGATACTGGAGAAATGCTTCCTTAGGGTCCACATATATATCAGTCAGAGATTTGCATGCTGTTAGGGTAACAGTAGAAGGTAAATAGAACACTCAAAATAAATGGAAAGCCTGTTCAAAAATAGAAAATGCCAGAGTTTCTCCTGTAAGTTGTAATTGATGATTAACTCCTACCAGTTGATACTGTATCAGTTAGTGTACTTTAACTGCTTATAGCCAAAAACCTGATTCAAACCAGGTTGAAAGGTAAGGAAATGCATTGACACAGCCACAATGTTAGCAATAGGGTACGTTTAAAGGTTAGGTTTTGACACCCAGCCATCTGAGCAAGGTCCTGGTACCTTCTGTCTCCATTCTGACCTCTATGATGTCAGCTGTATGTGGTTTTCTTGTGGCTTTCTGTATGTGATTTTCTTAGGACTTTCTCTTGGGAGCGAGGCAACTTTCTCTAGAAGTCCTAGACATACACCTCTCATATATCATTGTCCCAAATTGAGTGGTGAACTTATTCCTGAACCAGTCCCCAGTAAGGGATATAGGGTTGCCATGATTAGCTCAGGTCAGTATCCTAAAGGCTCTGCTTCTGTGCTGTGGGAGATGAGTAGACTGAATGTTAGAGAATAAACGACAGCATGCCCTACACCACACTTGGCATCTCTCACAAAGGAAATATTCAGGATGCTGAAGGGCCAGTGTGATTATAATATGATGTTCTTGAAGTATCAAGATGTTGCCAGATCCAGTAGAGGTCAATGTTTATCACACTTGCTAGGAAGCTCAATATAGTAGCAAAGTTACTTTTCCTTTTATTTTTAATGCATTATGTGAAAAATATTCCTTGCAAATTTCAGATGTTTTCACTGAAGAAGCTTGAAATTAACATGTACTCAGCCTTAAGTTTCCATGGTTTTAAATTGTAGAAATTATCAGTAAAATATAGACATAGTAGATAAGTACTGTTAATAGGTAGGCACTTGCAGCTATTCATTTTTAAATGTGAGAGTTCCAAGAGCTGTGATTTAAATTTCACATTGCTTCTTTTTTAACTTCAGCCTCAGCAAGTGCATACTGTTATTCAGATTTTCAGTGATCTGTTAATGTATTAAAGTCAAATTTTGGAACATGTTGACATATTTCTATTCTGTCTAGAAAATTAAACTTGTTTTGAACATCCAGAGAACCAGTATTCATTGGGAGAGCTAAACAGCACTGAAAAGATTCACCATTTATACAAAACACAAAAAGTGAAACAGATTTAGGATAGAAATGTGAAAATAGCTGTCTCTAAAACTATCTGTAAAGAATCAAATTGAAGTTGAATAAGCAAGACTGTTCACAAGTATACCATTTTTAGTTTTAACTTTCCAGCTGAAGGTTAACTTTGAAGCTCAAGATGGTTCTTATTTAGAAAAAGATTGAGTACTGTCCTTGACTTAATAAAAAACAACAACAACAAAAAGATGGAACAGGTGGCCAGTGATCCTAAAGCACAGATTATCAACTTCTAATTCTGAATGCCATGGGACAATTTAATGTCTACGCTTCGCTTAAAATGTCTAAGGAGTGAGTTAGTAGGGATGGAGAGGAATATATGCCAGACATAATAGGGCTCAGAGCCAGAGTCAGTCCTCTAAACAGCTTTGCTTCGGTGTTGTGGGAGCGGAGTAGACTGCAGGATGAGAATAAACCACATCATGCCCTATAACAGACTCATCTCTCTCAAAGGACAAGGAAATCTAGAGAAAGAAGGAAGGTAAAGGATAGCAACCTAAATCTAAATTCACATCAAGTAGGAACAGTGATTATCCCACCTAGAGGAAGAATAATGATGATACCTGTGAAGAGTATGTGCCAGGCACTTCTCTAAGCACTGTAAAGTCCACATCCCATTTGCTCTTCACAAAACCCTATGAGGGTAGGGTCTGCTGTGTCCATTTACAGCCAAGGCTCATAGTGAGCATGCCAAAGTCATAGAGCTGGTCAAAGGCAGGACTGAGAGCTGCCTGACTGCACCTTTTGTTCCCTAAGTATTCAACTTACGTAGAAGGAGAAATATTCATTATTCAATGTTCCTAGTAGGAAAGAATAGTATTTTAATACTCAAAGAAAATGGTACTGTTTGAGCCTTCATACCAGTTGGTTTTAAGTGTTTCATGCACACCCTTTTATTTTGAAGCTGAAAGGTATATTATTTATTGGTATTTTTAGTCTAAATATATCTGAATTAGTCCATTCAAGACTGTTCTTCAAAATGTACTGACTAGTGCCAATCTGTCATGCTTTATTATTAGCTATGTACTGTTACATGTCTGTGTCAAAGTGGCACAGTGAATGATTGCTGAGTTACTAAATCCAAATTTTATCTTCTTGGAGTAATTTTTCTTTTTAATTTGAAAAACAATGTACAAAATCAGCAGCCTCAGCATTTCCTTTTAACACAGATGCATCTTAGATGACAAGCTGCTTAACTCAAAACTCTAATCCATGCAGTTAGATTTGTGAATTTAGATCTGGAAAATAGAAAATATATTTTTATTTTAATTTTTTTAAAGCAGGTGTTAAAATGTAATCTTAAATAAGTTACATTCGGCCAGGCACAGTGGCTCACACCTGTAATCTCAGCACTTTGGGAGGCTGAGGCAGGCAGATCACAAGGTCAAGAGATCAAGACCATCCTGGCCAACATGGTAAAACCCCATCTCTACTAAAAACACAAAAATTAGCAGGGCGTGGTGGTGTCCACTTGTAGTCCCAACTACTCGGGAGGCTGAGGCAGAAGAATTGCTTGAACCTGGGAGACGGAGGTGGCAGTGAGCCAAGATCGCGTCACTGCACTCCAGCCTGGGGGACAGAGCGAGACTCCATCTCAAAAATAAATAAATAAATAAATAAAATAAGTTATATGTTTATATAATCTGCATATATTTGATTATGAAATAGAGAAAGAAAAATTTTAGTTGTTACGAGATCACTGGGTTAAAAAAATTGTGTTAATCTGTCATTGGACTGTATAATTGGATCCGATACATAGGCATGAACAAACCTGGATTTCTTCACTGTACTATGCATGTGGAGACTACAAAACCTCTTTCCATTCTTTTGTTTTAAACAAACATACAGATGTGTAAGGATTTGGGCTCCCTCCCATTCTCAGTGAGCTGGGACTCTTGTAATAGTCATGGGCTCAGCTTGATGTGCTTTATAAAATATTAAAATATGAAACTTTCCAATAGTCACAGTATCTGAAACAGAACAATCCCATTTTCTAAACCCCATATAGGCAGATGACAGAATAGACAGCATCTAGATTTATAATTTAAACCATCTGGCCACACGCGGTGGCTCACGCCTGTAATCCCAACACTTTGGGAGGCCTACGTGGGCCAGTCACCTAAGGTCAGGAGTTTGAGACCAGCCTGGCCAACATGGTGAAACCCTGTCTCTACTAAAAATACAAAAATTAGCTTGGCATGGTGGCGTATGCCTGTAGTCTCAGCTACTCAGGAGGCTGAGGCAGGAGAATCACTCGAACCCAGGAGTGGAGGTTGCAGTGAGCTGGGGACAAGAGTGAAACTCCGTCTCAAAATAAAAGGAAATAATAATTTAAAGCATCTAAAAAGCAATGAAATCTTTTAAAAATGGCTTTTACTGGTGGCAGCTACCTTAATTTGCCTTTTTAAAAAGTCTGTTGTTTTCATACCAAAAGATTTAAAGGCAGTATAAATCCTTTGTAACTGCAGGAACATTTTTTTCTTACATATTACAGTATTTTAGCCCAATTATAAATGCTAAATGAAAGAGGCACATCTCAACTTTTGACTATCCGTTTCATTATTGTCACTTTCATATGAACCAAGCCCCAAGGCCATGCTACCCTCTTTTACCTGTTCCCTATACGGGGAAGCTCAGTTGTCTGTTGGTACTGGCTCCCTGTGCCAGAGGCCATGGTGCCAGAAGGTCGTGATAGGATATGAGAAATCAGTTCTTCTTCTACAGAATTTGGCTCTTCTAGTCAAGAAGTACAGAGTTACATGTGGCTTTGTGGCTTTTGTGTTTGGAGACATTTACTTAATATAAAGTTTAAAATTATCAAGACAGGCCAGACGTGGTGGCTCACATCTGTAATCCTAGGACTTTGGGAGAATGAAGTGGGAGGATCACTTGAGTTCAAGACCACTCTGAGTGACATAGCAAGACCCCTGTCGCTATATACATACACGAATATATATATATTATATCTATATTATATATATTATATATATATTATATTATATATTATATATATTATATATTATATATATTATATTATATATATTATATATATATTATATATATAATAAAAGTGTCAAGATAGTCAACTCTCTCTCCATGTATAAAAGCCATTCTCCATTTCCTCCTCTCTTGCTTTTGGAGTTAACACATTTTCAAGTCTCTATGATGCTTAAGGAAAGCCTAGGCTGCCAGCACTGCTCAGATAAATGAGTGTCAAGGTATAAGCTGTCTTCCTTCTCTCCACACCTAGTTCCCTTAATCACTTTGTCTTTTTTAGTTTCTAACATTACAGCGTTACTCTTTACTTGCTTATAATATAGATGGCATTTTAATTAAATTATAATATCATTCCAAACTTCTAGATTTTAAAAAAGCAATTTTTAAAAACTTTTGGAATGTTACCTTTTTGTAAAGTGAACCCTTTTCCCCCCTTCACAAGATTGTTATAATTCTTTCAGAACCAAGACTTTGTAGAACCCAAGTTGAAAAAAAAACATACCGTGGAACAAGTCATAGAAATTGTAGTAGGTGCTACCATCCAAGAACTTACTATGTGGCAAGTATTGTCCAAAGAGCTCACCATACATTAGCTCACCAAATTGTCAACACAACTCAATGGAGAGAGCATTATAATTATCTTCTATATTTCTAGATGAGAAGATAGCAGACCATACAGATATTGGTCAATTACTCATTTCTAGAGCCTTTTTAGTGGAGGGCACTGTCTAGTTACTAAGTCTAAAAATGCAAAGACATGGTCCTTGCCCTTAATGTACTTGAGCATCTAGTAAGGGCACAGGATGGCAACCAGGTACCCAAATGAGGTTATCAGTGCATGTGCTTTAAGCATTCACAGGAGGCAAGGCCACTTTGGGCCACTTGTACTTGAACAAGCTCCTTCTTAGAACCCTTGGCATTTGAACTAGACATTGAAGGGATTTGAGATGAAATACTTCAGGAAAAAAGGCTGAATATTTGAGGCAGAGGGAATATTTTTGGCAATTTTATGAAATAGTCGTTAGAATATTTGTGTTGAGTAGAAAAGTTAAATTAGGAGGTCTCTAACTGGCATTCTCAGGGCCCAGGCGAATAGTGCTGTTGACAGTGGTATGGAAACAGTATTGAAATGTAATTTCCCCCTACATACTATGTTGGTATCAGTGGACTCTAGGAGCTAAAGTTAGAGGAAAAGAGTACAGCCTAGTAAACAACCTTTATCGAGAATTTGCTATTTAAGCCTCACAACAACCTTCTTAGGTAATCTATAGATATAGGAACTAAGTAAGCCATAGAGAGATTAAGTAACTCAGCAAGAGGCAGAGCCAGGATCCCAGGCAGTCTGTGTCCACAGCCCTCCATACTCGGTGCCGCCATGAATCTAAAATCTTTCATCAAGGAAAATTTCTCAGTGGTGCCATCAAACTTGCCATCTCAAAACTTGCCATTTCTATACTGAACATTATAATCCCACAGACAACATGTAGTACACACACACACACACACACACACCTTTACTGTAGATCGTCAAGAAGAAGGAAGAAAGAAAGGGGCATTCTTCTCACCATTTTAATACCTATTTGTAAAAACACATGACTGTATTTGATCCGTAAGCATTAGGAACCACCTGTATGAGAAAGGCTGGGCCACATGAATGAGCTGTTCCTAAGATTTTAAGATTGACTGTGACAGTCGTGTAGAATGACTGAGTGGAAAGGTAGATGGAGCTACATGGGGAAAGGAGATTGGTCAAGGCTATTGTGAAAGGTGATATTGATGAAGACCTATAATCCTGATTGAGGAGATAAGTATTTGGGCAGAAGGTAGAAGCAGAAGTATTGATTCCAGAGGAGTTTTGAAAGTAAGTGAAATGTGAACATAGTTCTGAATCTGGCTAATCAGCATGACAAGTTACAGGAGGCAGAGACATCTTATTTACCTCCATGTGAGAGAAAGAAAAGGGTGAGTGGCATTGAGGTAAGGCAACTAAAACAGCGATTATGGTCGCGGTTGATGGGCAGAAATGAATGGCCTCTGAGGTATGCAGATAGAGAGTGCTCTAAAATATTAAACTAGCTTGTACTGTCTAGTCAAGGAAAAGCTTCATCTCTCATGAAGTAATACAGATGAAAGATTGCTTGGTTTTTTAATGCAAGTGAGTTAACAGGTGAGACATATTAACATCTTATGGAATGTATCATAGTCTATCAGCGATGGAATAGGGTCTTTTTTGGATGCTTGATCGGACAGCCCACCTTTCAGCATGTAAATTCCCACTGTAGCATACAAGGCAAGTGGTCAGCCAGCCCTTTCTCAAATGGTAAATAAATCACCTCTTGATAGCTAAGTCACAAAGCTTTTCCCATGGGCTTCTGACTGCTGGCCCAGTTCTTTTTTTTTTTTTGAGACGGAGTTTCACTCTTGTTGCCCAGGCTGGAGCGCAGTGGCATGATCTTAACTCACTGCAACCTCTGCCTCCCAGGTTTAAGCAGTTCTCCTGCCTCACCCTCCCAAGTAGCTGGGATTACAGGCATGCGCCATCATGCCCAGCTAATTTTTGTGTTTTTAGTAGAGCTGGGGTTTCACCATGTTGGTTAGGCTGGTCTCAAACTCCTGACCTCAGGTGATCCACCCACCTTGGCCTCCCAAAGTGCTGGGATTATAGGTGTGAGTCACCGTACCCAGCCCCCAGTTCTCTTTGGAGCCAAGCAGGTCTGGCCTAGTCTGTCTTCAAATACAGCTCCACTGAAGCTTTCTTCAATGAGCCTTTCATTTGCACTTCCTCTACCCCCTACGAACAATATACAGCACTCCTGAAGGGCTCTCCTTTCAACTTTGAATCTAAGCCTGTTGATGTAGGCATTTTCATTTATAAAGTAGCTCTCATTGAGTGCTGATTATTTTATAATTCAGTTATGAAACCAAATTGAAGCCTGGTTCTTACCCTAAAGTAAATCACAGAGTAATGAAGACTGAGAAACATTTGCAGAAAACTTGAAGAATCATTTTTTAAAAAGCGAATATAACCTAACCCGTTCAGTGGAAAGGGTAAATATGGGGCAATTGCTTCATATCTTTATTACTGTTATTGAGGTAAAATGTAAAACGTGAAATGTGCATGTCTTAAATGTACAATCTGATTATTCTGACATAGGTAAGCATCATGTAATCCACACCTGAATCTAGAGTGTGTCACCCAGAAAATTTCCTTATGTTCCCTTCTCATTGTTTCCCACCGACTGTTCTGATTTCTATCAGCACAGATTAGTTTTGTCTGCATCATATGGTTCTGTAAGTAATCAAAGTCCTCATCAAAAGTTTCTTACTGAAGGTAACATGGTTCAGAAGAAAGTAACATTTAGAGACTCCACACCAACAAGCCATGTGCCCTTGGGCAAAATACCAAACTTCTCGGCCTCATATAAAGAATTGGATTAAGTGATCTTCAAGGTCCCTTACAGGTCCAAACTCCACCTACATTTCTAATCTCTATGGCCCCACCATCTACTCAGTACCCTGAGCCAGAAACAAACCTAGATTCACTCCTCCCTGCTCCTCCTCCCCATTCTCCCACATCCAGTTGACCACTGTACAGTATCACATCAGTTCTTCCTTGTAACTTTTTTGGACATGTCTTTTTTGGCCTCTACCTCCTCTTCATTTCTTGCCTGTTGTACTGTAACAGCCATCAGACTACTCTCTCTCTTTTACCTCTGGTCCTCTCTAAACCATTCTGGTCACTGCCCCCAGAGAGTAATCTTTGCTAAAATTAAACATATGGGTCCCTTCTGTCTGAAATCCTTAAGTAGTTCTCCACCATTTAAGATGCTTCTCTGCTACCTACAGAATTGAGTTTAAATTCTGAAGAATGATAACATGAGGGCCTGGAACACATGGCTGCTGCCTACTTTTAGTGTTCCCATCCCCACTGTGCTTTTCTGCCGAAACATTTGCTCTGCCACTACCCCACCTCATTCCTCTCCTTTACTAACCCCTTATGTGTTCCCATAAGGTCTGTTTAGGCCTTTATGCATGCCTGCTTCCCCAGTTATGTTGAGAACATCTTGAGTGAGGTTTAGGACCATGTCTTACTTGACTGTCTATCTCCAGCATCTAGCAATCTGGCCTGTGACTGCTGAAAACACATAAGTGAAAACACTTAACCCCTTAAGTTAAATTCAAGATGACAGGATACAGGATCAGGATCTTACTTGGAGTTCAAGTTTGTTTATCTATTTATTCTTAAAGACTGAGTCTCACTATATTACCCAGGCTGAACTCCTGGGCAATAGGGATTCTCCCACCTCAGCCTCCCGAGTACCTGGGCTACAGGTGTGTGCTCCTGTGGCTCAAGTTGATGTTTTTAAAAATAAAAAAGTATATGGAACTTTTCACATGTTTCTCACTACCTAAGTCTGATTTTAAGTTTTTCTTTTCAGTAGCTATCATGGTAACATTGGGTTAAAGGTGAGAAAGTCTACTTTTATTTGGAGAGATAGGTATATTAATAGGAGGTATCAAAACTGAATTCTGTTGGTGTTTAAGGAGCTAGCCCTGTAATGTTTAATTCTCATCTCAAATTTGAGTTAATGTGCTTAATGGTTTTAGAATGGCAGATTACTGTTTCTGCAAATGAAGATATTTTCTTTCTAAAGATTGTTGTGGTAATTAGCAAGCAGGCAATAAAACTAAAGATGACTGGTAAATATTGACCTGGTGTCCAGGAACACCAGTATCTCTAACCTTTGTTTGTTCATTGTGGTTCACACTGTTCTGATTTTTCGGTTTCTGGTGCTGCCCTGCAGTGTGAATCAGCGTTATCACCCAAATTGAGCACTGCTTAATCTATGTTTTTATCTTTTCAAAACCTAGGTAAGAACCTTGATGCTATACATGATATCACTGTGGCGTATCCTCACAACATTCCTCAATCAGAGAAGCACCTCCTCCAAGGAGACTTTCCCAGGGAAATCCACTTTCACGTCCACCGGTATCCAATAGACACCCTCCCCACATCCAAGGAGGACCTTCAACTCTGGTGCCACAAACGGTGGGAAGAGAAAGAAGAGAGGCTGCGTTCCTTCTATCAAGGGGAGAAGAATTTTTATTTTACTGGACAGAGTGTCATTCCACCTTGCAAGTCTGAACTCAGGGTCTTTGTGGTCAAATTGCTCTCTATACTATATTGGACCCTGTTCAGCCCTGCAATGTGCCTACTCATATATTTGTACGGTCTTGTTCGGTGGTATTTTATAATCACCATTGTAATCTTTGTGCTGCAAGAGAGAATATTTGGTGGACTGGAGATCATAGAACTTGCATGTTACCGACTTTTACACAAACAGCCACATTTAAATTCAAAGAAAAATGAGTAAGATTATAAGGTTTACCATGTAAAAACCTAGGGCATATTTTGGAAATGTTCTAAACCTTTGTAAGCTCAGATGCATTTTTGCATGACTATGTCGAATATTTCTTACTGCCATCATTATTTGTTAAAGATATTTTGCACTTAGTTTTGTGGGAAAAATATTGCTACAATTTTTTTTTTTAATCTCTGAATGTAATTTCAATACCATGTACATAGCAGGGAGTGATCGGGGTGAAATAACTTGGGCCAGAATATTATTAAACAATCATCAGGCTTTTAGCAGACAAGGAACACACACATTTTTCTTAAAGGCCCAATCCTAACAGACTCCCATACCAGAGGCAGATCTGGAATTCGTCAACAGTGGCCCAGATCACATGCTGTTACTGGACTGCCCAGGTCACCTCACTGAGGTGAGCGCTGTTCCTCCAGGTACTAAGGCAGGTGGTGCCCAGGCTCCCTCCCTTGGCACACTTCTTCCTGCGCCAAACCCATCTCATCCTTAAGATCAGAAAACGGAACAACCCCCTTGTCATGAAACTGATCACGCATTTTGACAGGAAGCCCTTCATTATTCATAACATCGTGTGCTGACCAAGACATCCGAAAACCACCTGTGCCCTTTTCTCTCATGGAAGATAAAACCTGGACTCAGGGAGCAACCACAGGCTCTCCACTTTGAAACTTTAGTTTGAATTTTAAAAGATAGGAAGTAATACAGTTTAAGTTCCTTTCTCACACTCAGTATTGCATGGTTAGTGCTGGTTTCCTTACATTTTGGCAGGTGTAGCTTTTTTTGTTAAAAATGGTATACATGAAGTCACATACTTTTTTAAAGGAACACTTAGAACATTCTGTTATTCCAGTCAGAAACCGTCTTTTGAAATATTTCTTTACAACCTACCAAAAAAGGAAAGTTATTTTTTCTACATTTGTGTGGGTATCTAACATCTACCATTAAAACAACAAATGGCTTGCAGACAGGGCGGTAATGGTTTATCCTAAATTATTCAACCCCTTGTAGCCTTGACAAATTTTACCTTAAAACCAAAATGAAAACACAAAAATTAATCCTTTATAATGATAGCAAGTGACCTTTCTTTTTAGTTTTAGCCTTCCTTTTTCAATAGTAATATTTAAACCCCCTTTTGACCAGTTGTTTGCCCAAATGTTCTTGTCATTTGGAGTCAGTGAAAAATCCAACATACCAAGTACCAGTCTCCTTCTGAGGCAAAAAAGAAAAGTGTTATTGTCATTTTCACTTTGTTGGAGCTGCACACTTTTTTTTTTTTTTTTTTTTTTGGTCATGTAAGAGGGATGCTGGTCAGAGCTGCAGAAAATATGAGGCAATTAAAAGTCTTTAGCTGTTAGCAAACCTGTCAGTTTTACTTCTGCACTGAACCAGCCTCAGAAGCTACTGTTTTATATACTCTTTGGGCATGAATGCCTTCTCTTTAATTACATCTCATTTTTGCTTGACAGTGACCTACCCAATAATTGCATCATGCATTGCCATGAAAGGTAAACACATTGTGAACTGAACTTACCAAGCAGATTCTGTGAGAAAGCACTGGTCGAGGCTGAACACTGTTGCACACATCATTTTTATTGGAAGAGTATTAACTGGTGCCTCTTCTGAAACACACCGTTATTCTGCAGCTCCCGCAAAGCTGTTTCTGATCCTGCTGGGAGCAGCTAGTTATTACGCACAACTGCTCCAGACCCAGCTCTTTAACTTCATGGTTTTATGGCTTATTTTCTTTCTTTTTTTTTTTTTTAAAGCACCTTTTTTGGTTGTTTCCCCTTAATAAAAGAGGTTTCTAATTCATGTTTCTCTAAGATTTCCTTTAGTTGTATTTAGGAACACAAATAGTTTTATAATCAGGATTGCATTTGTGCTGGGTAAGAGGAGAGCTGTGCTTTCTACCCCAAAGTTGCTGGTAATGCAGCCCATCTGCCCTTCCTACAAACTCAAGAGGCTCATTGTTCAAGGTGTAACAACATTTCATTGCATGCCCTCTAATGCTTTGAAACCTTTAGAAGGGAAGATGTCATTTTTTACAATTTTGTTCCTTTTCATCATAGAAAACATGTTTAAGATAAAATACAAACTTTACCTACCCCAAATTCATAAAATACATTTAGTGCTGTATAGCACTAAAACTTAGGGATATAGACACTATACTTGCTTTTTAAGAATTAGAGATAGTAACTCCAAAAATAATTATCCTTTTTTCTTTTTTCTTTATTTGCAATAAGGCTCTTGAAAATTGTCATTATTTGTGTTTTCCTATACATTCATCTGTGTGAAAGTCTTTTTCTTCTTTGATTTAAAAAAATTAAAGAAATATACAGTTAATGGTTTAGAACTTAGAACTACTTAGAATTTATACTAAAGTGTCAGGAAGAAATTAATTTAGCTTCAATAATTGTGACTGGCCTCAGGAATTCTCCCTTCCACACCTGCCCACCTCACCACACCAGAGCCAGAGCAGCTGCTTGTCTGCAGCAGGACAAGTTTCTGCGTACGCACTTTCAGTTCTTTCATGGTAAGCTCAATGGACTTTGAATTGTTTACAGTGCTATATGTCCAATTGTTAAATGTACCATTCTGAACGGTGTTAAAGCAAGTGTGGTTTATTTATGACGTGAACCATGCTACTTAAAATATGAACTCACAAGGAAGGGCACTCATTAGGTAACAAGTTCTTATACCAAACTTCCTTGATGAAATAAGCCAAAATAATCCTAAAATTCATTAGAAGAACTTGATAAAAGATGCAAATAAATGTTAAAAAGAGCCCGTAATTTTAGTACTCCTATAAAATCCTTGTTTGTTAATGCTATTAAAACTCAGATTCAAGGGAAATAACAGCTTCCGCTTGAGTCACTTTGAAATTACTTAATTCAACAGCACCATGTTAGAAATCATATATTGGCAGCCAAGACTCCGAACTCTGCAGAAACATTTGTTTCACCCAGACGTCAAACTCTAGCCCTGACTATGATGCCCTGTGTGCATTTACAATAAAGACTCCAACGGAGGGAGCCTGTTGGTGTTAAATTGTTTACATTTCTTTATACAAATAATGTGCTTTCAGTGCCTTAGTTACAGCTCCCTTTCTTTTTCTTGTTCCAAGGATTCTGTAGTATGTAGTCTGTTTCTTAAGTAAAGTCTCTCTTTGCTACTGAAAGGGAAATGGTCTCTAAACACTGGTCACTGTAGCAGGTAAACACTACTCTAATGTGGAGAAGTGAGCTTCATGCTGAGGTAGTGGTTGCCTTAGAGCTGTTATTTATGCTGTAGAAAACGAAAATGGTTTTGCTACCTGATAAGCTTCAGATTAGTTATAGCCCTAAAGTTATCCTGTACCTACATTAAATTTTCATTTCAGAAGAGGATCTTGGTTTTGGTAATTCATTTTTTTTTTAAGATCATTATGTGCGAAACACCAAGTTTTAAAAATAACTCACAGAATGGCCTTAGTTGTCAATGTCTGACGGTGTATTTGTGAGTTGTGGTATCTGTAATCCACATCCCAGAATAAAGGAGTGAATTAAATAGTTTGCACACGTGTTACATTCTGTTTTTGCAGGAACGACAAGTAACTGCAGGTGAAGGTGCTACTTTTTTTCCCCGCAATGCCTTGCATTGCAGTGTCTAGTGTTAAGGAAAAAGCTGGCCAGATGGGTCTCTTTTTTCCACAGATGTCAAGAAAAGTGGCCTAATCAAGAAAATAATGTACTACTTCCATAACTGAAAAAATCCAGGCACCACAATTCAATTCAGGACTCAACGAATGTCATCAGAACTTGCTTTCCTCCATCTCTTAGCACAGCCTTGCTATTGAGAACAATTTGGTTGTTCCACAAATGTGGGATCTTACATAAATATCAGCATCACCAACTCTTAGCTAAGATAAATGGGACTCTGTGCCCCGGTCCCTGACCTCACGTTGGGGAGTATATAACTATGAAAGCAAATCTTGGACCCAAATCTGACAAATGTATAAACATGTGTTTAGCAAACAAACACATGAGAATCATGGAGTCTCTTGTAATGGGGCCTTCTGCAATGCCCCACTCTGTCTTCTCAAGTGAGCACCTTGTGTGATAGATTGATGAGGAGGGGAGTCTACAACGTTATTCCCTGGGAAAGGGAAATGTAGGACCAGAAGAGCACAGGCCCGGCCCCAAGAGCACCAGTGCTTGTGGGACTCCTGTCCTCTGTTTAAGCAAAAGGAAGAGGAGGGCTTTGTTTCTCACCACCTACTTACCTCCAGCATTATTCTTTTCACTGATAAATTATGTAAAAGGCTTAAGCAACCCTCTCTGGAGGGTGGATTTCTAGTGAGGGCTTCAAATTCTGGCTAGTACGTCCTGGAATGGACATAAGATACTAATCCACACATACAGTGCACTCTTCATACTCAAATATTTTTAAACTAAGTTACTAAAGAGACAACTTGTGTTGTCCTTGGGTTGATCTGCAGGACCCATGTGGGGTGGCATGATGCCTGCAGCCACTTCAGCCCTGCATCCTCTCAGGTTCAAGTCCAGTGGGAAAGAACAAGAGAGACTGCTGCCTGTGTGGCTCAACAACAACCCCGTATTGGGTTTCAGTGCCCATTCCTGAACCAGTCAATTGCCCAGATCCATGATGTGTATTACAGCCCTGGGTCACTTGCGGAGCCTGTTGAGTAACCTGGACTGCATGGATGGGGGAGGGATGAATTTTAAGACAAAAATTAAACACTTGTTATCAAGAACAGGATGAACTGACACTGGATGGCCAAATGACCACAAATGTCCACCACAACTATCAAACTTCCCAACCTCCCAGTGGAGGGAGCTGGAGCAAATGAATGTGATTTCCTATGCAGTGAGAGACATCAAGAGGCTGGGCAGCCTTGTCCATCCACACAAGGGGATATCTGGGAACCTAAGGGTTCTCCGTAGCTGTGTCTGGACAGTCTCATCAACACTTGGTCCGTCTGAATTATTCAGTCATTGCCTCCACACAGATCAGTATTGAGAGCATTTCCTTATGGGAAGTTTCTTGAAGTGTAAATACTACCGCTCTAACGTCTCTCCCTGTTGGCAGAGGCAGTTCACGTTCTCCCAATGCTGCAGGTTCAGAATCTTGCAGTGTCCCTCCTTCCTTGACACTCAAGCTGTCACTACCAGCCATGTCTTCCTCTTCAGGGCCGTCCTTACTTCTGTTCTGCACACCACAACTCTTGCATCAGACCTGGGCAGGTCTGGCAACATCCCATCAGTTTCCTGCTCCCACATTCTCCCCACGCCAGTCTTGGTGCACTAGACTTGTTCCTTGATCATACTGCGACACCAGTTGTATCATGGAGTTTCCCTTCTTGTAAATCAGTGCTTCCTTCCAACTGCTGGACAGTCTAGACTCCTCTGCCTCCCCCTGGGTCCTCTAGCCCAGCCTTAACCTTGTTCCCAGGCATTTTCTCCTGTGCAAACCTTTTCATACCAGCGCAACTGGTTGCCCAAACCTCCTCATGTCCCCTCTCCCTTTCTCAACTTTGCACATAGTTCTCATTTGTGAAAGGTGCTTTCTTAACCAGCCCAAGTCTAGTTGAATCCCGCTTTTTCTCTGAAGCTTATCCTGATCAATCTAGCTTGAAATGTCCTCCTATCATGGGTGATATTTCTCTGCAGCTCTCGCTTGACTGTATTACAAGTTGTCTTACGTTACAGTTATTTTTCAGTCTTATCACCTCCGTTGGATTATAAGCCTCTGGAAAGCCTAGATAAGGGTATCTAATATTTCTCTTACCCCAAAGGGTGTTCAACTTAGCCATTCTTTTTGCACAATACATTCTTAATGATAATTGCTTGAAGTTATTCATAAAACATCCTGTTCTAAATGAAAGCTGGGTGGAGAAGTTTACAAATTTAAAATTTAAAAATAATAATAATTGAAGGTCAGGTGCGGTGGCTCACGCCTGTGATCCCAGCACTTTGGGAGGCTGAGGCAGTCGGATCACCTGAGATCAGGAGTTTGAGACCAGCCTAGCCAATATGGTGAAACCCTGTCTCTATTAAAAATACAGAAATTAGCTGGGCGTGGTGGCGGGCACCTGTAACCCCAGCTACTCAGGAGGCCGGGGCAGGAGAATTGCTTGAATCCAGGAGACAGAGGTTTCAGTGAGCTGAGATCACACCACTGAACTCCAGCCTGGGCAAGACTCTGTCTTAATAATAATAATAATAATAATAATAATAATAGAAGTGCAAGCCCATCTACTTCTGGAAAATAGAGTTTTTGATAAGAATAAAATTATTTTGATATGATTCACCAAAATATTAGTATATGAACTGTTAGAGAAGTGGGCTCAACGTGTGCCCTCAAGAAGCCTAGGTCAGGTGATTTCACCATGCCCTCTTCTACACTTGAGCAGAGAAGAACTCGCCAAGGTCTAACATAATTGTTACACATTTACCCTTGTCCCACAATGCTGCTTCTAAGAACATATTCCAACAATACACTGGCCAAAACAAAGATAATTGTAAGGTGCATAAACAAAAGTCCATAGCCCTCTCCATAAGAATACTGGAAACAACCTAAATGTCTGTGGTGGGGAACTGATTGAATAGTCCATGGTACAATTATACTGGTTACCATCTTATCTGTTCCCATCTTCATAGCAGCATTACTCACAAGCACCAAAAGGAGGAAGCAACACAAACATCCATTGGTGGATGAATGGATAAACACAATGTGTTGTGCAGATAGACGCATACACACAGACACTGGAATATTACTCAACCCTTAAAAAGAGGGAACTATTATTTGTGACGGGGATGAATCTGGAGGATATTATACTAAGTGAAATAAGTCAATCACCAAAAAAATAAGACAATACCTACTTTGGGGTATATTTGTTAAGAGTAAAAATGGAAGCTCATCTTCCTAGTAGTCTGGTAAGTGCTACATAAGCTTAAGGGTTTTGTTACTTACGGTAAGTAGTTTCGAGTCTACTTCTGAAGCAATTGGTGTAGGGCTCCAACTAGACAATGCAGGCAGCAGGTCAGCCAGTCCTGGGCAGTCGTCGTGCCGGCTGAGTGGCTGGTGTGTGGGAAGACCATCCCACCATAGCCGTCTGCCTGGGGGAGCTTGTGGGGATTCAGGAACCTTCAGGAACCTTCTGGGGGAGTGTAGGAGGGGGATTGCCACCCCTCATCCAGTCCTGGGTCTTCCAGCCAAAGTGTCAGTCCCTTAGCAGAGCCAGGAAGAGTTCCAGATAAACATTCACCAAATCCAGTCAGCTCTTCTCCCACCATAGCGTCTCCCCAAAGGCCTCCCTCTGTAAGCTCTCCCCAAAAGCTCCCTTGACATGACCTCTCAAGCATCCCCGCTTGTGGGGAGTGAGCAGGGAACAGACAGGGCTCTCTCCAGCCTGGCGCCAGGCTCTATCTCCTCCCTCCCAGGCCAGGACTCTTAAACCAGGTGCATTAGAATCACCTGCAGAACCTTAATACCTGCATCCAGACCCCACCCTCAGGACCCTGACTTCATTGGTCAGGTGTGCAGCCTGAACCTCCAGAGCCGTAAAAGCTCCCAGGTGATTCTCATGAGCAGCCAGGGTGCCCGCCCTTCTAAGACCTCAGACTTAGGGCTTCCCCTCTCTAGGTCTCTGGTCCCTCATTTGCAAAATAAGCATTTGGTCGTAAGTGTTCTGGAAGCCGAGGTAATTTATAAGTTGATGGCATTCAGTAAATATTAACTATTTACTGGATGTGGGTCCCTGGCTTAGGACTAGGGACGGTGCAAAGATAAATAAGCTTTATTTGGCTGGGCGCAGTGGCTCACACCTGTAATCCCAGCATTTTGGGATGCCGAGGTGGGCAGATCATTTGAGGTCAGGAGTTCAAGGCCAGTATGGCGAAACCCCGCCTCTACTAAAAATACAAAAATTAGCCGCATAGGGGCATGTGCCTGCAGTGCCCCCATGGGAGGAGGAGGAGGCAGGAAAATCACTTGAACCCAGGAGGCAGAGGTTGCAGTAGCCAAGATCACGCCACCGTACCCCAGCCTGGGTGAAAGAGCAAGACTCTGTCTCAAAAAAGAAATAAATAAGCTTTATTCTTTGCCCTATGCACACGTGTGTATGTGTACACACACCCTTTTCCTTCCAAAAAAAAAAAAACCCAGTGTTTATGAAGCATTAGCTTCCAAATGTGAAGCCAACCAGACAGAAGTGAAGAGGGCAAATAAACGAGAGGGAATCCTGTGCGAAGGTGCAGCCGTGTATCTGGTACAAAAATGTGGGTGCAGGCAGGCCTGAAGGCTTCCCAGACATCTGGTGAGCCCAGGGCACCGACCCTGTTACCACCTTGTCCATTGCCCAGGGGCTAAGTAGGTGTTGTGGACAGTAGCTGGCAGTGCAATCTCCAGAAACCATTATGAAATGACAAATGACCACAGCCTGCTCCCTGTAACCCTTTATATCCACCTTGCTGACAATGGGAATTTTCTATCCCATGGGCTGGCTGGAGAAAGGGCCCTTCTCTTCAACTCTTCATCCTGTAAGATTGAAACTCCATCTAAGAAATAACCCCTTATGGCCAGCACCTGCCAGGGAAGGGAGCGGCAGACTTGGTTCCTCAGGGTTGGTTCCTTCAGCAGCAGGGAGTGGGCCAAGGAAGCGGGTGGACTGCTCAGGGGATGCGAGTGCACAGTGACAAATGTGAGGCTGGGCCTTCAGCCAGGCGACAGCAGGCACGGGCTTTGAGGAAGCATGAGATCATTCCAAGAAGGAGAAGGGTGTGCAGAGCCAAGAAGATGTCCCCCGCCTGCCTCTTCCGGTGGAGATGACTTCACTCATCCTGAGGCTATGATGGCTGGAGAGCCAGCTGCCTTGATGAGCCAGCCCGGGGTTCTGCTCAGGAGAGCCACTGAGGATGAGAAGTCAGCCATGGGTCCTTCTAGGGAAGTTGTTGGGGGGAATAGTGGCTGGAGACAGGGTCAGTTTCATGGGTGTGCAACTGGTGCATTTGCATAGGGCCCTGCCCTCAAAAGGGGCCCACACTTGGTTTAATGCTCTGCTGTCGCTGTCTTGAAGTTCTCAATAGTTTTTGAACAAAGGACCTCCCATTTTGTTTTTGCAGCAAGTCTTGCAAATTATGCAGCTGGTCCTTGCTGGTGGCTATAGTAGGCTGAGGAAAGTCTGATTTAGAATCATGGTACTCAACCCTGGCTGCTCATGGAAATCACCCAGGACACTTTTCAAAACTATAGGCAGCCAGCCTTCCCACCCAACCCCAGAATGAAGACAGGCACCCTCCCTGGTGATTCTCACGCACAGCCAGGCTGGAGAATGTGGATTTCGAGGAATGATGCTCCCTTGCTTGTAGCCTGTAAGCAGCCCTGGCTGAGCTGTGGCACCCGCTCCTGAAGAGGCCTCACTGTGCAGTCTGGCGTCATGGAGCCCACTGTGCTGTCCTGAAGGCCCCTCCCCTGTCTCCTGGAGACCACACAGACCCGAAGGTCAGGACTGGATCTTACTCATATTTGTACCAGTCACACAGCTGGTGCTCAAGAAACTTATTTTCCCTCTAACTTGTTTGAACTAAACAACAATATGAGCTCTGAATTTTTTCATTGCCTCCTTAAATTGTGGGGCTAAAACACCCCATGACTCACTAGCACAAACTGCTCCTACTAGCCAGAGGAGTGTGGATGCTAAAGAAGGACTTCTCATCTCCGGCTGAAATTCCTCTGCTACTCCTGAGCTCCAGCTACTACTTGAGAATTACATTTCTAGTACAGCTCCTTCAAAGCCTAATTGGCTTCTCAGATATTTCAGTTGTCCTGTTGTTTCTCAGAAACTTTAAAAAGTTTAATTTTGAAATATCTGTTTTTTTCACGCGTGTGAAGTACACTGTGTTTTGCTCATGCATTCTGTGCAGTCTTTCTGTGTTTATTTTTGCAGAAGGCATTAGAGATGAGGAGCCTGCTGTTCTCACGCAGCACACAGCCCAGGTGGAAATAGACTCCGTTAGCGCAAGGACAGGTGATGATAGATCAAGGGGTGATGGAGACTTTCCGAGATTCCAGCAGTGCCAAAGGGTTTGAAGGTGGTAGAGGGTAGGTCCTGTTGTATTATAAGTTGTTATGTCCCATTTGGTTAGAATACTCTAGAAAAGCAGAACACCATTTCTAGAATATTCTAGAAAAACGTTTGGGTCCTGAGACCTCTTTACACACTTACAAATTATTGCAGCCTCTAAAGAACTTTATGTGGATTATATCCATCAATATTTACTGTGACAAATATTCATATGTATATTACATATATTTATATATTTATGTTTATGAATATATGTGTATATGTTTAAAATAAATGTTACATGTTAAAGTAAATGATTAATTTTTATCAAAAATAACTATTTTCCAAAACAAAAATTTGGCGAGAAGTATGGCATTGTTTTACATTTTGCCCGTCTCTTCAATGTCTGGGTTACTAGAGGCTAAATTCTCATACCTGTTCCACAGTCAACCTGCTGAATATCGCATGTCATATAGCCTCTGGACAATGCCACTGTACACTTTTGAGAAAATGAGAGTGAAAAAGGCAAATAACATCTTAGTATTTCCCCTGACGCTACCCTAGCAGAGAGCAGAGAATACCGTTTTGACCTGATGGACCCCCTGAAAAGGTCTTAGGGAGGAACAACAGGTGTCCCCAGTGTAAGAACCGCTTTCTGGATGTCTGTGTCTGGCATGTGATTTGGCAGCCGGGGCTGTGAAAGACAGGGAGGAGATGGGAACAGCCAGACCTGGTGATCAGGAGACAGGGCTGTGGGCCCAGCTCCCTTCACTCCACAGCTGTAACACTGAGCACGTCCCTTCCCATCTCCCAGCTCTCTGCATCTTAGTTTCCTCATCTGTAAACTGATGACATTGAGCTGCACCAAAGGATTTCACCCAGGCTAAATAATAGAACTACCTGGAGAGCTGTGGGAATGTCCAAAAGCCAGACCTCGCTCCAGACTGATGGTATCAGGATATCGGAATGTGAAGCTGTGTGTTAGTATCCGGAAAAGCTCCCCATGTGGCACTTCGAAAGGTCACAAGTGCCAACCTAAAGGCGAACCCAGACATCAAAGCTGGAACAATTTGAGCAACAAAATAAATAATGATAGAATGAATAACCCACAGGGTACAGGAAATATTCATACGTTCATAGTAACAAAAAATTAAATACATAGTAAATGGGGAGAAGGAGCCACTCTTCCTTACAGTAGCATTCCAATTAATAAATGTTGAAAAATGATGGAGATAGCAAACCACCATTTGGCAAACACCACAGTAATAATCACTGCAGACACGAATCATCGATGGATACTGAATTGAGTAAAAATATACGAGAAATGTGATATGTGCATAGCCTTGCAGTGTCTCCCCAGGAGCTAGCATTAATTACAAAGGGAAAAATAATAACTTTATAGAGAATAAGTCTAGCAAACACCATCCTAAGTGATCAAGGCCAAAACCACCAGGCCTAAGATATATTGATGTCAGGTATTCCCTGAGAAAGACACAACATTATTCTTGCAAAAATACTTAATCCAATCCTGAGAAAACTTCAGACTACCTAAATTGAGAGACGTTTACAAATCAGCTGGCCAGCCCTCTTTGAAAGTGTCAAGGTCAAGAAAGACAGAAGCTGAGGAATTGTTGTCGACTGGGAAGACTAAGGAGACATGACAACTAAATGGAATGTGGGATCCTGAATTGGATCCTGGCGAAATGTGAATATGCTCTGTAGATAAGTTAATCATATTGCGTCAATGTTAATTTCTTGGGCTTGATAACTGTACTCTGGCTATGTAAGATGGCAGCATTTAGGGGAGCTGAGAGAAGTGTACACTCCTGCCTCAAGATTCTTTGCTCTGTAGTTCCTTCTGCTGGGGGCACTCTTTTCCCAGATATTCGCGTGGTTTGTTCATTCATTCTCTTCTTGTCTTTACTCAGATATGTTGAGGCATGAGATGCCATCAATTTTTCCACCAAGGGAGAATGTCATTAAACCAAGCTCTGTGCTCCCCATTCACTTTTCAGAAGCATCCCACAAACTTCTCATTGAGAGCGAGAAGGAAAATATCAAGCAGGGGAGGGGCCGGGCCAGTGCACCATGGTTCTTGGCCAGATGAAAAGAAAGTCAGGGGATATGAGCCATGAGAGGGGCCTGCAAATATCCAAATGGGGGTAGTGTTAGGCAGGACAAAAGGCAGCTTCTGTCCACCATACTTCTGGCCCAGGGCCCAGGGCCAGAGTCAGGCCCAGCCAGAGCTGGCCAAGAGCACCCTCCACCCTCAGCTCACCACTGGGGGCCAGATGTTTCCAGGCTCTCCCTGATCAGAGGAAAGGGCACACAGACCAATTTGTACCCCAAATTGTCCTGTTTGGGATGCACATCTGCTGTAATGATGGAAGGAGTTCAGACCCTGCCAAAGAGTTTTACAGAAAACTAAAGAAAATCGGCTGGGCATCGTGGTTCATGCCTGTAATCCCAGCACTTAGGGACACCGAGGCGGGTGAATGGTTTGGGCCTAGGAGTTCGAGACCATTCTGGGCAATATAGCAAGACCCTGTCTCTAAAAAAATATAAAAATATATTAAAAAATCCATTACCTTTTCCCGCCCATTCTTTGATTCAAATCTCACGGCATTCAGTGATGGAGAAAAGCTGGACCAAGCATATTATGTCCCTTTCTCAGATGTGGAACTTAAGACTTGCTTAAGTTTTTTCCCAAGATCACATAGTTAGGACTCAATCCCAAGTCAGCTTTTCTGGGGAGCAGCTAAGTCTCTGTACTGTTGCATATTATCCAAGACCAGTCACTGTGGCCCATGAGGCAGTGTTTGGGTTCACTGATGCTATACTTGGGCTATGGAGGTGTGTGTTTGAATCCAGCTCAGCCACTTAGGAGCTGTGTAATCTTGGGCACAGCCCTTAACGTTTTCAGGGTTCATGTTGCCACGATACGGATAACGTATGAGAAAGCGACTTGCAAACTGCACAGTATCATGCTTGCTACTTATTAGCATTTGTATAAGGGCAGCAATAAGGGTCACTATTCCACAGCTTGCTATGATGATCAAATGACCACAGTGCAAATAATAGCTGCATATATAGAGTCTTGCTCTACACCAGGCACTGTGCTGTGTACACATGTGAATCATCTCTATGAGACAGTGTTTGAGTTTTTCTATTGCTGTGTAGCAAACCTCTAAAGCCCTAGTGACTTCATAACAAGAATCACTCATTATCTCACAGCTCTGTGGGTTGCCAAGGCATTTTTTTCTGCCTCCTGTGGTGCTGGGTGAGCTCTGCAGTGGCCTCAGTCATGTGGCTGGCAGGCAGGGCTGGCCACTGATTGGGAGCTCAGCGAGGCTCTTGGCCAGGGTCCTTGACTCTCCTCCCCACAGGCTTCTCCACGTGCCTGCTTGGGCCTTCTCATGGTGTAGTGGTTGAGTTCTAAGAAGGAATATTCCAAAGGATGAGCTCCGATATGCAAATGTTTGCCAAACCTCCGTTTGCATCACCTTTGGTCAAAGCTTTTCCCAGAGTCAGCATGGTTCACTGGAGCTACCAAGAAACAGCCTTCTGCAGATAGGGACTACTGCTATCCCCATTTTACAGGTGAGAAAACTGAGGCTTAGAAGGGGTAAGTGACTTGACCAAGGTCACAGAGTTACTAATTGGCAGAGTTTGAGCTGAGATGGAAAGATTTGGCAGACTTGGCTCCGGGGTCCCTGCTTTCACCCCTTCACGTATGGACTGGTCAGCTGCAAAGGCAAGGCTCCCTGTAAAGCTCCAAATGTTGCTGCATCCCCTTTCCCGGCCCACCCACCCCAGCAACCCCCCTCCCCACCCCCTGCCTCCTTGGCCAACTGTGAAGTGCTGCCGCTGAAATGGTCTTTCTCTCCCACCACACAGTGAGCTTAAGTCCCCTCCCCTCTCCTCTTCAGCTTCCTTCCTGCTTTCTCCTTGTTCCCTAGAACCATGAGGCTGTCCTCCTTGGGGCTGCCTCAAGATGTTCTCAGAGGCCCCTGGGAGCAGAGGTTCAAGTTCAGCCAAGAACAACTATGGGGCAACCAGGGCATTCTGAGGCTGGACTTGATCCCATGTGGGGTCTCAGCCTTTTGGGGCCCAGGTCCTTTCAGTGCCCCAGAGGAATCATGAGGCCACTGACTCCATCTAAGGGCCCCTCTGGGCTGCTGTGAGTCCTGGGGCATCCCCTGATTTTGCAGCCCAGGCCCTGTGGCTACAGGGGCAGTGGAGGCACTGCCCTCCAGCGGGGCAGCCAGCACCAGACTTGGCTGCACCTCCACCAAACTCTGTGAAAGACCTTGGCCAAGTTGCTTCCCCTCTCTAGGGCTCAAGTGCTCACTGCATCATGATGGTGGGTTGACTGGAGAAGCCTCCTAAGAACCTCTTCTAGATGTTGGGAAGAGGAAGCAGGAGTCTGGTTAAAGCTAGCAGGAGAATGTGCAGAACTGGGTGGCTCCAAAGTGAGGTCTTTTGCTTAGCAGATGGGGATAGGAAGATATCGGGATGGCCAGATACACTCTGATCAGCATCTCAGCTGTCCTTGCTCACTCACTCACTCAGTATCATGGAGTCTCCTCTGTGTCCCGCTGTGGCTGCAGGCCGTGAGGGTGGGCAGTTCTGCAGCAAAGCCACTGAGCTGAGAGTGGTTGGAGGGGAGGAGGGCAGGGCCGCTTCACATAGGACCTTGCAGGCAGCTGTGAAAAATGTCCATTGCATAGCATATGTCTATTGGAGAGTTATCACAAGTAATGACATGACCTGCTTTATGTTTTAAATAAACAGATCACTCCCATGCTGCATGAAGGATGGGCTATAGAGGTTAGAGTACAACTGAAGGGTCAGCTCATGAATTCAGGACAGTTACCTGGGCGAAGGCCACTACTCATCACATAACAGGGAGCACCAGCATCTCTCACTCCCTACTTGTCTGCCAAACCTGCTATGGAATTCCTTGGATTCCTTGTTCTGTGGCCTGGTGACTTCACCCTCCTCCCATCCATCCCACCAGCTCTGGGTGGTGTGTCAAAAACCTGCTGTGTGCAGACCCAGGCAAAGGCAAGCACTGGGCTCTCAGGCCCCAGACCCTGCCCTTGTAGCCACACCTGGTCTCCTTTCCACCCACTGTTTGCAGATACCCAGGGGATAATATGCTCCTATCTCTGAAATTCCAGGCATCCTTGGAGAATTTCAGGGGGAGGAAGTGTCCCACATTGGCAAACTTCCCATTATGGAGCAAGACCTTCAAGGAGGCCATAGGGTAAGGAATAAAGGTGCCTTCTTTCCCTTCCTTTTCCTTGGGCCACTGAAGATAGAAAGTGAGGAACCCTCCCCTTGTCTTGAAGCCCCTATCTCAGGGTTCGGTGCTTAGCTGACACCATATAATGAGCTCATCCTGGGTGCTGCTTCTCCCCTTGTGTACTCCTGACCACTTACCACCATGACTCAACTTCCAGGGCCCAACAGCAGCTCTGCCCTTCCTGGTCAGCAAAGCACAAACCTGAGTTTCCATCTTCAACAGAGATGCAAGTTCATTCCTGTCTGTGGGTAGCACCTTGTACGTCTCCTAAGGCCTTGTCATCAGCACAGGCTCTGGGCAAGGCCAGTTTGGACTCAACTCCAGTGTCATCATGGGACCTTGCTTGAGCTTGGGCAGACCTCAAGGCTGCATAACCTTTCTGAGCCTCAGTTTCCTTGGCTGGAAAGTAGAGATAACACCCAGCTCAGGGCCACTGTACAAAAGATAAAATAATGTAAATAAAACACATGATTTGTGGCAGGTGATCAAAAAATATCACTGCCTGCCCTTACCTTTTGGTAATTAATGTGGTCTCTGGGCTTACCATCTTACATTTCAGATAGATTTTCTACAATTAAACTTTGGAGTGGATGTATTGTAGAGGTTAGTTTGAATCATACATATGCAGTAGTCTCATTCTGACCATGAGGTGGAATAATTGGTCCTTATAGAGTGGCCTGAAGTTGTTTTTCCTAACCATCTCTCTTTGTCATCTCATCCAGATGTCCCTGTGAAGGGACAGCAGAAGAAGGTACCCAGATTCTCTGGTCCAACTGGATGGGAAGACACAGACTGGTGGCAGATGAATGACTTACCTATGTTTGCACAGTGAAGAGATACAGATCTAGGGCTAGAACTCAGGTTTTCTTTCCTTCCTTTTTTTTTTTTTCTTCTTCTTTTTTTTTTTTTTTTTTTTTTTTTGAGATGGAGTCTCACTCTGTAGCCAAGGCTGGTGTACAGTGGTGTGATCTTGGCTCACTGAAACCTCTGCCTCCTGGGTTCAAGCAATTCACCTGCCTCAGCTTCCCAAGTAACTGGGATTACAGGCGCCTGCCACCATGCCCAACTAATTTTTGTATCTTCAGTAGAAGATAGGGTTTCACCATGTTGGCCAGACTGGTCTCAAACTCCTGACCTCAAGTGATCCGCTAGTCTTCACCTTCCAACGTGCTGGGATTACAGGTGTGAGCCACCATGCCCAGCCCAGAACTCAGGTTTTCTGATTCTTGGACAGCTTGGTCTCCTGAGAAGCCTTTTTCTGGACTTAGAAGAGCTGAACTGATAGAGGCAGGTGAAGTGGGGCTGAGCTCCCTAGCCCAGCCTAATTCTCAGTGCCAGACCACCCAGATGATGTCTAAACAGACATTTTCTAGATTTATTCTGGTCACAAGCTTCCCACAAGAGGAAGCTTGGCCCTGAAGTTCTGGCTGGTGACTTATTTCCTGTCCCCTTTATACCTCTGCGAAGAGTTCCAATTCATTCATTCAACAAGTATGTATGAGTTTCTTCTATAATAAGCAAAATAGTATGCGTTTGTATTAGTCTGTTCTCATGCTGCTAAAAAAGACATACCCACCACTGGGTAATTTATAAAGGAAAGAGGTTTAATTGACTCACAATGCAGCATGGCTAAGGAGGCCTCAGGAAACTTACAGCCCTGGCGGAAGGGGAAGCAAACACGTCCTTCAAATGGCAGCAGCAAGGAGAAGTGCAGAGCAAAGTAGGGGGAAAACGCTTTATCAAACCATCAGATCTTGTGAGAACTCATTCACTATCACAAGAACAGCATGGAGGTAACCACCCCCATGATTAAATTACCCCCTACCGGTCCCTCCCACAACACGTGGGGATTGTGGAAACTACAATTCGAGATGAGATTTGGGTGGAGACACAGCCAAACCATATTAGCACTGAATACTTAGAATATGCCAGACTATGCATATATTTCTTATTTAATCAACAGTCTGAGTTAGATTATTGTTGGTATTATTTCCCCTGTTTAACTGAAGAGGAATAAAGACTCAGAGGGAAGTGAGTTGCTAAAGTACACCATGTTGGATGGTGCTGTGTTAATTTGGTTAAGCTGGGGGCTGTACTCCCAGAATTATCTTCCCTGTAAGGCTCCAGGTTATTGGAGCCATATAGAGTCAGCCAAATGGCAACTGGTATGAGATTTGGAAGACAGAAGTAGAGCAGAGGCCATTACTCTCTGAATGATTGTCATGGTTGCATATGGTGTGAAACAGATGCAAACGTGTCTGGCAGGTCCCAGCTTGTCCTCGCTCTTTTCTGCTTCCCATCTAGCTTGTCACTCTGACTTCTGGTGCTCCTGACTAGTAAAAGCTCCAGGCCCTCAACCAGAAGATTGACTGTGGACCAGCAGAGAAGGTAGCCAGGTGAAGCCATCAGTTTTCCATAGACCTCTCCATGAACTTCCCCTTTGTTGTTTCACCCCAGGGACTGGAGAAATGCAAAGGTGCAAGTCATGCTTTTGGTATATATTGTGACATGAGATCACCTCTGGAAGAAACTTTGGTTTTATAAAGACTCAAATATAAAGAGATTTTGGCATCTTGGTAGCCAAAGCTCCAGGGCCAAGACCTTATACAGGCATGGTATCCCCAAACCATAGGAAAAAAACCCTCTGCAGAAGTCCGGCCCTCTGGACACTCAGTGTGGAAGTCTCTGGAACAGTAGGAAAATGGATTCCCCCAGGCCAGGACTGGAAGATGGAAGTCAGGCACACAAAGTGCTGATGAGGCTGTTATGGAATCCTAAGAGTCACAGCCTAAGGCATATCCTGTAGCCCCCAGGTCAAGCAGGTGGGTACCAGGGGCTCCAGGTTCCTCCACAGTGCCCTGGGAAGAGACAAGTCACAGAGCTTGAAGACAGCAGCCAATGTCTCCTTAGAGCTAGAAGACTTCCAGGAACCACGGGAAGAATCAATGCATCATTCCCTCGACTCAGGACTCAAGACCCAATTTAAGCCACTTTGAGCTCAGCATGGTACAGAGTTTGCCATAAAGAAGTGGTTCAGCTATGTATGAAAGAGGCAGAATTCAAGACTTGAGCAAGTCAGTTAATCCTCCTGAGCTTCAGCTTCTTGATCTGCAAAATGAGGAGGTGACACCCACTTCCCAGGGTGAATTATTGAAAACGGTCAAAGTGGGCATGACTTAGAAGCCCTCTCCGAATGCAAGGGCTGAGAGCAGTTCCTTCATAAGTAGAGGGTGTCGGGAGATAGGATGAAGAACTAGCTGGGGAATCAGAACCCTTGGTGTTCAGTCTAGGCTCTGGCTCTTGCCATCAGCATGACCTTGAGGCTCTGATCTTTGGAGGGAGGCAGAGGTCAGCACTAAAGGGTGTCGAATCTCTCAGTACTCTCCCAGGCCAGGTTCCCACACCCTAAATCTCACAAATCCCTCTTCTAGCAAGGTGGAGGGCGATGAGACATGAGAAGACATGCTTGAGACATGATGAGATGTGACCTCTCATGTTTCCAGGAGTGGAAGGAGGGCTCCATTGTTGTGCTAAAGGAAAGACAAGGCTGGGACTTTCCTTCCCATGTAGCAAATAATTGGAATCCAGGAGCCCTTTGGTGTAGGGGTGCCTGTGGGACTCCTGTGGTCCTGCAGATCTTCTTCTTTGTTATGTTCTTATGTTTCGAGGTTGGCTTTTCCATCCTCCTCTCTTTCTTCTTTCTTTTCCCCCAACCACTACATCATGCACTACATCTTCTTTCGTATGTGTCTCTTAGTGTTCTCTTCTTCCTTCTTTTTGTCTTTTTCCTCCATCATCATTATTAGCAAAAATGAGAGCTGATGGTAAAACTGGTGCCCAGGGAGGGCAGGTGACTCATCCAAGGCCACACAACAGCAACTCTTATTGAGCTCCTACTGTGCACCAGGCACCCTGTCCCTTGGGACTGTGATGCCACCCCTGGCTGGGAGAGTGTTTATTCCCACCCTGAACAGCCATGGGCAGAACTGTGAAGGCAGGATGAAGGGAGACTTCCAAAGGCCACCCAGGACACTGAGAGCAAATGCTCACAGAGAACTTCTAATCAGCGCCTTATAAACTAGAGAAGTTAGGCCTTTAGTGATGGAAAAGATATGGGCAAAGGGTAAGATAGCTAAGGTGAAGAAAAAAAATCATGAAAGCTGTGGTTGGATCAGTGGACATGAACTCATTCCGCAGTAGAGCCTGGAAAGGAAAGAGGGAGGGAAAATAAAAGGCTACTTTCCATTATCAATAAGAAAATTGTAGAAGCCATTCTGCCATATGGTCAATGAGGCTCAAACTCTGAATGCCCCTAGAAAGCAGGTGTTGGCTGTTTCAGAAAGGAATGGTTCATTTCATTTGAGGTCCCTACATCATTTGACAATCATCCCTTGGTATCATTCCAGAGAAATGTATGGTCCTGGTTCCACTAAATTTCATTCCTAGACACTGAAAAGTGGCACCTGGCAAAGAACATGCAAACAGCAGGAAGGTGGGGAGGCGCGGCCAATGATGTCTGTGACTCCCTAGGCTCCTGAAATGACCATGGGTGGCGTGCTGGCCCTCCCCGAACCTGTCATACACAACTCTTCATGGGGAACAGATTCCATGTCACTCTGCTTTTCAGAGGGTGTGGGGATCACACTGAAAATGTGATCGGTGTGATCACATTTCAGTGTGATCCCCGTACCCTCTGAAAAGCACTTGGTCTCCCTCAGATGTGAACGTTCCATGGGGTTAGTCATTCCTACTGAGTTCTTGTGCAAAAGTATGCAGTTGATCACAGAAGCAGCTCATGGAGATCGGTAACACTTAGCTTGAAATGAGAAGGCTGCACGGAGTACAGGCCTTATCTGACCTGACAGCTGTTGTGCTGGGTGTAGTTAGTTCAGGACATGAAGCTTCTCTTTGGGTAAAGCTTTTATTAGCAGTGCTGGGAAGCTGATCAAGTAAAAGCACATGATGCTACTTGAACCATGAAGCTGTTCTTCATTAAATGTGTGGCTTTGGGTCAGAGTAGGGCCTGATCTACTGACCTGCCCCCAAACACTCTAGCATAAGATGAGGGGTAGGGAATTGGAAGGAGAGCTAAATTTGCATAAACCTGCTAGGTTTTATGGGAACTTTAAGTAAGGAGTCTTTGAAGCAATCATTAAACTCTCTAATGTCAGGATTGAGATTACCATCTCCACCTTCAGCAAAAGTCAGCCCTTCAACTCCTGGGCAAGGGGTACTCCAGAGAAGACAAAGTACTCACCACAAGTCAGGGAGAGGGGATGGCGGTTAAAGATCTGAGCCTCAGCTTGGTCAAGACAGCATAGTCTTAATTATCAAGGAGAAATTAGGTATATTCTTACTGTGTAGCTAAGTGTCCTGACCTTGAGTAAAAGGATTATTAGAACTACCCAGCATCTGTTAAAAAACAGCAGGACTGTTTATGAGATTATAGAAGCTCAGAGAGTGAAAGGTTATTTGCTTGGAAAAAAACTCTCATACTTCTTCCAGCAGAAAGAGCTGGATCTGGCCTCGACCTTATAGTCAACATCCCAGTGCCAAGGACCTGGTGGTAGAGTTGGACTCCCCAAGAAGATGGTGTTGAGGGGATGACCCTTTCATCTGTCCATGACTGGGCTGTGACTCCATGTCAGCAATGAAACAGACTCTTGGCCCAAAAGTAGGAGATCTCCATTTCATCAGTCAACTCTTTCATTAGCTGCCAGCTACTATCTCTATTCAGGGAATCCCACAAAAGGAGTCTCACCAACTGCTAAAGACACAAAGCCAGTGGCCAGGTGTGTTTGAAGAGGCAGCTTTCCTGGACCTTTCTCATGGACCCAAGCTGCCCCTCCACCTTCCGCCATCTCCACTGCTCCCATTCTGCACTCTGCTCACCAACACCCCTCCCCAGTAGCTGCACAGGAGACTCTAAACTCCTGTCTGCTGTCCCCACGGGTGCTCTTCTCACACTAACCAGTGCTCCCTCTCTTTCTAGCTCCTTTCTCATTAGCGTAGCACTTGCTTTATCTCTGCTAGCAGGTTTTAAGGGTCTTATGAACAGGACCCCTAACTTGCACTTTTTTCTCCTGCAGAGCTCAGTACCATGCCCGGCACATAGTAGGAGCTTAAAAATAGCTTGTTGCATGAAAGATCTGAACAAAAGCATTCCCTAGCAGGGACTGGTCCCTTAGTAAGTTGTGTCTGTCTCTTCCAGACAACTCCTTGGCCTACTAACGCTACCACCAATAACTAGTGAGTTGATTGTTTGCATTTGTGTAGTGTTCCCCAGTGCCCGGCAAACCCTCTCACTTGGTCCTTACAACAACCCTTCTAATCTATATGTTAACCAAACACAGGGGTGAAAGCTCCCGCCTCCGCAGCAAGTTGACCAGGTGGGATGGCTCTGTGTCCTCCTGGATGACCAAATGGCCAGGGCCCATGTGGGTGTTCAGGAACCCAGGCCCAACAGCTGCACACAGTGGTAGGAACTGTGAGACCAGGACTGTGTGCAATGAAACAAACAAAGCTTCCGCAGCTTGAGGGCTTTTCTGGTTCCCCATAGGGAGACGGTTAAAAGCTCAGCTTCAAACTTTAGAGGACCTTTCAGCCCACATCTGGAGGCCATTTCACATCCAGCTCCCATCTCCAGGAAAAGCAGCCTGCATTTCATCCTGCTCCACGTCCTCCCTTAACTGGTCTGGCCCGCATTCCCTGCCCCTCAGGGTCAGAATGAGAAGCAGGCACATTGACTTGAGTGAACTCATTTGCTCTCCTGTCGCCTCTGCACCTGCTCCCTCCTGGGCTATGAATCCAGTCGTTTCCACAGCAAACAGTCATAAACAGCCGGAAGGGGACCAGGACTTCAGGTGCAGAAGGAAGAATGGGGAGTAGCTGCAAACACTTTGGCAAGGCCCACTTTCATACAGATGTTTTTAGCCATAAACCAGGGGGAACTGCAAAGCAAGGAGTGGGCCAGGTTACTAATGACAAAGCCTGCAAAGTGCATTAGGCCGAGGCTCAGACAGTGACTCAGAACTTCCTCAGAGTGCTGGGCTCCACCTCACACAAGCTGGGGTGGGAGAGGGGCTGGAGGCTTCAGGGACATTGAGTGTGCAGATCAGGAAGTTCGTGCTGAGAAGACCCTACTTGTGCAAAGACATGGACACCCCAAATTCTCAAGTCTATGCTCTGTTGTGGCATCAGTCCCCTTTCCTAAATTCTAATTAGCAGCATTCCTGAAATGTCTCTAGTTCACCTACCGTGTGCAGGCTTTGTGACTAAGACACAGTGTCTGCACTCTTGTTTCCAACCGTGTGGGTGATGGGTGCATGCACAGCCAAAGATAAACAGGTCAGATTGCGTCTTGCACTGGGGCAGAGGTACAACATGCAGGGGAAGCACGAAGTGGAGCAGAATGGAGTCATTGGTCTCAGGGCTATGGGAAAGGTCCTTGGAGGAGGTGGCAGTGAGGTGACCCTTCATAGGTGGGTAGGATTTGGATAGGCCTGGAAGGGATAGCACAGTGCAGTACAGGGAACAGCATCTGCAAGGAAGGGGATGGAATGTGCCAGGCAAACCATGTCCTGGGAATGGCAAAGAGCCTAGTGTCCTGGAACGTGGCATGGTTTTGGCCATAAACAGGGAGGATGGTGCTGGAAATGTATGTAAACCCAGACCAGAGAGGGCCCAAAATGGCAGGAATAAGGAAATTATTGAGAGTATTTTACATGTGAATTAGTCACCAACTTTTATAAAAAAAGAGATTTCATAGACAAAGTTGGGTTCTTGCATCCTGTGAAACTCTAACAAGTCTGGCAATTTGGGGTCTCCCTTCTCTTGCAGCTATACTTAGCTGTAGCTGGGCAGTGGCTGCTCCTAAGCAGGACAAGCATCCTCCAATCTGCCACAGTCCTCACCACTCCCTGTGGTGGCCCTTTTATCAACTCACCCCGGCCTGCATCCCTTTGGTCATCTGCCTGCCCTCCATGGAGTTTGTGGTCTCTGCTGTAGACCCTGAGGAGATGCCAGCGATGCCAATGGATGGTGGGAAATTCCCGCCTCATTGTGTTTAGGAAAATATTTTGAGCACAGTGAGAAGTGTGTAGCTTGGAGTCAGTAAGGCCAGTGAGGTGTTCTTGAAAGAGTTCTTGTAGAAAATGAGATGCCCAGAAGGCCAAAGCAGGGGAAGCAAAGAAAGGTCAGATTGGGAAGAAATTCATAAGTGTGACTGGCTTTGATCATGGATTAGGCAAGGAGAGTGAAGAAGAGGGAGAAGAAGCTGAAGTGAACTCCAGGATTTCAAGATTAGGATTCAGAGCAGAAGGTAGAGTCATTCAAGGAGGTAGATGTGCGAGGCAGTGCTGGGCTCTGGAAGGGGCTCTGGAAGGGGATGGTGGGTTCTGCTCTGGCGGATGCAGTTTGAGGTTCTGGGCAGAGACTGGAGACTCAGATGTGTGATTCTCTGCAGAGATGACACTCACGGGGACAGGTGTGGTCAGAAAGGCCCTGTTAAGGGAGGAGGTGGAGTGGAGCCATAGTTCCTCACTGCTCCACTGGCAAGCTCAGCTCTACCCTGAGAAATTCATCGCAGCTTGTGTTGTGAGGATCCCTCTCTGGAGCAGCTTCCTCCCCAAATCTGTATGTTGAAATCCTAGCATGGTATTCACTAATGTGATGGCATGCAGAGGTGGGAGGTGATTAGGTCACAAGGGTGGGGTGGAGCCTTCATGAATAGAATTAGTCCCCTCGTAAAGGAGACACCAGCGAGACCCCTTACCCCTTCAGCCATGTGAGGACACAGTGAGGAGATGGCCACCTCTGAGCCAGGAAGTGGGTCCTCAGCCAACACTGAATCTCCCTGGATCTTGGATTTCCCAGACTCCAAAACCGTAAGAAGTAAATGTGTGTCATTTAAGCCACCCAGTCTGTGGCATTTTTGTTGTAGCAGCCCAAACAGGCTAAAACAATCTCCCTAAGCGCATTGCTTACCTGAAAAGATGTGTCCTTCAGGGGCACGGCGATGGCCACCACTGCTTCTCAGCCACAGAGGGGCAGAGGGTGTGGGCCGGGCTGGGCCTGAGTCACACGGAATAATTTTGTCTCTTGTTCCTCTGAAGCATTCCTGGAGGATGGGATGGGGTGGGGTGGGGTGGGGCTGAGTCATTTGAGCCCCTCCAACAGATGGTGGAGGGCAGTGAGTCACAGCTCTGGTTCTCAATCAGAAGCAGAGTAGAGGCCTGAAGAGAATGCACTGATGGCCAGGTCTGCGATGCCCAGCTTGCTGGTAACTGTCTCTTAAACAATGACAGTTGTGGCTGCCACTGTGGAAAGCTTCACTGTTGAGACTTTCACATGTGTTTCCTCAGTGGATCTCAGTTTCTAATTATACCTTCCTTTGTGTGGATATTTGATGGTCGCATCCATGCTGGGCTCTGTGGGAGCAGGGACTGGCCCTTGTTTCACTCATCGTCGGATCTTTGGCATCCAATCCATTTAAAATGGAAGACTGAATGAACACATTAATGAATGGCTCCATTTGGTGTTAAATTTTAATATAAAGTATGTGTATGTATAACCTATTTATAAATATTTACATGCTATTTCATATATGGAAAAATAAGAATACAGCAGACATGAAAATTGAGCTTGCCTCCTAGAAACAGAGGCTGGGGATTCCTGGGTGATAGGAAAATATATTTTCACTTCATATGTTCCTCTCTCCCCCCATCATCCTACTTTTACAATCAGCAAAAAAGGTTTACAAAGTAGATTACACTAATCGCATTGTTCCACAACTCTCTCTTCCACTGAACGCAATATGGTGGGTATCTTTGGTGTCTGTCAGCCTGGCCTTGATTTTGCATCCTTATGGGCTGCTGATCCACGTTCCAGTTCTCTTGGAGCCCACTCTCTGTTGGGTGGACTCCACACTTGGGTTTGGGGATGCTGGTTTGCCCCTCACCTCTTGGGTGCTGTATCAGTTTCTGGAGGAAACGTGGCCTGCATTACAGCTGGCTGGGATCTGGCTCTTAGAAGTGGACAAGGTCGGGAAGTAGCAGAAGTGAGTGCTGTCCTGAGGACCCCAGACAGATGAAAGATGCAGTCCAGGCTGAGTAAGGGGAGAGGTCAGAGTCCAGTAGAGCCAGAAAGCTGTGGGGTGGTGTGCACTGTGTGCTGGATGATCCTGGTGGGCAGGCTGGGGCTTCCATAAAGAGGGAGGACTCTGTCTAGCTAGGCCTCTTGATCCCTGATGCCAATGATGGTTTTTTTCACAGGCTCAACAAATCCAGAGCCAGCCTTTTCTGCCAATTTCCCCTCCTGCAGACCCTAGACAGGATCCGGATCTCCCAGCTTTTGTCCAAGGAAGCTGCAGGCAGAAGACAGCGGACGTGCTTGAGAAACTTTGACTTGGGAGTCACAAGACTGGATACAGTCTTGGCTCTACTAGTTACTCATGCAACCCCTCTGAGCCCTGTTACACTGAACTAAATTTGGCCTGAGGCTGCCTTCCTACTTTGAGTTCCTACATAGCAAACTGCAACTTAACTTTGTATGTAAACAAACTGCAAATTAATGAAGAGTATATTCCTGTAAAACATATCTGAGTTTCAGCCAATTAGAGCAGCTGAGCTTCAGCCAATCACAGGCTACCAACTGATCAGATCATGTCCTTATTAAGGCAGATGCCCAGCTGTAATCAATCAAGTGTTTTCTGTGTGTCACTTCCTTTTTTCTATCTGTAAATACTGCCTGCTCACATTGCTAAGTATAGCTCTCTGAACCTCTCCTGGTTCTGAGGACTGCCCAATTCGTGAATCATTATTTGTTCAAATACTCTGCTCAATTTATCTAATTTTTTTTCTCTTACCAGCCCAAATTGACTTCCATTATATCAGGTTTTAGGATATATTCACTTAATAGCATGCAAAGTGGTTTCACATGATTATTTTAATTTTCCTTTCTATGTTTATTCTCCCTATTTCTTTGTTATTTGTGTCTTATTTTTCATTTCTCAATTTACTCTTTTCCAAGGATCACCTTTTGGATTTATGTATTGGTCCTATGTTTCTCTGTTATTAATTACTTTGTTTTTATATTTTCCTTCCTGCTGTTTTTCCTTTTCTTTCTGAATTGAATCTTATTTGCCTGTTTTATAGTTTTTTTTACTGATATATCTGTCAAGGATTATTAATTTTCCTCTGAGCACTGCTTTATTTATATCCTCATTGGATTTAACATACGTACTTTTTCTTTAATACACATAGTTAATTCTATTTGTTTCTATTTTCTCCTTTAACCTAAGAGTAATGAGTTTATTAATTTAGAAAGGAGTTTATTAATTTTCAGATGAAAGGAATGTTTTCAGGATATTGTTATTTATTTTTAATTTTATTACATTTATTGTGACTAGAGAACATCACCTATATTATTTATTGAGGTTCCCTTTGTGGCTTAATGTAAGGCTTTCATGAGTGCTTATCTTCACTTGGCATTGAAAAGGTGTGTTCTCTATTATTAGGGAACAGTACTTGCCCTATGATTTTACTAAGGTTGACTATAACTTGACCTGTTTCTTTTTGTTTGTTTTCTTGATCTGCCCTGGACCAAGACATAAATGTAAATCTCTTGTTATGGGTGTTTATCAATTTCTCCTGATTTTTTCCATCATTCTTACTGTATAAAATTTGCTACTTATCTTGACTGCATGTTCATAATTCTTACATCTGAGTTGTGGATTATAACCCTTGGCATTATAAAGTGTCTTTGTCTTGTATAGTGATTTCTGAATCCTCCCTTTCCTTACATTAACTTCGTGAATCTTGATTTTTTTCTTCTTGGCATTTACCGAGTGTAACGCTGTCCATTCTTCCATTTTCAGCCTTCCTGAATCAGTTGGTTTTAGGTGTGCCTTTTGTACGGTGCACAGAGTTGGGTTTTGCTCTATGAGTCTATCTGAAATCTTTTTAAGAGGTGAATTTAGCTCATTTACATTTATAGATATGACAAATACATTTGTTTAGGGTTTTGTCATATAATTTTTTTTTTTGAGACAGGGTCTCACTGTTGCCCAGGCTGGAGTGCAATGGCCCAATCTCAGCTCACTACAGCTTCTGCCTCCCGAGTTCAAGCAATTCTCCTGCTTCAGCCTCCCAAGTAGCTGGGATTATAGGTGTGCCCCACCATGCCTAGCTAATTTTTGTATTTTATTTTTGTGTTTATTTTTATTTTTTCCGTAGAGACAGGGTTTCACCATGTTGGCCAGGCTGGTCTTGAACTCCTGGCCTCAAGTAACCTACCTGCCTCAGCTTCCCAAAGTGCTGGGATTATAGGTGTGAGCCACCACGCCTAGCTTTGTCATATAATTTTGTATCATGTTTCTTGTTTTTACTTTTAATTTTTACTTATCTTTTAGTTTTTTACCCTGTGGCTTTTATTATATCATTTATTCTTTTTTATTCTTTTATTTATTATTTTATTCTTTTTCCTTTTGGCCTTGTTTCTTTTGTGTATGTGGTCCTTCTCATGTTAAGAAGGTGAATTGTTGTTGTTTTTCTAGTATTTATCTTTAAGATTAAAGCTTTGTGTAATGGCCTTAGCGTTCCTTAGGCAGAATATATTAGTTCTTTTCTATAAATAAGAATAAAACTAGCATGCCTCCTTTTCCCTTTCCTCTACAATGCTCTCCTGGTTTATGAAATTATCTTTTTGCATTTATCTTCACCATGTTAAATATGCACATACTTCTATTGCCTAACTATTCAGTTTTTTTCATTATCACATGTTACAGAGAAGGCGATTAGCAAAACTTACTTTGTTTCCAGTATTTTTTTACCGCTCTTCTTCACTTAAAATAATTGTATCAACTATATATTGTCAACAGATACGTTTACATTTTGACTTGTGACTCACATCTCCATTTTTACTTTTGTTTTTGCAGTCCTGCTCTTGAGTTTACAATAAACAGCTTCAAATAACATTGTACCATTAGACAGTAGTGAAAGCAGCTCAGCACAGTATAATCCAATTTCCTTCCTCACATTCCTTATGCTATTTTTGTCATTCATTTTACCTGTTGTAAAGAGACTTTTAAAAGGAACAAAAAGTATTTTCTATTTACCCTCATTTTTACCAGTTCCAGCAATCTTCATTTCTTTGTGGAGATCCAAGTTTCCATTTGATATATTCCTTCTGCCTGCAAAAGTTCCTTTGCAAGTTTTTATAGTGAATTCCCTCAGGTTTCTTTGCCTGAAAAGTATTTATTTTGCTTTTGTTTTCAAAAAATATTTTTGCTGGGTATAAAATTATGAACTGACAGGTTTTTGGTTTTGTGCCCCTGCCCTCCCCAGCACTTTAAAGATGTTTTTCTAGTTCTGGATCGCAGAGATTAAAAGTCTGCTGTAATTCTAATCTTTTACTCCTGTTTGCATGATACCCTCCTCTTTGGTTGCTTTCAAGATTTTATCTTTATCTTTGGGTTTCAGTGGTTTGACTATGATGAGCTTAATTTTTGTTTTGTTTTTGTTTATTCTTGTTGGAGTTTGCTAAGATTCATGGAACTATGAATTAATTTTGGAAACTTGCTTTTAATTAATTTTGGAAAGTTCTTGGGCATTGTATATTCAAATAGTTCTCTTCTAGCCTTTCTTTTTTTTTTTTTTCTTCTTTTTTTTTAAGCTGGAGTCTTGCTTTGTTGCCCAGGCTGGAGTGCAGTGGCATGATCTTAGCTCAGTGCAACCTCTGCCTCCCTCGTTCAAGCAGTTCTCCTTCCTCAGCCTCCTGAGTAGCCAGGATTACAGGTGCACACCACCACGCCCAGCTAATTTTTGTATTTTTAGTAGAGACAGAGTTTGACCATGTTGGCCAGGCTGAACTTGAACTCCTGACCTCAGGTGATCTGCCTGCCTTGGCCTCCCAAAATGCTGGGATTATAAGCGTGAGCCATGGTGCCAGGCCCTCCCTCTCTTTTTCTTCTGGGATCCCAGTGTTAGATCATTGATATGGATATTGTCCACAGCTTTTGGATGCTTTTCTCAATTGTTATTTTTATTGTTTCCATTTTTTGCCTCTTTGTGTTTCAATTTGGATAATTTCTATTGATTGACCTATCTTTAAATTTACTGTTTCTTTCCTCTGTTGCATACAGTCTGCTTAAAAGCCTTCAAGAAATTCTGTACCTTTTTTTTATTTTGGCATCTCTATTTGATTATCTTTTATAATTCCATCTCTGCTGAAATTCTCCATTTGTTCACGTATGTTGTCCACCTTTTCCACTAGACCCCTTTCCACCAAATAATCATAATTATTTTAAAGCCCCTGATAGTTTCAGCATCTGTAGAGTCTCTGGGTCTGGTTCTGTGAATTGTTTTATCTCTTTACAATAGGTTGTGTATTTTCTGGCTTTTTTGTGTGTCTTATAAATGTGTGTATGAGGGTGTCTTTGTAGTTTTAAAAATTGTGTTCCAAACACTGTGTATGAATTACAGTAAAGATTGAGGTAACGTGTGTTTATGCCAGGAAGTAGGTATCCCTCTGTATCTGCCAGGCTGTTAATGTGGGGGTTGAGTCAATTAAAATCAGTAGTTGTGCTGGGTTTTAGTTTTGTAGTTGTAATAACTTACTTTAGGGCAACACATACTTCAAATTCCTCCAGTGGTGGGTTGCTGCTGTCTCGTATCTAGTATAGGGCCTGGGGAGCCAGAAGATCTTTCTCAGTATTTCTACTTCCTGCTTAGCTTTCAGGGGACCCGGCATGCCTCCACCACAGAGGGGAACCCTCTGTGTTCTTCTGTTATTGCTCGTTACTCAGCACGAGGCTCATACTGGGGGCAGGGGGGATTCTTCATTTTTCTCATTTAGTCTTAGTCTTAGGCAGGATCTGTGCACCTGCCCCTCATAATTCTTGCTTCTCCCTTTAGTGGAATCTATACTTTGCTTCATACCTGTGGGGCATCTTAGACAGAGGAGAGCTGCCTGCCTCACTATGGTCCCAACTCCGGTGATATCAGACCTCTGCTTTGTATCAGTGCAGAATCCTGGGACAGAGTGGGCTTCTTGCCTCACCAGTAGTAGATGAGGAGCAGAAGAATTTCTGACCCCTCCTCCAACGTCAAATGACCTTTGCTTTTACCTTCAGCCAAGGAAAGTGATTTTCTCCTGGGACCTTAATTTCCTATCCTTCCAGTATCTTAAGGCTTTTTCCCTGTAAAAGAGAAGGGTCTGGGAAGTGGCTGGAGTTTTGTGCCTGTCCTCCAGTGGGAGTGGATTACCCAAGTTTTAAACCTATTGCCATTAAGAAAGGTCATCTCCTTCCCCCATTCTGTTTCAAAAGTACTTAATGGAAGGTCATGGTAAAGAGCTTGTGAGTGAGGGCTTCAACACAGCAACAGAAATTACTCAAAATTAAATAGATAGAGAATAAGGTCTCTACTTTTCAGCGGTACTGGAACAATGGATATACATTTGCATACAACAAACAAATAAACTTTAATTCATATATATCATTATATATAAAAATTAACTCAAAATGAATCGTATACCTAAATGTAATACTTAAAACTATAAAACCTCTAGAAGAAAACTAGGAGAAAATCTTCATAAATTTGAATTAGCAAAGACTTTAAAAAACATGACACCAAAAGCACAAACCTGACTTCATCAAAATTAAAAACCTCTGCATTTAAAAACATACTGTTAAAAGGATGAAAAGAAAAGCCACAGGTTGGAGGAAAGTATCAGCAAAGGAAAGATTTGATAAGGGACTTGCATACAGAATATATAAAACTCTCAAAACTCAACAATAAAACTAAAAACCTAATTTAAAATGGGCAAAAATCTTGAACAGACACTTTACCAAAGAAGATAGATAGATGGCAAACAAACACATGAAAAGATGCTCAACATCATTAGTAGCTAGGTAAATGCAAATTAAAATCACTATATTATAAATGCAAAGTAAAACCATTGCAGTGAAATACCATTACACATCTATTAGAAAAGAGAAAATTAAAAAGACTGCCCCTACCAAGTTTTAGTAAAAATATGGAAGAAAGTAGAACTCTTATACACAGCTTATGGGAATATAAAATAGTATAACCACTTTGGGAGACAGCTTGACAATTTCTTAAAATGTTAAGCATATATCTCTTATGTGACTTTACCATTGCACTCCTAAGTATTTACCAAGAGAAATGAAAACATATGTCTGTAACAAAGACTTTTACACAAATGCGCATGACAGTTTTATCTGTAATAAATGCCCATTAACAAGGGAGTGGATAAACACATTAAAGAATATCTACATAATACAACATTGCTCAGCAATAAAAAGGAATGAACATGGCCAACCACAAAGTAATTACAGCTGAATGTAAGAAGCTAAACAATATTGAGTACATATTTCATAATTACGTATATCTGAAATTCTAGAAAATGTCAACTAATCTATAGTGATAGAAAACAGATCAGTGTTTGCTCAGGGATGGAGCCTGGGGAGGGCGGGAAGGAGAAATCACAATGGGGAATAGGAAAGCCTCAGGAGAATGATAGATATGTTCATTATCTTGGTTGTGCTAATTGCTTCATGGGTTTATACATATATCAAAACTTATCAAATTGTATACTTTAAATATGTTCAGTTTATTGTATGTCAATTGTATCTCAATAAACTTTGAAAAAACAAAACTAAATTAAAAAGCAATATATATAGAAACCAACATGCCTTTGCTAGAAATGAATCTGAATTTATTAATCATCTCAGTAAATGTAAATGGATGTAAGTTTCTAGTTTAAAGAGAAATTGTTGGACTATTTGAAACAAAGAAACAACAGTCTGTTATATTTTGTTGACGAGAGACATATAAAAAACTTAAGGACTCCAAAGAAACATACTAAAAAACCCAAGAACTCCAAAGGGTAAAAGGATGGAAAAATATACACCAATGAAACACTAACAAAAAGAAATCTTATCTAGCTATAGCACTACAAGAAAAGATAGACATAGCCTAAGTGCATGGAAAAGAGGAATTGAGAAATCTGAATTCACAGTGAGTTCCTTTAGCACTTCAGCATATCTCATCATTGTTAAATCATGAAACTCCTGTAAGGATATTGGGGAATGAACAGCACCAGTAACAAACTTGATTTAAATAGATGCATGAAGAATTTTGCATTCACCAATTGGAAAATACACATTTTTCTCATATTCCCTTATAACAAATTACAGCATTCTCCATTTGTCTGTCTATCTGTCTGCCTGTCTGTCTATCTCCATTTATCTATCTACCTACCTACCCATCCATCCATCCATTCATATATCCATTTATCTATATGAAAAATTTACAAAAATTATCTATGAATGAGGCAAACAAGTCTCAACCATTTTCTTAAGATTGGTATCATACCAACCATATTATCTGGCCACAACAAAATTAAGTTAGAAATCAGTGACAAAAAATAACACAAATCTCCTCACACACTTAGAAATTAAAACACATACACACACACACACACCTCTAGTAATTCATGGATTAAAAAATTATAATGGAAAGTAGACATTCTTAGAACCGAAGTAAAAATATTATGGTTAATAAAAGGTGTGGAAGGCTGGGCACTGTGGCTCACGCCTGTAATCCCAGCACTTTGGGAGGCCGAGGCGGGTGGATCACAAGATCAGGAGATCAAGACCATCCTGGCTAATGGGTGAAATCCTGTCTCTACTAAAATTACAAAAAATTAGCTGGGGGTGGTGGCAGGCGCCTGTAGTCCCAGCTACTCTGGAGGCTGAGATTGTGCCACTGCACTGCAGTCTGGGTGACAAAGAGAGACTCCATCTCAAAACAAACAAACAAACAAAATGGTGTGGAATCCAGCTAAGGTGGAAATGACAGAGATATGTAGTATTCATTTTCCTCAGTGATAAATATTTAGGTTGCTTTCAACTCTTTGCTATACAACTGTCATCTCTGTCTCTCTCTGTCTCTCACTGGTGTCCCTGGCTTCATTTGGTTCTGACCAATGCTGGTGGTGCTGATGAGGTGGGCTTCTCTGCATAGATGGTGCACAGCATTTTCTGGGGCTCGTGGTCAGCTCCCCATGGTCCCCTCTGTAGCTAGTCCCACACTCCTCCCGAGGGCAGCTGTGTCTACCTTCGGCCCTGACAGCAAATGAGCACCCACAAATCCCACCCTGGGTTGGGAGTGCCGTTACTTGCCCCAGTGACCTATGCGGCTCCTGCTACGTGCTGACCCCAGGATCCCTTTACATAGACCCCAGGGACCTTCTACGGTGTTCATCTGGACTTTCTGAGAGCTAGAAGAATGGGTACGGTCCCAGACACACCCTCCATCTCTGCTGCTCTTGAGCCCTGCTGGCCAAGGCCACATCACCAGGCCTCTGCCTTTGGAAATCTCTGGACCAGAGGTCGGCACTGATCTCGGGGTCCAAGTGAACCCCAAAATGTCAAGGGAGCCGGCCAAGGGTCCTCTTCTTCCCCACAGTGTGGGAGGCCCTGTGTCAGACACATATTCCCAGAATGCGCCCGAGGCTCTGACGACAGCTCCACAGCTGGCTTTGGGTCTGCGGCTTGCTGAACACTGGCCCAGCCTGGGGACCAGCCACTGGCCTCCCTTGCTGCAGACACCCCAGGAACAAGGGAATCTCAGGCCTTCTCACTGGGCCTCAGGGGAGTAGCCTCTCACCACAACCCCTGCCCTCCCTAGGAGGCCTTGCCTCTTCCAACACTGCCAGTGGGAAGGCAGGCAGAGCACTTGGCATTTGCTGGGAGACAGATCTCTCTCCGGGTCTGTAGGTGGGAGCCAGCACCACTGCAGGTGGATTTCTGAACTCAGGATTGCTGGGTCTTCAGTGCTTTCCACTGTCAGCTCTGGTCACTGGCTGCAATTCTGAGACACAAGGAAAAATCCCGCTTGGCTTCCTGTTCCAACATCCAGTCCATCATCAGCTCATACTAGTGTACCTGACTTGAACTTCCTGAGCTGTTCTCTTCAGTGAGGACAGTAGGGTCAGCTGACTACAGTGGGAAGGTCACTCGAGGCTTCAAATCCTCCCCCTGCCATCTATTTAACTGAGAGATGATACTCCTCCCCTCACAGCTCGGTGTGCAGATGAAATGAATTAATATCTGAAAAAGCTTCAAACAATGCCCAGTGCATAGTACATGAGTTCTAAGTGTTTTCTCTTCTTTTTTTTTTTTTTTTTTTTTTGAGACGGAGTCTCGCTCTGTCGCCCAGGCTGGAGTGCAGTGGCCGGATCTCAGCTCACTGCAAGCTCTGCCTCCCGGGTTTATGCCATTCTCCTGCCTCAGCCTCCCGAGTAGCTGGGACTACAGGCGCCTGCCACCTCGCCTGGCTAGTTTTTTGTATTTTTTAGTAGAGACGGGGTTTCACGGTGTTAGCCAGGATGGTCTCGATCTCCTGACCTCGTGATCCACCCATCTCGGCCTCCCAAAGTGCTGGGATTACAGGCTTGAGCCACCGCGCCCGGCCAGTGTTTTCTCTTCTTATCATTATATTGAAGAAGAACTCAGAGGAGGCTCAGTTTCTTGCCTGTTAAATGAGATTCTAGTGCTCACTGGAGGAATGTGAGGATGAATAGAGATGGCCTATAATCAACACGAGACACAGTGCCTGGCACATAGTGAGCTCTCAGTAAAGTCAGTTCCCTTCCATTCCCCTCCACCACCTTCACATCAGAGGCCATGCCTTGCAGAGACAGGGAGTGCCTTGGATGAGCAGGAGCCACCATCCTCGGAAGGAACTATGCTAGGAAGACCAGAGCAGAGGAAAAGGAGTAGGAACCATCTGTGCTTGCCTGGAACCAACAGGAGACAAGAGCATCCTTGCTCCTCAGTGCCTTCATTCTAAAGGAGACAGATCCTGGGCTAGGAGGCACAGGGCTGGGGTTCTGGCCCCAGCATGGCCTGTGAAGCAATGTGCAAGACAGAGCAGCAGTCTGAAACTGGGGTTCTCTCAGGCAATGAGAGGGCTGGGCTTGGTGATGTCCACCTTGGCCTGGTTCCGGCCAGTGACTCCCTGCTGAACCCCATTCAGGACCATTCTCCCTCTCTTCCTCCTCCTTGCATCTCTCTCATCCTCCTTTCACCCTCATGATTGCTTTTTTGCTCATGGCCACCGGGTTTTGTTATTCCCTGGCGCAGCCCAGCATATTCATTCCTCCTGGTGCACTTCTCAGCACTGCCTGGCGAATGGTGATGATGAGACATCTCCATGGAAACAGATGTTGATCCCACAGTTGCTTAGCGATGTGGGCAGGATGATGTCAGCCATGCTCTGGTTTCCGGAAGAGCTTGGCATGCTTTGATGTGTCTGTACTACGAGGGCTGGGATGAGTAGGATGTTTCTTTCCTTGTGTCTCCCTTTTTTTTTACATAAAAGTAAAAGGTGAAAAGAACTGGAACTTTATTTTGGGGGGGACAAATGCCATTGTAAAGAGAGCAGTTTTGGGAGCAGAGAATTGGGTTTGAGGCAGAGATAAGATAAGGAAGATGACCTGCTCCTCTGGAGGCCCACGGGCTGGGGGCACCTTGGAAACTGCTTCCAGCGGGGGCAGCTGCTGGCCAAAGCTGAGTACTCAGTGCCTCCCACTCCACCAAGACCTGCCGTGGCAACAGTCACCTTGAGACAAACGCTGCTCCCACCAGAGCACCCCCAACATTTGTGAGACCTAGAGCAAGCGTGCAAATGGAGGCCACATACCGTGTCTCTAAATACTTAAAATTACAAACCAAGTTAGGAGATTGTCAAATAAAAAAATATATGCTATCCTCTGACCTTAGCATTTGTGATGTGGAATAGCGCCTGCGCCCCGCAAAGATGTCCATATCTTAATCCCTGAAACTTGTAAATATGTTATGTTTGATTCAGGTTATGGATAATGTTAAGGTTGTGGCTGACTTTGAGATTGGGAGATTATATCCCGGCTTAAGTGGGTGAGTCCAGCATAATCACAAGGGTCCATAAAATTGGAAGATGGAGACAGAAGAGCGAGTCAGAGGGATGCGATGTGAGAGGGACTTAACCAGCTGTTGCTGGCTTCAGAGATGGAAGAAGGGGCCACAAGCAAGAGGATGCAGAAAGGGGCAAAAAACCCGAAATCTACCTGAGAGGCTCCGGGAAGAAATGCAGCCCTGCTGATGTCCGGTGAGACTGCTGACCAAGGGACTCTAAGGTGTAAATGTGTGTTGCTTTAAGCCACTAAGGTTGTGGGAACTTGTTCTAGCGGCAACAGGAGCGTGATCCAAGTGGGAGGGCCATGGCACTGCTGCTCAGGGGCACGGATTTTCTTGCCTGCATCTAGGTTCTACCACCAGGGAAAAAATGAAGTGACTTCTTTGCCCTTTCCCTCCTCCACTAATCCCTTGTGTTAGTCTGTTGTGTGCTGCTATAAAGGAATACCTGAGGCCGGGTAATTTTATAAAGAGGTTCTGCAGGCTGTACCAGAAACATGGCATCAGCATTCCTGGGGAGGCCTCAGGAAGCTTTTACTCCTGTCAGAAGGCGAAGGGGGAGCAGACATATCACATGGTGAGAAGGAAGCAAGAGAGAAGCCAGGCTCTTTGAAACAACCAGCTCTTGTGTGAACTAATAGAGCAGGAACTCACTCATTACCATGGGGAGGGCACCAAGCCATTCATGAGGGATCCTCCCCCATAACCCAAACGCCTCCTGCTAGACCCACCTCCAACACTGGAGGTCACATTCCAGCATGATATTTGGAGGGGACAAATCACCCTTCAAAACAAAATATAACAAAATAGAGACAGCTCAAATAATCTAACCAAGCCAAACTCCTCACTATGTAGCCAAACCCAACTCTCCTATTAGCAGGAGAAAGGAAGGCAGCTCTTTTATGTTACAAGAGATGTTGGGGCCCGTGGAGTCTTATGGGACTTGGAATTGCCCTTGCTTATCTGACCCTACCATCAGCCAGCAATGCGACCCAGGGCAGTCACAGAATGATGTGCTTCAGGATCTTCACCAGTGAGATAAAATTCATGAACGACACAAGGGCCGAGTTATTGTCCCTTTCTTCCCTTGGCTGTCTTTTAGTTTAGTAAACTGTGTTGCTTACTTCTGAGGGATGTGTTTGGTCAGGAATTGCAAAGGAATCAGTGGTTAATGTTTTCTTTTTTTCTTTTTTTTTGAGACAGTCTCCCTCTGTCACCCAGGCTGGAGTGCAGTGGTGAGATCTGGCTCACTAAAACCTCCTGGGTTCAAGCAATTCTTCTGCCTCAGCCTCCCAAGTAGCTGGGACTACAGGCACGTACCACCACACCCGGATAATTTTTGTATTTTTAGTAGAGATGGGGTTTCACCATATTGGCCAGGCTGGTCTCGAACTCCTGACCTCGTGATCCACCTGCCTTGGCCTCTCAAAGTGCTGGGATCACAGGCATGAGCCCCCACAACCGGCCAATGTTTTCGTCTCTCTCCTGCAGGATCCTGCAGGTCTGGGGCATACCCCACCTCCTCCAGGTAGCCCACCATGACCACTGTCGTCCACGCTCAGCACTTTCTGGCTGTAGCACCTTTGCCTTCACTTTCTTCTCAGTGTATAGCAATGCCTTTTGCATATTCAGTTTAAACTTGTCAGTTTGAATCACCATTGGTCAGTTGATGATCAGTCGCTCTATTCAGGGTTACATAATCTAGTCAAAGCCTGAAATACCTTGTAACTCTTAGGCTTCCCTCCTCTGCTGAGTGCAATGGCTTGTCTGGCTTGATGTTTTTACAGCTTCCAAGACCCCTTCTCTGAGAGCCCATGAGCACCTTTTTGTAGGCTGATCCTCGCTGCAGTCTCAGGGTAGATCCTACGCTCAGGTGGGGAGAATTAACCTGTAAGAGCTACTTTTCACTTTTAGTTATTTAACTTAATATGTGCCATGAGGCTTTTAAGAAGTCCTGGTTGGGAATTCTTTATATCAAGGAGTTAAAAAGGAATTGTTTTAGTTCAAGAGAAAGGAAAGATTAATAACATGGACAACATCACCATCATGAGACGCCTGTATTGGCAGTGTGTGCTGGTCTCAGTGAGAATGGATTTCTAGTGAGTGTTGTAAATATGCAGCACCCAGTGAAATGCAAGGTACAATCTCACAGCAGACCACGCTAAGACATCATTATTCCTGCACTATAAGGGCAGACTAGAAATCTGACCACTAAATACTTTAATAATAAAAGGGTAATGCTTATTACTCATTTAAAGAAAATTTCCTATTTATTATTGTATCTCAAAGGGTATCTATGACAGCAATATTCAGCTCCAGCTCAATGCTTATCTTAAAACTTGGCCATTTTGCATTTATCAGGATGTGTTTTTTTTATTATTATTATAATTTAAGTTCTAGGGTACATGTGTACAACGTGCAGGTTTGTTACATATGCATACATGTGTCATGTTGGTGTGCTGCACCCGTTAACTCATCATGTACATTAGGTATTTCTCCTAATGCTATCCCTCCCCACTATCCCCACCCCACAACAGGCCCTGGTGTGTGATGTTCCCCACCCTGTGTCCAAGTGTTCTCATTGTTCAATTCCCACCTATGAGTGAGAACATGCGGCGTTTGGTTTTCTGTTCTTGTGATAGTTTGCTGAGAATGATGGTTTCCAGCTGCATCCATGTCCCTACAAAGGACATGAACTCATCCTTTTTTATGGCTGCATAGTATTCCATGGTGTATATGTGCCACATTTTCTTAATCCAGTCTATCATTGATGGACATTTGGGTTGGTTCCAAGTCTTTGTTAGTGTGAATAGTGCCACAATAAACATACACGTGCATGTGTCTTTATAGTATCATGATTCATAATCCTTTGGGTATATACCCAGTAATGGGATGGCTGGGTCAAATGGTATTTCTAGTTCTAGATCCTTGAGGAATCGCCACACTGTCTTCCACAATGGTTGAACTAGTTTACACTCCCACCAACAGTGTAAAAGTGTTCCTATTTCTCTACATCCTCTCCAGCACCTGTTGTTTCCTGACTTTTTAATGATTGCCTCTCTAACTGGTGTGAGATGGTATCTCATTGTGGTTTTGATTTGCATTTCTCTGATGGCTAGTGATGATGAGCATTTTTTCATGTGTCTGTTGGCTGCCCAAATGTCTTCTTTTGAGAAGTGTCTGTTCATATCCTTTGCCCACTTTTTGATGTTTTTTTGTTGTTGTTGTTGTTGTAAATTTGAGTTCTTTGTAGGTTCTGGATATTAGCCCTTTGTCAGATGAGTAGATTGCAAAAATTTTCTCCCACTCTGTAGGTTGCCTGTTCACTCAGATGGTAGTTTCTTTTGCTGTGCAGAAGCTCTTTAGTTTAACTAGATCCCATTTGTCAATTTTGGCTTTTGTTGCCATTGCTTTTGGTGCTTTAGACATGAAATCCTTGCCCATGCCTATGTCCTGAATGGTATTGCCTAGGTTTTCTTCTAGGGTTTTTATGGTTTTCAGTCTAACATTTAAGTCTTTAATCCATCTTGAATTAATTTTTGTATAAGGTGTAAGGAAGGGATCCAGTTTCAGCTTTCTATTTATGGCTAGCTAGTTTTCCCAGCTCCCTTAAATAGGGAATCCTTACCCTATTTCTTGTTTTTGTCAGGTTTGTCAAAGATCAGATGGTTGTAAAGGTGTGGTATTATTTCTGAGGACTCTGTTCTGTTCCATTGGTCTATATCTCTGTTTTGGTACCAGTACCATGCTGTTTTGGTTACCGTAGCCTTGTAGTATAGTTTGCAGTCAGGTAGCATGATGCCTCCAGCTTTGTTCTTTTGGCTTAGGACTGTCTTGGCAATGCGGGCTCTTTTTTGGTTCCATATGAACTTTAAAGTAGTTTTTTTCCAATTCTGTGAAGAAAGTCATTGGTAGCTTGTGGGGGATGGCATCTATAAATTATCTTGGGCAGTATGGCCATTTTCACGATATTGATTCTTCCTATCCATGAGCATGGAATGTTCTTCCATTTGTTTGTGTTCTCTTTCATTTCATTGAGCAGTGGTTTGTAGTTCTCCTTGAAGAGGTCTTTTACATCCCTTGTAAGTTGGATTCCTAGGTATTTTATTCCCTTTGAAGCAAGTGTGAACAGGAGTTCACTCATGATTTGGCTCTCTGTCTGTTATTGGTGTATAGGAATGCTTGTGACTTTTGCACATTGATTTTGTATCCTGAGACTTTGCTGAAGTTGCTTATATCAGGATGTGTTTTTAGTGTACCTCTAAAAGGGTCCCCTTGAGGCTTTTTTATTTCTTTCCCTGATAGGTATTTCATCCTGGTTAAAAATAGAGCCTCACATAAAAGCTGAAAACATGTTCCATCTCTGTATTAGTCCATTCTCACACTGCTATGAAGAAATACCTGAGACTGCATAATTTATAAAGGAAAGAGGTTTAATTGACTCACAGTTCAGCATGGCTGGGGAGGCCTCAGAAAACTTACAATCATGACAGAAGGGGCAGCAGACACGGTCTTCATGAGGCAACAGGAGAGAGTGTGAGCAAGAATGAGGAAGTGCCACACTTTAAAAGTACCAGCTCTCATAAGAACTCACTCACTATTATGAGAACAACATGGGAGAAACCACCCCCCATGATCCAATCACCTCCCTCCCTTGATGTGTGAGGATTACTGGACACATGGGGATTACAAACTGAGATAAGATTTGGGTGGGGACACAAAGTCAAACTGTATCAGTCGCTAACTGCTTCTTTATGCTGATTCTCAACCTCCCCCTGAAACATTGTTGATCCAGGTCACTGAGATCTCAGGTTGATGCTGGTCACAAAGTCCTACATTTCCTGTGGGGAAACAGTGTCAGTGAGCACCCATCCCATGGGGGTGAACCAGCCCAAATAAAGTGCTAGTAAACCAGGTGGAGTCACCCCTTCCAGAACCATCTCCTGGTCTTCTCTGGCCTCCACTGTCCCCGAGCAAAGGGGAAGAACCACAGCTTTGTCCTGGTTAAAAGGACTCTGTGGTCACTCCTGGGTCTCTATTTAGTCACAGTCCATTACCACCTAGAATGGTTTCTGAGCCCTCCACTCCGCTCCACATACTGAGCAGAGTTTCGAACTGTGATGAAATGGTTCATATGGTGGGCAAAAGGAAGTAAAGGAGCAAATGGCAGGAATAACCCATGAGGATGGCAAACATCTGCCGACTGAGGGTCAAATATCCCATAACATTATGGTGAACGTGCAATCTCTATTTTTCAAGTCGGTCTTGATTTTGGCTGTTCAGTGCCACTTGCCTGATACAAATTTATGGTATTCTTGTGAGCTGACCATGCCTCCATCTGGGAATCAGAAAAGGTGGTGACAGCCTGTAGAGCCTCCCAGCTGAAGGACAGGACAGGTCCCTGAGCTGCTGGAACTGCTGCTGAAGCATCATCCCCACCGCAGATGATAATGCCATTGATGAAGTTCACGCCACTTTGGGAACCCCCTAGAGGAACTCGTGCCATTCATATTTGGTCATGTGCGTATTCAATGTCTTCCATCTGCTCGCACTGTAGAGAGCAGTTTGTGTATTTGTCTGCCCAATGGGCTGCTTTGGTTATGGATTATAAAAAATTTATTTTCAGAATCTCAAGACTTTCCTTTTTCTTTAGGATTACATTTTGTATTTTTCATGTGGTTTGCCCTTCTGGGAGAATGCTCTTGGGTCTGAGTAACTTATTTTGGTTCCTCGAAAATGCTTTGGTTTGCACAGATGGTCTTCCTTTCAACCACTTTCCATATTTTAATGATCTCTTATTCTTATGGAATTATTCCAAGTGATGTATTTGATTTCAAGTTTTAGGCTGAAACACAGTTTTTACTGCTAATTCCTGTCCATCTGCGGGGTTTCATCTTTTGGGCTGACTGGGTGAAATCTGCAATTGGCTGTGGTCACTGGGGCACTGTTTCTCAAAGTAGGGTTTGTGTAACACCTGCATTCATAGTCAGCATGCTTCTCAAAAATGTCAATTTCTCGGACTAGTTGCAAACCCCCTAGTTTAACATTTTGGTGCGGGGTTGGGGGTGGGGTAGGGGGAAGGGAGGAGGCCCTGGAATCTGCATTTTTCACAAGTGTAGCAGGTGATGCATATACGCCATAGAATCTGAGAACCACAACCTAGGAGAAGGAGCGTAGTCTGCTGTGCTCCCAGACTATGTTTCTCCACACATCGCAACTCACAGGACCACGCTGTGAGAAGGACCCTGGCATTGGGTCTTTTCACCTGCCCTTGTAGCCAGGTGTGCCTTGCTGCAACCGTCATTTGGTGCAGAATCTTGACTGCCATTCTGAAGGCGAACTGCACTATTATCGTTGGACTCCATGGAAATAAACGTGGCCACAGTGCCCAGGATGCGTCTGAGTGGGCAGAAAGGGGCCCTTGGGAGGTCAGCACTTTCCAGATTTTCCACATAGAGGCAATATAAAAACGATGACATTTGCATTGCAGACTGGGAGTACCACAGGAGGCTTCCCTGGGCTGCAAGATGCTAGTTCAGAGGCCCCAGCTTCCCCAAGCCTGGTCTGGTTGTGTCCAGGGTCAAGGATGACCCTAGCATACCTGTAGCCCATTTGTTGGAAGCCCTGTGTTAGATGTCTGTTGCTACAGTTCAGATCAGAAGCAGAAGATGGCCTGTAGGAATAGGAGGGAGGGGATGAAGCAGCAGATACTGAGAGTGGGGATTTTAGGACTTAACTAATAAGATGTGGGGAAACCAGAAGGGAAGGTATCAGAAGGCATTGGGGTCTGAGCCCAGCTGGGAGGTGGGGCCACTAACAGCAGTAATGAGAGCCTGCCCTTGTTGCTGTGGGAGCTTTTATCTACCTCTCACCCCTCTCCTCCACGTCCTGGTCAAAGCCATATCCTTTCCCTCGTCATCTGTCCTGGGGGCTACTCCCAAAGGCCTGAGGCTGTAGAAGTGGGAAGACTGTGGCCCCCCAGGTGTCCGGGCAGATGACTGCTTTCACCTCTCACAACCTGTGCTCCTACTAATGATGGCTAGGGAGTATTTTCCCTATTTTATTTCTTAGTCGAGTAAGGCACACGAAAGCTATGTACCTCATTCCATGCATGACTTACTTGCCATGGGCTGGGGAGGGAGTTTATTGCTGGCCTTTTAATTCCTAACTCAATGTTTTGTGTGTTTTTGCAGTCACCACCAAACAGCCACCTCAGCATATTGACAGAGAGCTTGTTTGCTCTTCATAGTAACCTCTGGCTGTGCTATGGGCAGGTCAGGCTTCTAAATGGCAATTTACTGAGGACTCCTGGACTGAGACTGTGTGGCTGCACCCAAGTCTTCCAGCCAGCAGGTGGCAGAGCAGGGAACTCTGACTGCCTAATGCTGGAAAGTCTGTAGCTCCATTCTGATCCAGCAAATTACCATGTTTAGCCCACAGTGCAGCCCCCTCCTTAACCTGTCTGCCCCAAACCCATTTGCCAGTTCTTAATGGCAACAATAGGAGAAGTAGGCTTCCCGGCAGGACTGATCCAAGAGACAGATCTGATTTAAACCCAGGAGTAGGTTAGGTTTTGTGGTGCCTGCAGCTCATACAATTTTGAAGCACCTCCTTAGAAAAACAAAACAAAAAAAGCAAACATGCTACTTTTGCAAACTTTACAGAAAACACAGGACCGTGCAGGTAAGGGGTCTTGACGTTTATGCTCTGTTAGCTTCTGGGTAAATCTGCTTCTGCTTAAACATACTAAGGACAATTGAGGGCAGGCAGAGGCTTAGGTCACTGTTCCCTCCTGCTCATATTTTGCCTGGCACAGGTGCAAAATTACAGTACCCTCGCATTTGAAAACAGCAGTTATCCCAAGCAGTTATCCCTCAAGGCCCTTTACAAATGTCAAGCTAATTATTAGATGATTAGATAATAGCTACAGTGTGTGCTGTCTGGGTGAGCTGTGACTGCTGCTACCAAAACACCCCAAGAATGCCAAGTGACACGTTTGGAAAGGATTGGAAGAACTAAGAGTTTCAGGCCTGGAGGGTGAAAACAAGCCTGGAGGTGGTCTCCAGTGGGGAGATGCCTTAGAGGGAAAGGATGACGAGGGCAGAGGCTGTGGCAGGTGCAAACATCTTCCCCAGAGAAAGGGCTCGGGTAGCAACAGCCACTTACTGAGTGTTTGCTGGGTCAGGCTAAGCTCTTTACATGCATTTTTTCATTTAACTCAAAACAACCTTTAAATGTGGGAAATTTGATTATTCCTAATTACCAGGTGAAAATGGAGGCTGGACAGCACACACCACTGGTAAGCGGTGGAACAGTATTTGAACCTAGAGTTTTCTAAGTCCATGTTTTTAACTCCTGAGCTGCTGGTGAGAGCCCTCTGCCCTCTGGGCTAGGAACCCCTCTCTCTCCTGGTCTTCTTTCTTTCTCTTTCTCTTTCTCTTTCTCTTTCTCTCCTTCCTTCCTTCCTTCCTTCCTTCCTTCCTTCCTTCCTTCCTTCCTTCCTTCCTTCCTTCCCTCCCTCCCTCCCTCCCTCCTTCCTTCCCTCCCTCCTTCCTTGCTTCCTTCCTTCTTTCTTTCTTTCCTTTTTTAGATGGAATTTTTGCTCTTTTCGCCCAGGTTGGAGTGCAGTGGTGTGATCTCGGTTCACTGCAACCTCCGTCTCCCTGGTTCAAGTGATTCTCCTGCTTCAGCCTCCTGACTAGCTGGGACTACAGGCATGCACCACCAGGCCTGGCAAATTTTTGTATTTTTAGTAGGGATGGGGTTTCACCATGTTGGCCAGACTAGTCTCGAACTCCTGACCTCAAGTGATCCGCCTGCCTCGGCCTCCCAAAGTGCTAGGATTACAGGCGTGAGCCACCGCGCCAGGCCCCTGAAAAACTTTTTGTTTGAACAAAGGGACCTGCACCCCCAAAATGTATGCAGGCCAACCTAGGTCCTTCCAGCCCTGCCCCCACCACACTGGCTGGTTGGGAGCATTGTTCAAGGTCATGCGAGTAGAGCAGCCCCTCTCTTCCTTGTTAAGGCAGCCTGGTGAAGCTTTGAATGCCTCCTCAGAGCTATATTTTTAAATTCATGAAACAGAAGACATAGGATAACACCAATTACATTGAAATACAGTTATCATAATATTTTTATAACAGTTAGAATTTCTGGTATCACAGATTCTTCCTAACACGATAAACAAGATCTAGTGACAGATCTAGCAACCCCCATAATTCTGAAGCAGTGATTAGCTTAAACAATAATTTCGGATATCATAACAAGTGCACTGTGATATGAAATGTAACTTTGATTTCTACTGGCAAGTCGCAGATGCTGCTAAAATGTCTGAGGCCTGTTGACTACATTCAGAAGAGCAGGAGATACTCAATTTCAGTGGAAGGTTAGTGAAAATAAGGATGTAAATTTTTTCCCCATTCAGGTTCACAGACCTTTTGAATTCTCTCTCCATGGCCCCACTGCCCCTGTTGTAAATCCATCAGCACAGTATGCTAGCCATTCAGGTCATTACTGCTAATTATAGCTGTTGTTAGTATTTGCTTCAGGCACAGCTGGCACCATGGCCTGGCTTGTCCCAGCGTCACTCGTTCCCTGCTCTCAGTCCTGGTGACTAGTGAGGGAAACGTGTCTGCACAGCTTTTCTCCCTGGATGGAAGCCGAGTGCCTCTGGCCTGGAGCCTGTCCCTCAACCTGTCCCTCCACCAGGGAAAGCTGCAAAAGGGAGTCTGTGGCCTCTCCATCCTGGGTCTGTGGGAGTTCATCAGAGCAGAAGGCGGGCTCCTGACCCAGCCTGTCCTCCTGGGAGTGCTGCAAGCTCACACCTAAGAGAGAATCGCGGGATTCCTAGGGTGACCTGCCCTGCCAACATAGGAGGGTGTCTCTGTTGCAAAGGCCTGGGAGGAGGTGGCCGGCAGAGCTTCAGAGAGCCATTTTGGGGTAAGCGGCTTATTTTTCCCTCCCTGCAATGGCTTGTTTTCAGACTCATTCACAGAATGCCACAGAGGCCTGGAGACCAAGGAAAGGGTGACAGTTTTTCCCTGCACCTGTGGTGGAATGGGCGCAGAGGAGAACAAGGCTCGTGTGCCTCCCTACTTCTCAGGAAGGAAACTGCCTGTCGCCATTGTTTGCAAATTCTCAGAAACGCCACGTCCCCTGTTGGGGGGCCTACCGTTTGAAGGGCTCCTGGCTCAGACTAGAAGATGGAGAAGGCAGGGTAGGGTTGGATGAGCCCAGACAGAGCCAAGAAGGTCAGGGCTGGCAGAGACCTCAGGAGACACGCGACCCTCCCGCCTCATCGCCCGGTGAGGAGCCGGAAGCTCCCAGTGGGTCAGGGCCAGAGCCAAATATCAGCCTGTCTCACCTCTCCTCTGGCCTCACCAGTCTGAGCCTTGCAGCCTCTCGGGTAGGATCCCTCATCCCTCCTGGTGATGGAGTGGGGAGAGGACAGACATTCACCCTGCCAGATCCTGATTTCCTCATTGGTAAAATGGGAAAATGATCATCTGTCCCTCACAGGTCAGCAGGGAGCCCTTCATCTTTTACTAAGTGCCCAGCACAAAGATGACAACAAAATCACGAATAAGAGGGCTCTGCCCCTCTCCGCTTCTGTGTTGAGTTCATCTGGAATCACCAAGGCCCAGCCTCAGGCCTGGTCTCAGTGGGGACTTAAAGAATCCCTGTTAAAATAAAGTGCCCAGTGGTGATAGATGGCTCTGACCTCCAAATGCCAAGACTGGGCTGTTTGCAAATCTAAAGGCTCCTAGGCAGCAGCGGGAGGAATTTGAGCAGAAACATGGAACAGCATGTCCAAGGACATAAATTCCAAGTTATTTTTGTTGGGAAAGCTGAAGAAAATAATTCCATCCACATTCCCCATGTTGGAACTATTCTCCCAGGTTGGCTTCAGCACAGACCCATTCCAGCCACCCCTCCTTCCTGCAGGCAGAGGTGAGGCCCTCGGAGGGAGCAGGGCAGGCCAAATACCCTGTTCGGGAGAAGGTGTGCCTGCATCACTGCCTTGGCTTGGAAAGATAGTGGCACCAGGTGGCAGGGGCTGAGCCACAGGTAGTGGATGGAAAGGGCCTGTCATCTGGGCAGGAACTTAGACCCTGAGGGGCCATGTCCTTAATGAAGGGGAAATGGGGCTAGGAGGCGCCCACGTCACCAGGAAGCATTTCTGATGCTCCCCCTGCTACAGGGCTCTCACCTAGCACAGTTTAAACCCATTTTATTCCAAAGTTATATGAATAAAACATCTTTCAGCTTGCCCCGTTAAATGTATATTCTATTCATTTACAAGTTATATGACACAAAGTACTGTACAGATCTGTGTATTATACACATTAAAACTTTAAAAAAAGAAAAGCGTGGAAAAGTAAAAGGATACGAATAAATGTAAACAGAGGATCCACATTTTGATCCTGCATTGGGAACAAATGAATTTGGTGGGCGTGCCCCACTCTGGAGACCACCGGTATAAACTACGCTTGCTTTCATTGCTCTTCTGTTTCTTTGAATCTTGCTTATTCGTTGGTTCAATTTAGTAAGAGCCTCTCCTGCCAGGCAGGGTGGGTATCTTGTTTTTCCACCTGGTTTATAAAGTTGCTGAAACATCAGAACATTAATGCTTTGGGCAGCACATTGTACACAGCTGGTGCCTTATAAAGGCAGTGAACCTCTCCTGAACACCTCCTTTAGTCCAGCTTTGTGGCAGTCCTTGGGGTTTCGAAAAATAAGACCTGCTTCCCACCCTCACAATGCTCACGATCCCGGGGAGAGCCAGGCACCCAGAGACCACACTTCTGCCAGTGCCCTGCGTGTCAGGGAAGAGCTGCATACTCCCTTTGGGGACACTGAGGAAGGAGCAGTAACCACATTCGGGGTGCAAGAGGGGCACCAAAAGAGAAGAAGAAGAAGCTGTTTGAGTTGGGCTTGAGGGATGGCGAGGCCCCCCGAGGGGGAGGAGCAAAGGAAAGAGCAGAAGCAGAGGCGGAGTATATGCCAAGGCCCAGAGGCCTGGAGGTGCATTTTGAGAGGCACGGAGGCGCATTTCCAGAGGCCCAGAGGTGTGTGATTTTGGGTGTGGCCACTGGGCCGTTATGGCTGCAACTCATGGGAAACGGAAGGAGTTGTGACAGAGGAGGCTGGGAAGCTGGGCATGAGATGTCCATGGAGGTTCTAGGCAGGAAAGTGTACAGTCACTCTACCTGTGTGGCTTTCCTGCCTGCAGGGGCTCCGTTGGAGTGTCCTTTTCTCCACGTAGCTTCAGCCCAAGGGAAACAGGCGACCAGACAGCTGGTGAAGGCGCAGCTCAAACTGTGGAGGAAGAGAGGCTCTCTCAGCCCCCTCCCTCTCCAGTGCTGAAGGCAACAACAGGCCCAGGCCACACTGGGAGATCTGGAGAGCCACGGGTTTCACTCACAGAGGCTGACCCGCCACCCCACCACAGCCCCCACTCAGAGGCCCTGATGAATCCCTGGGGGCTCCAGCCTTGAACAGGGGCTTTGCCTGGCTCTAGTCTGGAGATGTCACCCTGGTTGCCCTCACCAGCTGTGTGTGGCCAGGCCTGCTTCAGGGCCAGCGGCCCTTCCCTGCCCCTCCGGTGAGTCCATGGCCCTGAACCCCTTCCCCACTCCCTGCGATGGGAGGCTTGTGGCCTAGACCTGGGGACAAGCCCCAAAGCCTGAGGCAGCTCCAAGCTAAGCTGGTCACATCTGCTCTCAGGGGATGGGAGGTGTGAAGATGCTGGGTTTCTGAAGTTGGGGGTGGGGGCTGCCCACAGGGGAAAGACCCATGAAGAGGGACACAACCCCACCCCCACCTGCAGTCTCCGCTGGTACACCATGTGGCCCTGGGCCTGCAGGATTTTCATGCTCAACCATCTACCGTGGGCCCCAAGCCCTCCTGGTTCAGGCCTCAGTGTGGGGCAGGTGTGGCTGGGAACTGGACTTGGGACTTCAGGGTCAGCCTCAGTCCAGAGGCTGGGAGGAGTTGAGAGGAAGGTCAGGTGTTGCTGAGTCCCAGCTTCGGTAGGAACGTGCCTGGTCTTCAGGCACATGGAGAGGCAAGAGAAAACCCCCGGAGGTACCGTCTGGGGCTGGGTCAGCAGGAGCCATTGCTCTGTGCATTGCTGCGGTGTCTCCAGTGACGCCCAGAGGGCAGAACAGCAGCTGACCCAATGCCAAGGCACGGAGCGGGAAGCCTTGTGTAGGAGAAATCCGAAGCAAGGTTCAGGATGATCCAAGCCAGCTTAATAAACACAGGATGGAGAGGCCCCAAGCTGGGCCACTTCAGGATGCCCTCAGCCCACAAAGCCCAAAGTAAATCAGAAGTCCACATCATCATCTGTAAAGCCTGTGGGTTGGTTTTCTCACATGGCAAAAGGGACTTTGCAGATGTGATCAGGTAAAGGATCCTGAGATGGGGAGATGACCCTGATTATCCAGGTGGGCTCAATGGCATCATAAGGGTCCTTAAAAGAGGGAAGCAGGAGGGTCAGAGTCAGAGAGTAGATGTGTCCATGGAAGCTGTTGTCCATGTGATGCGGTACCATGGGCCGAGGAACATGGGCAGCCTCTAGAAGCTGCAAAAGGCAAGGAAGTGAAGACACTCCTAGCTAGAGCCAGAAGGGGGCGCAGCCCTGCCTCCACCTTGGCTTTACCCCAGTGAGGCTGAGTTTGGTGTCTGACCTCTAGAACTGTGAGATCATACATATTTGTCATTTTAAACTACTCATTTTGTGATAAATTGTTTCAGCAACAACAGGAAAGTAATATAAGAGGCATGAACTTTTCCAAGGTACAGAGCTAGAGAGGGGAAGAGGTTAAAACAGAACCCAAGTCTGACTCCAAAAGATGTTACGACCTGAATTTTTGTGTTCCCCTACAGTTCGTATGTTGAAGCCCTAAATCCCAGCACATGAGGCCTCTAAGGAAATAACTAATGCCAAATGAGGACCTAAGGTTGGGGTCCTGATTAGATGGGATTAATGCTCTGATAAGAATAAACAATGGAATCTCTCTCTCTCTCTGTCTCTGACACAGCAAGAACAGCAAGAAGGTGGCCACCTGCCAGCCAGGAAGAGAGCCCTCACCAGAACCTGACAGTGCCGATCCCTTGATCCTAGACTTCCAGCCTCCAGAGCTGTGAGAAATAAGCCACTCAGTCTATGGTATTTTGTTATGGCAGCTCAAGCCGATGAATACAGATGTTAAGAAGCTCAGAACACACAGCAAAGGGTGATGCTACTTGTCCAGGTAAGAGAGGTGTCCCAGCCCACAGCCAAGCTGGAGGGACCGACGCTGAGCCTTGCCTTGAGGCACTGGAAGGGTGCTCCACATGAGCCAGGAGCTGAGAAGCTCAGAACTGCAAAATGGCCCCTAGCCCCTGCTTCTTCATGGAGGATCTGCAGCTGACAGCTCTCTGTTCTCACAGGGGTTAGGACCCAGGAGCTGCCCTTCCATGATCACAGCTGGTTGGGGCTTCTGCTGACAGACGAGGCTGGGCTCCATGCCAGCAGAACCTCTTACCTCTTCACGTGGAGTGAGTAAAAGGCAGGGGACCTTCTTTGACATTTGGAAGAGACAAAGCCCAGCTCTGCCATGACTGACCACGAGACCCTGGATAAATCACTGACTCATTCCTATCCTCAGTCTCTCCAGCTGTAGATGGGATGGCAGTGTCACCTCTGTGGGCTGTTGGAAGGATCAGTTGCATGTTAGTCTAAGTGGAACTGATGCTCAGCTGGTACTGACCGCTATGCCTCCCATTGTCAGGGGCTGGAGTCCCTTCTGGCTGGCAGCTGCCGGCACCTCACCGGGGATTAAATGATTTTACTCTACCCCTTGGAACTAAGTCAAGTATTCTTAAGCTCCAGTCACCTGCAACCAACCAGCACACCTGGTAAATGTATTTCTATGGGGCTGGCCTCCTGTGCTGAGCTTATACTTCTCTATAACAGGGAGACGTGGCTTCTTGAGTGCCTCTCTGTGAGGGAGACGTTTGGTCACCCGGAGCCTCTGGCCAGTAGTCTGTTTTAAGCAGCACCATTGTTCCTGCTATTCTCCCCTTTCCAGAATGCCTAGTGGGAAGTCTGCACACTTCCCCCACCTCTTAATCCTGACCATAGTCTGAGAGCTCTGGGAGGGAATGAAGGACTGGGGGACATTAGAGCAAGGGGAGAGAGCCAGTAGTGGCAGCCTCTTCAAGTGACCTTCCCAGATTTGTTTTGAAAGTATCATTCAGTGATATATCTACTCATGATGCTATATTTATCTACGAAAGAGGCAGGATATTTTTGAGCGGATGTAATTTCTGGCTCCCTCCCTTCAAGAAACAAAAACGTGTCATTCCTATTCATTTCTTCCTGCCTCTGCTTCTGTCTCTCACACACTTCTTTTGTATAAACATACCCCACACACATACACACACACGCACATACACATCCGCACATCCGCGCACACACACCGAGGCAGGCACATGGTCCAACAGCTAAAATTCCATGACTCTATGGCTGATTCAGACTTACCTAGCATGGTGGATAGAAAGACAGACAGACAGGAGGAACAGGAGAAACAAAGAGGAAACTGAGTTTGTTCATTTATATTTTTGCCTCCAAGTTCACTGAACACTTAACATTATGGTAAATGGCATGAGGGCAAGAGAGAGCTCTGAGAGACACCTGCCAGGGTAGCGGCTGGGGGAACCAGGTCAGAAAGAGCACTTTGCTCTCTAGCTTCCAAGAAGTCACAGAGAGCAGAGGTACCCTATCTGCAGGAGACCCAAAGCTGAGAGCTCGGGTAAGGGAAGACTGAAGCAAGATTCAGGATATTTTAGGGCAAGCCTGAGAAACACAATACGATGAACTGTTACCAGGATGAGCATCTTTTGTTCTGCATTTAAATTAAATTACCAACACCAATGCCTCAAGTATGGGTTGGGGGACTCCTACCTATAGGGTGAGCAGGTGCCTGCCGTGTGATCTGGGTGCTGGGACTGTCAGAGCTGCAAAGGTCTCCAGGCAGTAACTCAGAAAGGGAGGAAGAGGGGAAGCACTTGGCTCCAGGTCTCTTAAGCTGAGTCGCAGACAGATGCTGGGTTCTGGTATCAAACAACTGAAGAGAGAGAGAAAAATGGGTGGGTGTGTGCCTAAAGACGGGACCAAATTTGAGACCCAGAGAACATCAGCAGAAGGAGTCTTACAGACTCAAGAACCAGGGATTGGGAAAGGGAGAGACAGGGTTGGGATCTGGTAGAAAGAGGAGAAGAGTTGACCGAAGGGACTCAAACCTAAGGTAATTTCCTAGTGGAAGCCGGGCTGTGCTGGGGGCTGCAGAGCCCTGAGCTGCCCTTCCCAAGACAGTGGTTCCAGCAGCTCTTAGAGAATAGGACATTACTTAGTGTATGGATGAGTGGGTAAATGCTTGCCTGAGTTTGGGATGAGGACCCTTCCTGGAGGGGCCACTGGGTCACAGAGGAATCCAGACAGTGTGGGAGTCCCTGGGGACAGCACCCTCCATGCCAGGGTTTACAGCTATGGGGGACAGGAACCATCACTAGAGTCAGAAGCTCTAGGCCTGTCGCTGACTTGCTGGAGGACCGTGTGCAGTTCATCAAACCTCTCTCGGTCTCAATTTCTTCATCTATTACAGGAGAGTGGTGATAATATTGCAGAGGGCTTTGTGAGGATTGAATGAGCTGGGCCATGGAAAAGGACTTTTAACAAGTGCTTTCTAAACAGTAAAGCACAATACAAGTGCTGTTTTACTTTTCTCTAAAAAAAGGCAGAGGGCTTCTGTGGAAAGAACGTGGGCTTTGAAAATGGACAGGTGGAATCCTGGTTATATCCCCTATAAGCTGTGTGGCCATGGGGAAGTTCTAGAACATAAGTAGATAGGTGCATAGCCATCCCCTCCACCCACTGTTTCTTAACCATTAAAGTATAATTTACATAGAGTAATTCATTCTTTTTAGTATACAGTACTGCGAGTTTTGGCAAATAAATTTATTTGTGTAACCCGCACCACAATCAAGATATAAGCCGAATGGTCCCAAGATTCTAAACACTTCCCCATCTACTCTGTATTGATCTCCATACATCCAGCTACTGGCAATCACTTAAGCCGTTTTTTGCTCCTATAGTTTGCCTTTTCCAGAATGTCATATGAATGGAAGCATGTCTGGCTTTTCTCACTTAGCATAATAATACTTTTGAGATTCATCCCTGCGGCAGCATGTTAGTTCACTCCTTTTTATTGCCAAATAGTACTCCATGAACGTACTACAGTTTATCAATTGCCCAGTTGAGGAACATCTGGGTTTCCAGTTTGGGGCCACTATGGTTATAATTGCAGTAAACACGCAGATTTCTCTGTGAATCTGTTTTCCCCTACAGTAAATCCTAGGAATAGAATAACTGGGCTGTATGTTAGATGTTTGTTTAAGTTTATAAGAAACTGGTAAACTCTTTTCCAATGTGGCTGTACCCTCTTTCATTCCACCAGCACTGAATGAGTATTCCAATTGTTTCACATCCTCATCAGCACTTGGTATTGTCAGGTTATTTTATTTTAACCATTTTAATTGTGTATCTCATTATGGTTTTATTTTGCATTTCGCTAATGATTAATGATGTTGCACATATTTTTTGTTTTTATTTTTTGGACACGGAGTCTTGCTCTGTCGCCCAGACTGGAGTGCAGTGGCACGATTTAGGCTCACTGCAGCCTCCGCCTCCTGGGTTCAAGCCATTCTGCCTCAGCCTCCTGGGTAGCCAGGACTACAGGCGTGCACCACGATGCCCGGCTAATTTTTGTATTTTTAGTAGAGACGGGGTTTCACCATGTTGGCCAGGCTGGTCCCCATCTCCTGACCTCAGGCAATCCGCCTGCCTTGGCCTCCCAAAGTGCTGGGATTATAGGCGTGAGTCACCACACCCAGACTACACACCTTTTCAAGTAGTTATTTGCCATCTACAAATCTATTTTGTTACAAGTACTTGCCCTCTCTTTTAAAAAATTTGGTTGCTTCTTTACTTACTATTGAGTTTTGAGGGTTCTTTTTATATTCTGGATACGAATCCTTTCTTGGATGTGTGATTTGCAAAATTTTTTTGCGTCTGTGGTTAGTCTTTTCATTCTCTTATCAGTGTCTTTCAAACAACAGAAGTTATTAAAATTTTGATGAAATCAACTTATCAATTTTTTTCTTTTCTGAATCATGCTTCCAGTATTGAGTTGAGGACATTTTTGCGTAGCCCAAAGTCACAAAGATTTTCTTCTGTGTTCCTTCTAGAAGTTTTATACTTTTACATTAAGGTTTATGATCCATTTTAAGGTAATTTTTACATAGGAGTGGGAAGTATGGATTGGAGGTTTACTTTTTGCCTATTCATATTTAATTGTTTCAGTACCATTTGTGAAAAGATTATCCTTTCTCTACTGATTTTCCTTTGTATTTGTGAAAAAAATTTGTTGACTATATATGTGTATTTTTCTGGACTCTATTCTGTACCATTGACATATCCATTTTTTTCTTTTTCCCTCCAAAATCATACACTGACCTCATTACTATAGTTTTATGATAAACATAGTAAGTCCTGAAATCAGGCAGCATGGTTCCTCCAACTTTGCTTTTGTTTTCCCCCAAATTGTTTTGGCCATTCAAGTTCCTTTGCCTTTCCATACAAATTTTAGCCTCAGACTGTCAATTTCTATAAACAATTTGCAGGGAGTTTTATTGGGATTGAATCAAATCTATAGATCAATTTGGAGCAAATTGACATGTTAATATTGGGCCTCCTTTGATGTCTTTCATCAGTGTTTTATAAACTTCAAAATATAGATATTGCATATATTACAGAATTAAAAACTGAAATATTTAATGCATTTGGTGATTTGGTCTTCTCTTTCAGTCTGGCTTAGAAGTTAACCGATTTCATTAATTTTTTTTCAAAGAGCCAGCTTTTCATTTTGCTGACTTTTTTATATTGCTTTTCTGTCCTCATTTTCATATATTTCTATTTTTTATTTTTAGTTTTTGAGACAGGGTTTTGCTCTTATTCCCCAGTGTGGAGTGGGGTGGCACAATCTCGTCTCACTGCAACCTCTGCCTCCTGAGTTCAAGTGATTCTCCTGCCTCAGCCTCCCAAGTAGCTGGGATCACAGGCATGTACCACCACGCCCAGCTAATTTTTGTATTTTTGGTAGAGACGGGGTTTCACTATATTGGTTAGGCTGGTCTCAAACTCCTGACTTCAGGTCATCCTCCAGCCTCGGCCTCCCAAAGTGCTGGGATTACAGGCATGAGCCACCGCGCCTGGCCCAATTTCATTTATTTCTAATCTTTCTTATATTGATATTGTTTTCTTTCTTCTGCCTGACTTGAGTTTAATTTGCTTTTCCATTCTAGATTTATAAGGCGGAAGACTAGTCATTTATTTTATACCTTTATTCTTTCCTAATGTAAGTATTTAGTGCTATACATTTTCCCTTAAGGTACTGACTGAAATGCATCACACAATGCTTGATTGCTTGATATTTTGTTTATATTTTCATTCAGTTCAAATTCTTTTCTAATTTTCTGTTACTTCCTTTTGACTTATAGATTATGTAGAAGGGTGTTTTAAAATTTCCAACTATTTGAGGACTTTCCAGATATCTTCTTGGTTTTGATTTCTAGTTTAATTCTGCTGTGGTCAATTAACTTATTTTCTATTATTTAAATTCCTTTGAATGTATAAGTTTTGAAACTGACCCTGAATATGATCTGTTTTGTGACTATTCCATGTGTTCTTGAATGAGTATTTTGCTCTTGTTGTGTGAACTGTTCTACAAATATCACTCAGATGAAGTTAATTGACAGTACTGTTTGGGTCTTCTATATCTTTAGAGATTTTCTGATTACTCCTTTTATTGGTTATTTATAGAGGAACATTGTAGTTTCCAAGTACAATGTGGATTTGTCTATTTCTCCTTTCAGTTATATCATTTTTTGCTTCATGTATTTTTAAGCTCTTATTTTAGGTGCACACATATTTAGGATTATTATGTCTTTCAGTGGAATTACCCTATAATCATTGTTTACTGGCCACCTCTATGACTAGTAATATTTCTTGTTCTGAAGTCTATTTTATCTAATATTAATGTGGCCACTCCAGCTTACTTTTAAATAAGGCTTGCATAATATATCTTTCCCCATTATTTTAGTTTTATCCTAACTATATAATAAGAGGCAGAATATAGTTTTATCTTTAAAAAAATCCAATCTGACAATTGCACTTTTTAATTTGTGTACACATTAGTCTGCTAGGGCTGCCATAACAAAATATCATGGACTGGGTGGTCTAACCAACAGAAATGTATTTGCTCATGGTTCTAGAGGCTGGGAGTCTAAGATGAAGGTGAGAGTAGGGTTGGTTCCTACTGAAGCCTCTCTTTTTGGCTTGCAGATGCCGGCCTGCTCCCTGTGTCTTCATGTGGTCTTTTCTCTGTGTGTGCATACCTCTGGTATCTCTCTTCTTATAAGAACACTAGTCATAATGGATTGGGCTCTATTCTTATCATCTCCTTCAACTTTAACTACCTCTTTAAAGGTTCTATCTCCAAATATAGTCACCTTCTAGGATACTAGTGGTTAGGGCTTCAACGAATAGGTTTTAGGGAGACACAATTCAGTCTATAACAGTATATTTAGGCAATTCACATTGAATATAATTACTGATATGTTTGGATTAAAATCTACAATCTTGCTAGCTTTTTTTCTATTTTGTTTTTCCTTATTTTTCTATTTTTTCAGATTGAATATTACTTACTCTATTTTATATCTATTATTGTGTTATTTTTATTTCATTTTAAATTTATTTTAGTGGTTTCCCTAATACTTATAATATAAATATTCATCACAGTCTAACTTCAAATACTATCATATTGCTTCATTTGTACAGTAAGGGTCTTACAGCAATATATTCCTGATTTCTCTCTCCCATCCTTTGTGCCAGTGTTGTCTTGCATTTTCCTTTTATATGTGCTATAAATACTCATGATATTATAAGCATTTTGCCTCAGGCAGACAATTATCTTGTGGAGCAACTGAAAATTTATTTTCATTTATGCCATTTCCAATGCTTGTTACTTCTTTTTGTAGGTATTGGTTTCTGTTTACTATCATACACTTTCTTCTAAAGAAATTCCTTTGCTATTTCTTGTAGCACTGGCCTGCTGGCAATGGACTGGGTGTTTTTATTTTCCTGAAAATTTTTTTATTGCTCCTTTATATTGGAAAGATATCTTCAGGGAGAATAGATTCTGAGTTAAAGTCTTTTTTTCCTTTTTTCCTTTCAGCACTTTAAGACATTGTTCCCTTGTCCTCTGGCTTACGTAGTTTCTGAAAAGAAGCCTGCTATACTCTCTCCTTTGTTTCTCTATGTTATGTGTCATATTTTCCTGGGTACCTTCAAAATTTTCTCTTTGTTCTTGGATTTCAGCTGTTTGAATATAATATGTTTAAGCTCACTCCTCTTCTTCCTCCTGCCTCTCTTTCTCTTCCTTCTTTCTCTTATTTTTCTTCTATCCTGTTTGCTGTTCTTAGGTTAAGGAATCTGGTTTGGTGTCTATTCTTATTTTTAAAAACTCTGAGCAACCATTCCTACAAATACTGCTTCTGCCCTGTTCTCTCTCTCTTCACCTTCTGGGATTTCACTTCCATCCATGTTACACTGTTTCATATTGTCCCATAGGTCTTCAATTCTGTTCTATTTTTCACTTGTTTTTCTCTTTGTGTTTCTGTTTGAATAATTTCTATTGACCTGACTTCTAATCCACTGTTTCTTTTCTTAGCTGTGTCAACTCTACGGATGAATCTTTCAATAGCATTCTCCAGCTCATAGTTTTCCATTTCTAGCATTTCCGTTTGTTTTTTATTTCTAGTTTTGCTCTCTTTGCTGGAATTACTGACTTGACTATACATGTTGCCCACCTTTTCACTAAAACTTTTAACATATTAGCTGGAGTGCTTTTATGTTTCTCGTATGATAATTTCAACATCTTTGGCATGTTTGAGTCTAGTTCTGCTGATTGTCTTATCTCCTTATAGGGTGTTATTTTTTTCTTGCTTCTTTGCGTTCTTTGTAACTTCTTTGTTGAAAGTCAGACATACTGTGCAGAACAGTACAGACTGAGGTAAATAGTACTTTATGGCTAGAAATGGGCATGCCTTGTCGTTTTCTGGGCCTTTGTTATGGAGGTTTGAGCAAACTAGTCAGGAATTGAGGTGTGTTTGGGTTTTACTGTCACTATGGCTACTGTTAGTGCATTACAGGCTTTAAATTTCTCTTGAAGTGCCTTGCGTTTAGGGTGGTAGCTGGTTTGCCAGAGGGTGTTGCTTAATGTCTATTTCACCATCAGCTTCAGAACTTCCCTTTGTGGCTACACCTTCAAGAAAATTTCTCCTCATACTCTTGATCCTCCTCCAGCAATAAATTGCTGTTACTTGTTACTTAACACTTTTAGCCTGAACTTGGAGAACAGGGCAGGGTTGAGGGCATTGTCTGCTCTTCTGCTTCAGCTTCAGTCTTAGGCAGAAGCTATGACCCTGTGTCTTGGGGTGGAGATATTTCAGTGATCCTGTCCCTTTCCTCTCTGTAGCAGACTCTACTGGTCTGCTCATATTTTTTCCCCTCACCCAGGGCAGAGGGTTTTTACTCTTCTCTTCTCCCAGCTGTGATAGATTTTCACTTGTTCCCTAAGGACAACAAAGTTTGCTGTCTTTTCTCCAATAGTTTTTTTTTTTTCCCCATAGGGGATATAGGGAGAAGGGTCTGTGTGGAACTTTGAGCTTTCCTGCAACACTGTTCTCTTGAGCCCAGAGAGAGGTCTGATCATGTCTCTCACCCTCCTCCTTTTTTGTGAGCATCCAGTGTGGTCCATGGAGAAGAGACTGCAATGGAGTGTGGATTCCCCTTATGTCTACAGCTCCCAAGGGGTCTAGACGATTATACAGCCCCACATATTTGTTAGGAAGTTTGGCTGAATTCTTTCCAATTTGTATAGAGTCTGACATGTAAGCAAGTACCTGTGTTCTATCTCCCTTTGGAGGTGCCTGTTTTTTCTTACATTCTGGGTTAGTTTGTTACTTGCAATCTCAGTTCTCTGATGAGATCAAGAAAAGTCATTTTGCAGATTGCTCGCCTTTTCTTTTGGTAAAAGGATGAGAGCGATGCCCTTTGCAGCTTTCTACACCCTAAGCAGGAGCCAGAAATCCACAGCTTTGGAGTTTAAGAGTCTTGGACTTACTTGTTAGGTAATCTTTAAAAATGTTATTTGTATTTCTACTTTTTGGATTCTTTGAGAGTACAGATTATTCTATGTATAAAGCGGAAGAATAACGTACACTTTTGTTTTCTCTCATGCAATGATTTTCTTTTTGTTGTCTTAAACATTTTTAAGTTTTGAATAGGAATGCACAATTACATTATTCAAAATTCAAAAGAGTATGCAATAAACGTCTCCATCCCATCCCTATTCTCCGGCCACCTGGTTCTAGGAAGCCAGCGTTACTTGTTTCTTACTATCCTCTCAGAAATATCTTGTGCAATTGCAAGAAAATACCTCCATATCCTCTCCCCACTTATTTTTACACTAAATGGTAGCATACTTTGCATGCTGTTCTGTTTTCTTGTTGTTTTTTTTTTTTAAATTCACTTAGCAATATGTTTCGAAGACCTTTCCTGATCAACACAAAGAATTTTCTAATTTTAATGACTCTGTAATATTCCATGGTATGGGTACATTAGTTTAATCACATACTATTTATTTACCCATTGATGGACATTTAGGTTGTTTACTGCCTTTGACATTGTTAACAAACAGTACTATAAGCTTACTTCCCTTATGTGCAGAGATAATCTGTAGCATAAATTCTTGCTCATGAAATTTCTAGGCCTAAGGGTATGTGCATTTATATTATGTATGTTGCCATATTGCCCTTTCCAGGCACTACACTAATTTAGAGTCTCCCCTAAAATGCATAGGAGTGCCTGTTTCCTATACCTTTGCCAAAATAAAACATTCCCAAACTTTTGGATCTTTGCCAATCTGATAGGGCGAAAATAGTATCTCAGTGCGGTTTTAATTTACATTTATCTTACTAAGAGTTAAGCCTGATGACTTTACATTGGCTAAAGACACAGTTTTTATTTCTCTTTCTGTTCTCCAGAGCCCAGAGTGCCTCAGAGATTCCCTGGGGTTTGGGAGAGACAAGCCCAGGAGCAGGCATTATCATTCCCTCTGCCTCTCCCAGATTCAGCCAAGCAGTTCTGTTTTCATGTTTTAAATATGGATTGGAGTTCCTGCATAAAGTTTTATTGTGAGCAAAATGTTTCTGTTATGGTTAAATAGAAAATTATTGATGGAAGGCAATGCATGTTTTAATCACTTTTGATGGCTGATGAGGGAGCAAGACCCCTGATTCCTTGCCTCCTTGCATGTCAGTTTCCTTAGAGGAAATCCAGGGAATAGAGTGTGTTGAGGATTTCTAGGCTGAGAGAGGAGAAAGATTTCAGTCACGTTCATTATGCCACGTTTCTGAGGAAATTGAAGCCATGGTCTTGTGTATTTGACACACGAGCTGCCAAGACACACGGGCAGAAGAATGTGGAGAAGGACGTGCCTGTGTGTCCCTGGGAGGGGCAGCTCCTCGATGACCGGGATGAGGTCCTAAGCTTTGTTCTAAGCAAGGCATGATCCCAGAAAAGGCCTGGAACCTTCTCTCCTGGAGAGGGTGAGTTTTGTTTTCAGGTTTTCCCAGTGTTGCATGGCCATAAGGAAAGGAAAAAGGATTCCATGATCAGGCTAACACCTAGGAAGAGATAAGAGAGCAGCTGCAGAGTTCAGAGGGGAGGCGGAGAGAGCTCAGGGGCAGGAGGCCAGGGCGCCAGCATAAATCCCTGGGAGGGACCTGAACTTGAACTCTCACAGGGAGCTAGAGCCAATCTTATCTCATTCTTGGGGACAGTGGGAACCCTGCTGATTTGTGGGTCACAAAATACATACTGTAACTGCGCTTAAAGATTAAATAAATTATCCCAGGTCACAGAGTTGCCTTGCCCAGCTCCTCTGCGTCTCCCCTGTCGCCTGCCTGAGCCTGTGGCTTCCCCCACTGCCTGGGCACGCTGGGACCACCCTCTCTGTTCTGGCTGGGAGGCAGATGCCACCCCTCCCCAGCTCCTGCCTCCCTGGCCCTGTGTAGCCGCATCTCGAATCTCTCCTCTGTTCAGCACACCTTCTTACAGCTGCAGGTTCTTGGACCCCTTCCCAGCCAGAATTGTTGAGGGACAGGGAGTCCCCAGAACCTGCAAAGCCCACAGTGGGCTCAGCTTGCTGAATAACTGCCCCATATCGCATCTCTCAGCCTTCGTGTACATCTGCGTCCCCCAGGACCCACCCCTTTAGAGGTAGGAGAGATCGGAGTCCTTGAGGCGTGGGGGTGGCAGGCAGATACTCTAGGTAACCATAGCTAACTGATTCTGATTTCTTTAACCACATTGGATATATTACCTTGGTTACTACTCATTGCATGCCTTCGAAGTACAACTAATATTATCCCTGTTTAAGAGAGGAGGAAACTGAGGCCCTAACTTCAAACATGAGGATCCCTCTGAGAGTCAATCAGCGTGGAGAGCCCAGGGGACTGGGGCTTCTCGGCTGATGGCCAGCAAGTCCTATCCAGAGACCACTGGACACAGACCTAAGGCCTCTCCCTGGCCAACTTTAAAGCGAGACCCCTAGGAGGGAGGAACGCAGATTGGAGTTGGGTGGGACAAGCTGGTGGTCACAGACATGCTGCTCTGGCCTGGACCAGCTTAAGAGGCCCCAGCAGGGACACACATCTGTACATGTGCCTCCCCAGGACATTTGGGAATAAGGGGATTAGAGGCCACCAAATGTGGGGATTAGAAGCAGCAAATGTGATTGCTAAAGGACTTCACTAAAAGAAGAGGATTAGCTGGGGATTTGGAGGAAGTTTCCACAAATCACTTTGGCTCCTGGTAGCAAAGATTACTTGGAGATCAGAAGAGGTCCCATTGGGCAAGGCAGAAAGAGAGGAGTCATGGGATGCTTCCCTGAGGTTGCCAAGACCCTTCAGGGAGCCCAGGCGGAGCCTCAAGCCAGGGCTGGGGCTGTGGCTGACGGGCCACTCCCGGAGACTGGGCTCTGTGGGAAGGAGCCCTTCCTAGGGGCCCAATCCTGGGGCTAGTCCCCTCGCTCCTTGGCCTCACTTCACTACCTGCCAGGTGAGATGCTGGAACCCACTCGGAGGCTCCAGCATAGTGGGCAAGTGCCCCAGCCGGCAGGCAGCGGAGACTGGCTTTGATTCCTGGCTCCACGCCCCCTAGTGGCTCCTCCCACCCGAGCCCACCTTTCATCCATATACGATGTGGATAACTGCTTCCTGCAGAAGGTCCTAAGGATGAAAATAAGGGGTTTAAGTGCTCCCCACTTGGCTAGCATGGTGACAGCCCAGGTTAGTGTCACCCAAGGAGTGTCACCCAAGGGTCCTGCCCGCTCACAGTTTTGAAGTGACAGCCTGAGGGGGAGCGCTGTGGTTCCACGGCCCCATGCTGCCACCTGGAGGTCACAGGGAAGGGAATAAAATGATTGAGATGGTGATGAAAATGAGCAACATGATGATGATAGTAGCCATTAGAGGCGAGTTCTTACCTAGGCACTGACCTAACACTTTATATGGTTTATCTCATCTAAGGACGAGATTCCTACTATCTCATTAAATAAAGTGATTCAGCTATTTACGTGGCTAGAGACATGACCTGTGTCATTTTATACAAAGACCCTGTCAGGTAGAGATTTACTCTCTCTGCTAAATAGATACAGGACAACAAGGTTCAGAAATGGTAACTTACTTCCCAAGGTCACACAGCAAGTCACTGGCAGAGCTAAGATTGAAATTATATCTGTTTGAAGCCAAAGCTCATACATGTTCAAAGCTCATACACATCCTGTGCCTCCCCCAGAGATCTGGTTCCTCTATAGGCTCTGGGCCAGGGGAGGGGTCTGGCAGAGAGAACAGGTGTGGCTGTAGAGGGAACTTCAAGGGAACTCAAGAGCTGTGGTCCAGGAAGTATCCATGTTTGTTCTGGCTTCACATTACCCTCCTTTTGCAAGGAGACAGGCAATTGACCAACACCAGCCAGATCCTGAGGGCAAGATCACAGCCTTGCAGACTTCAAAGCTATCCAGGAACTTTCCAAGCAAGCATTCATGTTCACAAAGTCTACAGAAATGTAGATTCGAAGGCAGAACTCAGGAGGAAAAGTGCCATCTCCCGTGATTAAGAAAACATTTCCATTTGTATCTGTATATTTTGTGTCTGCATGTTTTATATTTCTCCAATGCATTTAAAATACATTATTTTAGCCGGGTGCAGTGGCTCATGCCTGTAATCCCGGCACTTTGGGAGGCTGAGGCGGGCGGATCACAAGGTCAGGAGATCGAGACCATCCTGGCTAACATGGTGAAACCCTGTCTCTACTAAAAATACAAAAAATTAGCCGGGCATGGTGGCGGGTGCCTGTAGTCCCAGCTACTCGGGAGGCTGAGGCAGGAGAATGGCGTGAACCCGGGAGGCGGAGCTTGCAGTGAGCCGAGATGGCGACACTGTACTCCAGCCTAGGTGACAGAGCAAGACTACGTCTCAAAAACAAAACAAAACAAAAAGCATTATTTTAAAAATCATATCACATTGAAAGACCCTCAGGGATTATCGGGCTCAAGGATAGCACTCAGCAATGTATTCAGTGAAAGAAGGGAGAAAAACTTGCCTGGGGAAACGGAGGCACAGAGAGGAGAGAGATGTTCTCGAAGTCACACAGCCACAGAATTGGGCCTGAAATGCAGGTCTGCAGACACCAGCCTGTTCTCTTCCTGCTCAGCTGAATGGTACCCATAATGGCTGCAGGGTCCACCCAGTGGGAGGAGAGGCCAGTGTGCCCGGTGAGGTCATTGTGGAGCAAGCGAGGACTTGAGAACCGGGGCGTAGCCCAGCCAGATTTGTGCCCTCTTTTGCCAGATAGCCAAGTCCTCTCCCATTCCTTGTGTTGACTCTGAGAAGATCTGCCTGCTAGAGAGGGAGGGAGGGGCTGATCCTAGGCATGGGCGTGTTATTCTCTCTTGAGTCATCTTTGCTGCCCTATCTCCTGAGTACTAGCAAGATCATCTGGTCCTCAATTCTTTCACCTGTCCCCACCCCGGAGGGCTCCCGGTAGGAGATGAGATGTGCTAGAGGTGGGCATCTGTCACTGTCCTCAGCCTCCTCCTGGGTCTCAGGATGGTAATAGCCCCTCATTCGGCTACCATGGACCCCACCGTGCACCAAAGACCGTGCAGGGTGCATCAACAACGTTATCTTATTCAATTCTCACAGCAACCTCAAGAGGCAGTATTCCCAACTCCCTGCCTTTTAAATACACTTGATTTTTTTCAAAGTGGGTTTAGGTTCACAGCAAGGCTGAGCAGAAAGTACAGCGAGTTCCTGTAGACCCTCTGCCCCCACATATGCACAGCCTCCCTGCGGCCAGCATCCCACACCAGAGCGGCACGTGTGACACAATCAATGAGTCTCTGCACAGCGTGATCGCTTGCAGCCCGGAGGTTTTCCTTCACTCTTGGTGACGTATATTCTGTGGGTTTGGGCAAGTGGTAGTATTTTTAAATGCCAACTTGACACAGGACAGCAGCTAGGCCCAGAGGTTAGGGCCACGGTTGAACCGCCAGGAGGTAGGTGGCAGCGATGGAGCCTTTGATGGAGGAGGGGCTTCATGCTAACAAGCTCTCTTGGCCCCAGCACCCCTTGGAGATGTCAACATTGTACCTGGTTTCCCCAGTGAAAATGGGTCTGCTTTATGAGTGGTGGAGTTGCAATGGCTCCAACAGAGGTAAAATTGATTCATATTTGTCAGGTTGGGAAACGGGAGAACTAGGCTTCAGGACCTCCTGGCCTCTTGCCTGGCAGCTCCTTTAGGCATATTTTTGGACAGGCCACACAGCTTCCTATTGAGGGTTCGCCAGGCAAGCTGGGCCCTGGAGATCACCCCGGGCAAGGCGGAGCTGCTGCTCTTGAGGTGCTCGGAGCCCCGTGGAGTCACAGACGCATCCGAGCTCGTTTTGGCCTGGAGTCAGCTCACGCTCACCGAGTTTTCTGCTTATTGCACTGATTGGGCAGCATGGCATGGAAGAGTTTATAGGACTGAACAGGCTGGCACTTGAGACATTTCTGAATTTTCCCCTTTTCTAGACGTGAGTTTACAGCTGGCCATTCCTACAGTGACTCGTGAAGGCTGATCAGATATTTTAATATTGATGGGGTGATAGTTATTATTGAGATGGATCGCTGTACCTTACAAAGGCACCATCCAGGGTTCCTGTGAATCTCTCTCACTCTCATCTCTAGACTTCTCGGCCCTCCCGGCAGGTGGTGCTAAAGTAGCCCTCCCCAGCCCAGGGCAGCAGATTCTTAGCCCCTCTTGCGACTGGCCGGCTCTCCTTTGAGCAGGCAAGCCTGGGCCAGGAGCTGTGTTCCTCTCCTAGGGCTGTGTGGGCCAATGGAAAGAACATGGCTTTGGAGTACAACCAACCCGCGCTCTGCCCCTTGTGTCTTCACGGCCTGGGGCAAGACCCTCCATTTCCTCATCTGACCATTCTGGTATTAATCCTTGTTAGGGGGTTTAAGGGCTGGAGATAATGGAGCCTAATTCCTGTCGCATGACAGGTACTCAAAAGCTGGTGGCTCCCATTCTGAGCTAAGTGAAGTTACCTCTGGCATGCTCTCACTCTGAAATACCTCCTGTCCCAAAATATGCCTACAGGGGCTGCCAGGCCAGAGGCCAAGGGGTCCTGAAGCCTAGTTCTCCCATTTACCAGTCTGACAAATATGAATCAGTTTCGCCTCTGTTACAGCCATTGCAACTTTATCACCCATAAAGCAGATCCATGTGCCTTATTTGATTTTCATTTGGAAAACCAGGTACAATATTGACCTTCCCATCGGGCGCTGGGGCCAAAAGAGCTTGTTAGCATGAAGCCCCTCCCCCACCCATCAAAGGCTCGGCAGCTCCTCACTTCCCACTCCTAGCCCAGTGGAGATTGGTGCTCTTCTCTTGCAGTATACTAGAGTCCTCTGGGGAGTTTATTAAATGCAGAGTCTAAGTCCCCCTAAATCTACTAAATTGGACTCTGCAGAGGTAGGCCCAGGAAAGTATTTTCACCAACTTTCCCAGTGATTCTGGCTTGAGAATCATGACCTCAGGACACCTACAGGGCATCTGCCTCACTGCCTGTCCAAGGCAGAGTCCAAGAACCAATGCTGGGAAGGCTTATGTGATTTAATAGAGAAGATGTTGGGAGAGGGAGAACAAAATTTTACTGTCCTTAACCCTTTACAGTGACAGGTACTGCTAGCTTGATGTAGAAACACATACTCTTTACTCTTTTTTTTTTTTTTTTTGACAGTCTCACTCTATTGCCCAGGCTGGAGTACAGTGGCATGATATCTGCTCACTGCAACCTCCACCTTCTGGATTCAAGTGATTCTCCTGCCTTAGCCTCCCAAGTAGCTGGGATTGCAGGTGCCCGCCACCATGCCCAGCTAACTTTTGTATTTTCAGTCAAGATGGGGTTTCATCACGTTGGCCAGGCTGGTCTTGAACTCCTGACCTCAGGTGATCTGCCTGCCTTGGCCTCCCCAAGTGCTGGGATTTCAGGCGTGAGCCACCGGGCCCGGCCAGAAACACATACTCTAGAGTCACACTCCCATCAGTGAAACCATCAGCTCAGCCCCGTTGCATATTTTAAAGTATACTAGCTGCATATTTTTCTCAGATTACTTCTCCTAGTTTTTAGTGTTTTCTCAACATTAAAATGGGAATCATATTTATTTCAAGGAATTATCAATGGGATTAAAAGAGATTCATGCTGGAAATGCATAACATGGGGCTTGGCACAAAGTAGGCGTGCCTGTTGTCAATTTATTGCCTCTCAACTGCAAATCCACTTCTCTTTGCCCTACTTTGTAATACTGGAGCTGGACCCTGTTAAAACTTCTCTTTCGTCAGCTGCTGCAATGTTACATTGTGTCAGTAGAGGGTGCTAGAGGGAAACTGCAAGGCACAGCAGAGGACCAGCTCCTCCTCTTGGCTAGATCTAGTGTGCCTTTTTTCTCCCACAGTGTGATTGTCCCAGCAGGGGGAAATCTAATGGTGCTTTCTCCAGCATCCAGCAGAGGAGGCTCTTGTACTCCAGCTCCAGTTCACTAGCATCCCGGACCTTCTCCACTGCCCAGTGGTCTGCAGCCACACTGTCCCCCTCAAGGTGGGACTCTTACCCGTGCTCTCACCTCTTTCTCTGGGTAACCTTCCCAGCCCTAGAGGTAGCAGCTGCTGCCTGCACTTACTATTCTTGTATTCCTTAGAGTCTTCTTTTGCCCCTTTTAAAAGTTAACACCTTTTACTACTTCATATATATATATAGGACTCCCAACTGTTAAGTTATAAGCCATGGCAGGGTCTCAGAGAACAAAGGAATTAGAAGGAAGGACTTTAGGGGTCAGGCCAAACCCACAATTGGAGAAACTGACTAAGGTCAGACAGAGAGGCAGTTGCAAGACTAAGGTTACGACCGAGGCCCTGCCCTACTCACACTATGGGTTAATGTTGCCAATTTAGCCATAGGGAGGGCCTGACTTCTGGCAAACTCCTGGGTTGCAGTGCTGAGCGGCAGGGCTGAGCAGTGATTAGTGGAGAAGACCACTAGGTGTCACTGTCTCACCATTATCTGCGACTGCACCGTGGCCTGATTCTTTTTTTTTTTTTTTTTTTTTTTTACCTCCCCAAAGCAATGTGAATGCTGGCTTAACCGCCAGCCTCAGGTGGGTGAAAAGGTTTTTAATTTTCATTGTCACAAGCATCATAAGAGAAGCAGCAACTCCCAGGCTGAGGAAGGAGAGGACCGTTTTGACTTACTGCCCTGGAGAGCATGGGTCTCAGCAGAGCTGCTGTTGCTGAATTGGAGGGGCTCTTTTTTTTTCAGGCTGTTAATTGCTGCCCCTTGCTGATGATTGTGGAGTTGAATCTGTTAGGACCTGGATCCCCACGTTTGTGACGTGGAAGGAACCTTAGAAATCTGCAAGTCCAGCCCCTTCATTTTTGGAGAAGGAAGCCCAGAAGAGAAGGCCATTTCCCTGAGGCACACAGCTGGATGGAAGCAGAACCGGGACTTGAACCTTAGACTCCAGAGTCCTCACCCAGTGCTCTGTCCACTCCCCGGGGTGCCTATCTTTACACCACACGTGCTCATTCATTCTCTCCCTTAACATCTATTGAGCACTTACTACAGGCTCAATACATGGGTGGTGAAGTTGCGATGGCTCTAACAGAGGCGAAATTGATTTTATGTGTCAGGCTGGGAAATGGGAGAACTGGGCTCTAGGAAAGCCCTTTAGGCATAAACCATGGCAGAGTCTGAGAGAACAAGGGAGTTAGAAGGAAAGAATTTAGGGACCAGGCAAAACCCCCAATTGGAGAATCTGACTAAGGTCAGAGAGGCAGTTGCAAGACTGAGATTATAACCCAGGCACTGCGCTACTCACACTGTGGGTTAATGTTGCCAACTTAGCCATAGGGAGGGCCTGACTTTGTGGTTGAAAGGAATTGGGAACTCTTAAAGAGGCATGACATAGCAGGTCAGTGACCAGAGATCACAGGTGGGGCCAGTTTCCTTCCTTTTGGTCCAGAGTACTTGTCAAGCTCATCCAATCTTTATGCAAACAACAGCAAAAGTGAGAATAGGATTCAGACCAAGATGAAGTCAGGTGAAGATGATGGAGCAATTCCACAGCTGTGGCAGCTTGGATGGTGCGTGCTCCAGCTGGGCTGCCTGGAGGTTCCACCTTCTGTGGCCCACACTGGATATTGATTGAATGGGCAGGAATCTTCGGACCGTGGAGGATTTGAAGGTGCAACAATTCTGACCATCAGGGGACAGTGTTTTATCACATTCCACTTGGTCAAAGAGCCTATCCTCCAAGGCGGAAGAAAGAAAATGTTTTTTAAGGGAACAGAGAGGTGTTTAAAATAAGAGTGTTTAAGTGTAGAAAAGAGAAAGATACATTAGCCTGGACTTAACACTGTTCTCTCAAAGGCAGTCATTTTATCGTTTTGCCTGTCTCTTCTCTAACTTGAGTAGGTATATCGCTGACACAACTGCAAAATTTTCTGTGTCGGCCTGGCGCAGTGGCTCATGCCTGTAATCCCAGCACTTTGGGAGGCCGAGGCGGGTGGATCACCTGAGGTCGGGAGTTCGAGACTAGCCTGGCCAACATGGTGAAACCCCCGTCTCCACTAAAAATACAAAACTTAGCCAGGCGTGGTGGCAGGCACCTGTAATCCCAGCTACTCGGGAGGCTGAGGCAGGAGAATCACTTGAACCTGGGAGGTGGAGGTTGCAGTGAGCTGAGATCACGCCACTGTACGCCAGCCTGGGCAATGAGAGCAAAACTCTGTCTCGGAAGACAAAAACAAAACAAAAACAAAATTGTCCATGTGTCTAACCACCTTTCACATGACCCTTCTCCTATGATCCAGAGTTTCTCCGAGATTTAGAAGCCCTCTGAGGGCATTTGGTGGCCTCAGAAAGGATAGTCTAGAGTCTGGTTAGAGATGTCCCATCTGTGCAGTCCTGAGCCCGTCCACCCTCCCCTCCTCTGTCCTCCACCAGGTGGCAAGGTCACGCCCATTACCCATTCTGCACCCGTCTTCTCAGATACAGCTATCACCTGCTTTGCCGCAGCCAGGTGCCACTGCTGTACTCATTATTGACCATTCTGCTGAGATATTAAGCACTTTGGCTTGGCTGGGGAATTGTTAATCAACAACCTTGTCAGAGTGATGGATTCTTTTAAGATTATTGCTTAATTAGCTTGTTTAGAGGTAAAAATCAACAAGGACATCAGTTCTCTGGGAACTGGGAGGTAGTAGAAAGGGATCTTGGTGACATCCCAGGGAGCAGAGTGTGGTTGGGGTGGGACGGGTAAGAAGCCTCTGAACACAGTAGGCCTTAAGCTTGCACTCATTAGGGATCTCACAGTCACCCTAGTTGCTGCACTCTAGAGAATTGCCACCATTCAGCCAAGTTGCAAAAGCAGTGGTTCCTGAAATGTCACCCAAGGACCATGTGCGTCAGTTGGGGGCTTTAAAAATCACAGATCCCCAGGGCCAGTCCCAGACCTGGATTAGGATCTCAGAAAAAATTGCAAACAAGCTACTCAAGGCGATTCCTACATACATAAATGTTGAAACTCATAGCCCCAGAAGTCTGAGATGAACAGAGTTAAACAACTCTGATGAGCTTTGGGCAACTCAACATTTCCACTGGGAGTGGATTTCACGTGGCTGGGCTCTATCTCCAATACTCCCAGCAGCACCTGTGGCCCCAGTCGTCTTCCTTGTTTTAATCTTCCTATTTCTGTCATATCGTCTGTCTCTCCCATCTAATTTGTCTGTATCGCTCCGGGCCATGCCTCATCTATCTGTTTCTTATCTGTCTAAAGTTTCCTCCCTCCCTCAGGTCCCCATTTCCATCTTTTCATCTTTCTATCTCTCCTTCCATTTTCCTCTTCTCTCTGTGCTGGCTGTTGTCTCTTGGCACCTGGCAGCTTTTACACCCTTTTCTATATTCTCTCCTATTTGGCAGGGACTGGAAGCCTGAGAAACACCCTTGCCAGGACAGATCCAGGTACATTTTAAGTCCCACCCGCGAGATGCATGTGGGTGACGTTTCAAAGGCAGAAGAGAGGCAGAAGGCATATGATTCTGCCTCCAGGAGGGTGTGCAGTCGGGTGTGTTTCAGCAAATGTGAGGTTTTGTCCTGCAAGTCACTGGCGTTAGACTGCAGGAGGTCAGGAGCATTACTGGCAGCTCCCTGTAGTGTCTGGCTTGGGTAGCAGTAGCAGCTTCTTGGTTCTCTTAAGGCTAGTGGTGAGCCTGGGAGTTAGTGGTGACTTTCCTGGCCTTTGCTCCTTTATCCAATCCAACAGCTTTGTAAGTGCCTCATTCCTTACACTAGACCCCTTCCTTCTTGAAATACCTTGTTTTTGTTTTTTTTTTTTCCTGACTAGACCTGGCTGATACACTCTTTTCCTTCCTCACCATTTAAACTCTTTCTCTAGTCCGTATTCTCTCCCCTTTCTTATTCCCATCCCTTCCTCCTAACTGGTTGTTAAATAGAATTACAAGTTCTAAATGTTGAATTTTAGGTGTTATATTGTCTTAGTTCTTGATTGAAAACATAGGTGAACTGAATGCTTTTTAAAGTTGGAAAATCTCTCCATAAATTTAGTTGCCTATAGTGAGGCCCCTTATGGGGTCTGGAACCCATCTGCCCTGGAGTGAGCGTGTGTGTGCGCACATGCTATCAGATGGCTACCTCACTGGGGTAACTGCCAGCTCCAGGGAAGCCCACCAGTCCTTTCCTCTGCTCCACCAGGGACCAGCCTAAAGCCTAGTTGCTGCAGAGGCCACAATCACTGAATCAGGGGACTTATGCTTCAATCTTGTATCTGTCACTTCCTTTTTTTTTTTTTTTTTATACTTTAAGTTCTAGGGTACATGTGCACAATGTGCAGGTTTGTTACATATGTATACATGTGCCATGTTGGTGTGCTGTACCCATTAACTCGTCATGTACATTAGGTATTTCTCCTAATGCTATCCCTCCCCCCTCCCCCTACCCTATGACAGACCCCGGTGTGTGATGTTCCCCACCCTGTGTCCAAATGTTCTCATTGTTCAATTCTCACCTATGAGTGAGAACATGTGGTGTTTGGTTTTCTGTCCTTGCGATAGTTTGCTCAGAATGATGGTTTCCAGCTTCATCCATGTCCCTACAAAGGACATGAACTCATCCTTTTTTATGGCTGCATAGTATTCCATGGTGTATATGTGCCACATTTTCTTAATCCAGTCTATCACTGGTGGACATTTGGGTTAGTTCCAAGTCTTTGCTATTGTGAATAGTGCCGCAGTAAACATACATGTGCATGTGTCTTTATAGCAGCATGATTTATAATCCTTTGGGTATATACCCAGTAATGGGATGGTTGGGTCAAATGGTATTTCTAGTTCTAGATCCCTGAGGAATCGCCACACTGTTTTCCACAATGGTTGAACCAGTTTACATTCCCACCAACAGTGCAAAAGTGTTCCTATTTCTCCACATCCTCTCCGGCACCTGTTGTTTCCTGACTTTTTAATGATTGCCATACTAACTGGTGTGAGATGGTATCTCATTGTGGTTTTGATTTGCATTTCTCTGATGACCAGTGATGATGACCATTTTTCATGTGTCTGTTGGCTGTATAAATGTCTTCTTTTGAGAAGTGTCTGTTCATATCCTTTGCCCACTTTTTGATGGGGTTGTTGGATTTTTTTCTTGTAAATTTGTTTAAGTTCTTTGTAGATTCTGTATATTAGCCCTTTGTCAGATGGGTAGATTGTAAAATTTTCTCCCATTCTGTAGGTTGCCTGTTCACTCTGATGGTAGTTTCTTTTGCTGTGCAGAAGCTCTTTAGTTTAACTAGATCCCATTTGTCAATTTTGGCTTTTGTTGCCATTGCTTTTGGTGTTTTAGTTATGAAGTCCTTGCCCATGCCTATGTCCTGAATGGAATTGCCTAGGTTTTCTTCTAGGGTTTTTATGGTTTTAGGTCTAACATTTAAGTCTTTAATCCATCTTGAATTAATTTTTGTATAAGGTGTAAGGAAGGGATCCAGTTTTAGCTTTCTACATATGGCTAGCCAGTTTTCCCAGCACCATTTATTAAATAGGGAATCCTTTCCCCATTTCTTGTTTTTGTGAGGTTTGTCAAAGATCAGATGGTTGTAGATGTGTGGTATTATTTCTGAGGGCTCTGTTGTGTTCCATTGGTCCATATCTCTGTTTTGGTACCAATACTATGCTGTTTTGGTTACTATAGCCTTTTAGTATAGTTTGAGGTCAGATAGCATGATGCCTCCAGCTTTGTTCTTTTGGCTTAGGACTGTCTTGGCAATGCGGGCTCTTTTCTGGTTCCATATGAACTTTAAGGTAGTTTTTCCTAATTCTGTGAAGAAAGTCATTGGTAGCTTGTTGGAGATGACATTAAATCTATAAATTACCTTGGGCAGTATGGCCATTTTCATGATATTGATTCTTCCTATCCATGAGCATGGAATGTTCTTCCATTTGTTTGTGTCCTCTTTTATTTCACTGAGCAGTGGTTTGTAGTTCTCCTTGAAGAGGTCCTTTACATCCCTTTTAAGTTGGATTCCTAGGCATTTTATTCTCTTTGAAGCAATTGTGAATGGGAGTTCACTCATGATTTGGCTCTCTGTTTGTCTGTTATTCGTGTATAGGAATGCTTGTGATTTTTGCGCATTGATTTTGTATCCTGAGACATTGCTGAAGTTGGTTATCAGCTTAAGGAGATTTTGGGCTGAGACAATGGGGTTTTCTAAATATACAATCATGTCATCTGCAAACAGGGACAATTTGACTTCTTCTTTTCCTAATTGAATACCTGTTATTTGTTTCTCCTGCCTGATTGCCCTAGCCAGAACTTCCAACACTATGTTGAACAGGAGTGGTGAGAGAGGGCATCCCTGTCTTGTGCCAGATTTCAAAGGGAATGCCTCCAGTTTTTGCCCATTCAGTATGATACTGGCTGTGGGCTTGTCATAAATAGCTTTTATTATTTTGAGATACATCCCATCAATACCTAGTTTATTGAGAGTTTTTAGCCTGAAGGGCTGCTGAATTTTGTTGAAGGCCTTTTCTGCATCTATTGAGATAATCATGTGGTTTTTGTCTTTGGTTCTGTTTATATGATGGATTACATTTATTGATTTGCGTATGTTGAACCAGGCTTGCATCCCAGGAATGAAGCCAACTTGATTATGGTGGATAAGCTTTTTGATGTGTTGCTGGATTCAGTTTGCCAGTATTTTACTGAGAATTTTTGTGTTGATGTTAATCAGGGATATCTTTTTTTTGTTGTGTCTCTGCCAGGCTTTGGTATCAGGATGATGCTGGCCTCATAAAACGAGTTAGGGAGGATTCCCTCTTTTTCTATTGATTAGAATAGTTTCAGAAGGAATGGTACCAGCTCCTTTTTGTACCTCTGGTAGAATTCAGCTGTGAATCTGTCTGGTCCTGGACCTTTTTTGGTTGGTAGGCTATTAATTTTTGCCTCAATTTCAGAGCCTGTTATTGGTCTATTCAGGGATTCAACTTCTTCCTGGTTTAGTCTTGTATGTGTCCAGGAATTTATCAATTTCTTCTAGATTTTCTAGTTTATTTGCATAGAGATGTTTATAGTATTCTTTGATGGTAGTCTGTATTTCTGCGGGATTGGTGGTGACATCCCCTTTATCATTTTTTATTGCATCTATTTGATTCTTCTCTCTCTTCTTATTAGTCTTGCTAGCAGTCTATCAATTTTGTTGATCTTTTCAAAAAACCAGCTCCTGGATTCATTTATTTTTTGAAGGGTTTTTTGTGTCTCTATCTCCTTCAGTTCTGCTCTGATCTTAGTTATGTCTTGCCTTCTGCTACCTTTTGAATGTGTTTGCTCTTGCTTCTCTAGTTCTTTTAATGGTGATGTTAGGGTGTCAATTTTAGATCTTTCCTGCTTTCTCTTGTGGGCATTTAGTGCTATAAATTTCCCTCTATACACTGCTTTAAATGTATCCCAGAGACACATTGTATCTGCCACTTCTAATAGCATGGCCACCTCTTCTCGGGGCCTCAGGGATCTCATCTGTAAAATGGACAAGAGCCTGGACACCTTGCTTCCATCATAGGGTGGCTGTAGCAGCAGAAGCTCTAGGGAGCCTGGGGGGCAGGTGGGATTTGTGCCTGAGCCTTTGTCATTTGCTCCGTGAGGTATCCCGCCCCTCCATCTGGGCACCAGCCATGGTCCTTGCCCACCTCCTCATCTTGCAGAGACAAAGTAACCCATCCCAGGACCCATGGGTAAGAGGCTGGCAGGGCCAGGGTTTGTCTGAGATCATCAGCCTGTCAAGCCCGCCCTGTTCTGGAGCCCTTTCTCAACCCTGGCTGAAGGACATGGGGAGTCCCGAGGAGGTGCAGCCTCGGGGTGAACTGGCTGGTCTGCCCTGTGCTGGGGCTAAGGATCAAGGCCCTGCCCTTTCCTGGGGAGACTGGAAGCCAGGGTCCCTCTACCATGGCCACCTGGAGCCTTTCTGAGCCTTCTGGAGCCCCAGCATGACAGGGAGAGTCAGTTTTTCAATCAAGCAACTGAGGACCCTGCGCCTTTAAATTCTGTTAAAGAGAAAATTAATGACTGGTCCCTGAGCAAAGCCCTATGAGGGAGGAAATTGCCCTGCATCCTGAGGACACCAGTCCAGCCTGTGCAGACCCCTGGGGCTGCTTGCCGCCGACCCTAGGCCTGCAGAATTGTCCATTTCTGCTTGTCCTTCAGGATGCAAGGAGGCTCAAAAGGAGCTTGGGATGACATGTGGTTGTGGCAACAAACTGTGCAGGTGGGTTAGACTTTCTACCTGGATGCCTGGGTGAAGGTCATCTTTGACTCCTGCAGGAAATGGCTTATTCATTCTTCTGGATTTTCCCACTTATCAGAGTCTCTGTTGACCTGCCAGTCCCAGTTTTTTTGCGTGCAGAAAATCTTATGTAGCAGGGCAGTCTGACAGCCCAGGATTCAGGATCTTTAGACATTAGCTTTAACTCCAAAGTCCATGCTCACAACATGAGCATCTATCCTGGCTAACCAAGCAGGGGACTGGGAGGCAAAGTGACCTGTCCCAAACTTTGCTGTGTGTCTGACCCTCTCGCTATTCAAAAGCATTAGCAAGAGGGGCTCAACTCCTTAAGCAGGCAGCTATTCTTCTTGAAATGACTGTGAAGGCTTTACAACAGTCCCTGTGGATGAGGTCACTTGGCTGTGTGTTTGGTACTTGTATACAGCATGCAATCACTGCTGAGCACTGCCCTTGCTCCTGGCATGGGTTTGTGCATGATGATGCAGCCCTGCCCACACCATCCTGTCCTCTGACCGTGCCACTCAGAAAGGCACACTTAGCAAGCTTCCCACCTTCCTGTCCTTTTGACACACCCATTTGCAACAATTCCCCTACTGGGTTGATGCATCCAGAAATGAGCTTTCCAACTGCAAATTCTTTCGAGTGGGGTCTGACCCAGTTATGCTGTGCAATCTCTTCCATCCTCTGTGGGCCTTGCCTTTTTGAGACACCCGGTGACCACACCATGGATGAGGAGGGAGCGAGGGAAGCATCTGCCTTGCTGGGTACCTTTCCTCTTTTCCAAATGTATTTCTGAGACAGAACTGGAATGAGACCTTTATGGGAAACATGTTTTATTTTTGCCATTTAGCTGTGAAATCATCAGGATTCAGATATAAGATAGTGTAATTATTCTGCAAACACCCAGTGGACAGCTCCCGTGTCACCCATAGCACCCGAGGGTGGGCAAACTGGCTCATTTTGGCTCTTCCAAGAAGTGAATCCAACTGGTGACAGGGGACTCAGAGGCAACTTCTCTTCTCCTTTCCCACAGGGAGACATCTCCTTCTTCATTTTCCAGGGCAATGTAGGCTGAGCACATCCCAAAGTGCTCAGATAAGCTGCTTGGTGGCCACAGGCTTACCAGGGCCTGGGCCAGCCAAGGACCGAACCCAGGCTGTTGGAAGACAGCTTGGACTCCGTTTCACACAGGGCCAGTTTAGATGTATCACAACCACAGTGGGCAGAACAGCCTCTTAGAATGAGAGATTCTTGAGTGATCACTGGGAGCTTGTCCTAGAGAAAGACATGGAGGTGCAAATGCAGAAGGCCAAGGGTGAGTAAAGAAACTTCTTCCTTTGAGTGACCACAGAAGAGGGGCCCCATTCCAAAGATGCTGTTCTGGATCATTCCACAGTAGAGGAGGCACTGGCGCTTCCTGCTGGCAAGGCTGACAGACCCCAACATGCCCATGGCCCCTTAATGGATGTTCCTACCCCATTCTTCAAAATTCCTTAAAGGGCACCCCCGCACCTGTCCTGCCCCAAGCTTGAGTTCATATCATAGCCCGTTTTAGCACCTTGAGCACTGGCGCTGGAGTGGAGGAAAACTTGGGGAAGAGATGTTCCTCCCATCTCCAGGCAGGTTGGAAGGGCTGAGGCCAGGGGCTGCTATGGTAACAACAGCCCTGAACTCTGTCCCATGCAAGCTCCAGATGGTTGGCTTTGGACTTCTTCAGGAGAGTGGTTTCTCTCAAGTGCAGGGAGTTTGGATTAAAGTGACATTCGTGCATAGACACGTTTTCTACAATGATCAGTCAGCTGCCCTACCCATGGGGTAAAGAGGCCTCAACTCTTCCTCCCTGCCTCCCTCCTCTCTTGTCTCACAGACTACTTGCTAGTTTGCCTATTTTTTTAAATAAAAATTCAGTCCAAGATACATAATTTATCTTGTATTGAGATACATAATTTATCTTGTAAAGAGTGCTACAAGGCACGAAGGAAAATAGCAGCTTCTTGTCCCATTTCTATCCAAATTCCCCTCCCTAAACTCTTTCTTCTGATGTTTACCTCCGTATTTCTAGGTAATATGCTTATGCAATTAATTCTTGATTTGTCAATTTTAAATGCCTATTGACTTCTTATGATGGAAGATGGGGCAAGGTTGCTTCTAGCCCCCTTTCATGTCTACAACTTCCCTCCTTCCATCCTTCTAATATATTTATGTCACATTTTTGTTAAATCAATATTCCATTTTTATTTTATTACAATTATATATGTACTGTTCACTGCTGAATGAAAAAATACTCTAGGATCACATTTTCTTTCTTCTGTAACTCTTTATTCTTCTAGGAGTTAATAACTACCTCACTTTTTTGTCTGCTTAGTTTAAGTCGTTATCCTACTAATTCTTCCAAAGCTCTCCAGCAGAATTTCAAAATCCCTCTGAACATTATTTTTTCTATAATTAAGCAATCTGATCAACGATTGCTCCCATTTTCCCCAAAGGCTGCCCTCCAGCTTCCCTTGGGATGGCTCACTCTCTTGTTCTGCTGCACAGTGCTGGTCCTTGGACTTCCCTGCCTCTGTCTAGTGTTGGATCTTCTGTTACCTGGATTCCAACTCTTCCTCCTCCTTGGTTTATTCCCTTGGAGTGTACATGTCGGTTTCCCATTGGATACATTTTTCTTCCAAAGCCAGCTCCAGAAGGCTGGACACCCTGGCATCTCAAGGTGCCTGGTAACCACCAGGTGTATGCTTACCAATGGTGTTGAGCGTTTTCACATCACCAGAGGCACATCCAGACTCACAACTCTCAACTCACAAGTATAGGAGAGTTTAACTTAAATTCAGACAGTTCCATCTGCCCTGGGGTGTCAGTCTTCAACCCAGCATGTAGCCAGATCTCTCAAAAAGAATTTCTTTTGATGAACAGAATGAGATGGGAGAGATGGATTTACTAGGCTAGAAGCAGACTCATCCTGCAGAAAATGGTTGTTGGTCATCAGTAAGACCAGGGCCACTGTTGTCATATTTCACCTAAATCCTGCAGACTAGGAGGTATCCCTTTCCTCAAGAAACTGCATTTTTATACAGTGAGAAATTGTTATAAATACCAATTTTGTTAGAATAAGGCATTTTACTGGCATATTGACAGTAGATCAACACGGATGTAGACGACATTAGCTAGACAAACTCTCAGCAGGGTGTGATTTGCCGTGTATTAAACCTCTAGACTGTGAAATCAATTAAAATCAATACAGCCTCAAGTGTCCAAGAAGCACAGAGCAATGAACTAAGTATTAGCATTCTTTCAAGTATGAACTTCATATTTTAACATATTTTAATATAGGTATTGCCTGCAATGTGACAACAAGGCATAAACTTCGTTTAAAAGAAATATTTTTGATGGGAAGAGAGGAGGAGGGGTTCAGCCCAGTTGCATATACCTATAACCCAATCTGCTACGTCAGAGGAGAGCAGATGGGTTGAAGATGAGAACAGAAGTATTCTCACAATGAAAGTATACCTCGACTTGCCCAGTGAGTCCAAGGGCAGATAAAAGACGTCTTGGACACAGTTTGTAGAGAGTGACCTGGAAAAAATGTATACTGGTGATGGAGCTCCAAAAACCCTCATCTCTGGGAGAAGCTCGCTTAACTCAGGACAAAGCCTTTGCTTGCTCCAGTGACACTTTGTAACACAGAGGATCAAGTGAGCAAGGAGAGGGACTCTCTGGATTGAATCCTGGCTAACAATAAAAGTCTCTTTGCTGACCTCCGAATGTTGGAACTCCTAGAAGAAAGAAACTTTGTAATAGCAAAATAAGGGAATATTGGATAGAGTTGAAGTAACCAGGACACTTTCAACTATTTCAAAAAAGTGAGGGAAATTTTCAAATTTTTCAAAAAAGTGAGGGAAAAATAGGCCTTCATAAGATAATATGGGTCATGATGTGTTAGAGATAATAACAAGATAATATTAACTATCTGCCTCTCAGTACACCAAAGGGGAATAAAATAGACAATAGCTAAAAAAGCAGGAAGACTAGGGTGTAAACTAACAGTAACAAATGTTGGGATGAGAACAAAACAAAAGAAGGTATAAACCTGAAAGAACAATTTCTTTCAGTTATTTGGGAGAAAGTTACCAACTAGTTTCTCTTTGATAGGTGTTTCGCTTTGTGCTAAGGAAATAGCAACAAACAAGACATACCCAGGCTGATCGTCTAGCAGGGAATACTGACATCAAGCAAGTAATGAAAAACGTGTTAACTCAGCTAGCTACCAATAGAAGTGAACTTCCTCAACCTGGCAAATGGTATCTATGAAAAACGTACAGTGATCATCATATTTAATAGCAAAGAACTGGGTGTTTTCTCCCAAGATTAGGAACACAAGGTTGTCTGCTTTGTTCACTTCTATTTGGCATTGTATTAGAGGTTCTAGCCAGGACAATTAGGCAAGAAAAAGAAATAAAAAGCTCTATATTGGAGTGGAAAAATAAAACTATCTTTACTTGCAGATTACATGATTTTTGAATATATAAAGTTCTAAGGAAGCTCTTTAAAAATATTGGAACTAATAAACAAGTTTAGCAAGGTTGCAGGATGTAAGATCAATATAAAATCATTTTTATTGCTGTACACTTGCAATGAAAATCTGAAAATAATATTAACAATTTTATTTAAAATTGCATCCCAAACTACAATAGTTAGGAATAAATTTAACAAGGAAAATGTAAGACTTCTACACTGAAAACTGTAAATCATTGCTCAAAAAAATTAAAGAAGATCTATAAAAATGAAGAGACACATGAAACAAAAGATTTTATATTGTGAAGATGGCAATATTCCCCAGATTTATAAAAATGAAGAGACACATGGAACAAAAGATTTTATATTGTGAAGATGGCAATATTCCCCAGATTGACCTTTAGATTTAATGTACTCTCTATCAAAATCCCAGAAACTGATATGTTGATTCTAAAATTTATATGTAAATGCAAGGAATCCAGAATAGCCAAAATAGTCTTGAAAAGTAAAATAAAGTTGGAAAACTCACACTTCCTGATTTCAGAACTTACGATAAAATTGTAGCAATCAACACAGTGTGATACTGGCATAAGATACACATATAAATCAATGGAACAGAAAGGAAAGTCCATAAATAAATTCTTATATTCAACTGATTTTTGAAAAGGGTTCCAAGACAAAGAAACAGGAGAATGAACAGTTTTTTTCAGCAACTGGTGCTGGGACAAATGAATGATGCAAAAGAATGAAATTAGAACCCTATTTCACACCATATAAAAAATGACCTCAAAATGGATTAAAGACCTAAATGTAAGAGCTAAACTATAAAACTTTTTGAAGAAAAACCAGAATAAATAGTTTGACCTTGGGTTGGGCAATGATTTCTCAGCTATACCACCACAAATATGTGTCAAAAGAAAACAATAGATAAATTAGACTCCATCAAAATTAAAGACTCATATGCTACAGACGATAGTATCAAAAAACTGCAAAGACAACCTGCAGAAGGGGAGAAAACTTTTGCAAATCATGTATATAAGGAATTCGTGTCTACAATATACAAAGAACATCTACAACTCCTCAGCAGTAAAAATATAAATAACACAGCTTAAAAATAGACAAAGAACTAAATGAACATTTCTCCAAAGATCTATAAATAATCCATAAGCACTGAAAAGATGCTCAAAATCATTAGTCATCATGAAAATGCAAATCAAAACCACAGTGAGATATCACTTCACACTGTCTAGGATTGCTATAAAAGACAATGACAAGGGTTGCTGAGGATGTGGAGAAACTGGAATTCTCATTTGCAGCTAGATGGCGGGAATGTAAAATGGTGTAGCTGCTTTGGAAAATAGTTTGGTGGTTCCTCAAAAAGTTACAAATAGAATTTCCATATGATCCAGCAGTTCCACTCATAACTATACACCCAATTGAAATAAAAACATATGTCCCCCCAAAAACCTGTGCACAAACATTCATAGCAGGATTATTAATACTAGGCAAAACTAGAAACAACCCACATGTCTATCAACTGAGGAACAGATGAAAAAAATGGGGTATAGCCACAATGAAATATTATTTGGCACTTAAAAGGAATGAAGTACTGATACAACATGGATGAATCCTGACAACATTATGCTAAGTGAAAGAAGCCAGTCATAGAGGACCGCATGTTGTGTGAATCACTCATATGAAATGTCCAGAATAGGTAAACTTACAGATTCAGAAGATAGATCAGTGGTTGCCTCCGGCTAGAGGGTGGGACACAATTGGGAAGCAACTGCTGTGGGCATGCTAGATGGGCATGGGGTTTCTTTTTTGTGGTGATAAAAATGTTATAACAATCATATTGTGGTGATTGTTGCACAACTCTGACTATGCTAAAAACCACTGAACTCTATACTTTAAATGAGCAAACTGCACAATGTGTGAATTATATCTCAATACATTTCTTTAAAAGAAGGAATGGGCTACAACCAAGTGTGTTGAATGTTATGACTGGGGAGGGGTGATATGTGAGTGAATCATATGGGAACCCATAACATGGGAAACCAACTGGGCTAAGGCATAAAGGATCAGGAGTTTGGTGACTGATAGCCAAGACAGAGCAGACAGTAAGGCCAAAGGCCTGAGGCTGGGAAAAGCATGGAAAATAGAAGGAAGTAAAGGTGTGATGGGGTAGTGGGAGTAGAGAGCAGGAAAAAGAGGCACGAGTTGCGGTTAGATGGTGGGCAGGGGCCAGAGGAGGCAGGCTCTTGTGGTCCATGTTAATGATGGCAGATTTTTCCTTTGAGCAATGGGAGGACATTGAAGGGTTTTTAAGCCTGGAGAATGTAATGATTGGATTTGAATTTTTAAAAATGTAGTCCGGCTGCAGGAAATTGATTTGAGGGATATGAGTGGATATAGGAAAACCAGATATGGAGGCCATGCCAAAGTCAGGGAGAAAGATGATGTCTAAGAAATCTCGGCCGGGCGTGGTGGCTCAAGCCTGTAATCCCAGCACTTTGGGAGGCCGAGACGGGCGGATCACGAGGTCAGGAGATCGAGACCATCCTGGCTAACACGGTGAAACCCCGTCTCTACTAAAAATACAAAAAAAAAAACTAGCCGGGCGAGGTGGTGGGCACCTGTAGTCCCAGCTACTCGGGAGGCTGAGGCAGGAGAATGGCGTAAACCCGGGAGGCGGAGCTTGCAGTGAGCTGAGATCCAGCCACTGCACTCCAGTCCGGGTGACAGAGCGAGACTCCGCCTCAAAAAAAAAAAAAAAAAAAAAGAAATCTCAACTGAAGCAGTTAGCAGGGAGAGTAGGAAGTGAGAATATAGTAGACGATGAGCTCTTCTGTGAAATTTGGTTGTAATGAGAGGAAAGAGGTGGAGTTCAGCTGGAAGAGGTAGGAGATAAAGAAATTTAAAAGATACACATTTTTAAATGGGAGTTAAATGACTCCAGAAGACAAAGACAGGTTTAGTAGTCAGAAGACAGAAGAGAGAGAGAATTCATTCAATCAGGCCCTTGAGAAGGTGAAGGGTAATGAGAAACAGAATGTCCTTAAAGGGATGTGCCCTTTAACTTAACAGGAAGAAGGAGGGAAATAATTACAGAGGAAGGTGGATTTGTAGATTTGGAGGCAGAACTTCTTCACCCTCCTGCCTCCAATTCTGTAAAGCAAACCACAAGCCAAGAGTGAGGGGATGTGCTTTAATGATGTGATGCCAGAGGGTGGTGATCAATGAGGAAGCTAGGGAAGCACTCCTGGGGGTGATGATAGGCATTAGTGAAAGAAACTGAAGCAAACACAACAATGCCTCTAATAATATACTTCCTTCTGACACATTTTTTAAAAATAGGAAGGGTGGAAAGATTAGTTAAGAGAGAATTGGGACCCTGTACAGGAGAAAAGATAATAAGAGAGAATCCAGTTGTTTTGAAAGTTTAAGCCTTTTAGGCCCTGTATATCAAATTAGCTTAAATATACAATTGACAAATCATTTTTGATATTAGAAATCATGCAGATTGGAACAGGCACAATAAAACTGAAAATAATCAAATGTTCTGTTTTTAAAAAGGAGTGAAAGGATAACTCAAGGAAATATGGTTGGGTCAAATTAACTATGATCTCTGCAGTATTAATTTGCGATCATTAGAAAGCATCAAATGTTCATCAGGAAATATTTATGCTAAAACATTATTTATGGAGACAGTGTCTGTCTCTTGACTTCAAGGTACATGAATGGGAGATTAAATACTGTTTACAAAAACAATCGAGTTTTAGGGGATATTATCACAGGTCGGCTGCGTGGAGAACTGTATACTTCAAAGGTACATTGGCACATAGAGAATGGTCACCAGGAGGTCTGGATGAAAACCAACAGGAATAATTAAAGAAGATGGGCTTTGGGGCAAAACAGCAAAGGTATCCTCCTTTGTAGGTCGTGCATGTCCAGTATATTTTTCTACAGTGGTCCAGAGAGTAGAGCCAGCAGCATGAGTAGAAAGTTTCAGGGAAGTAGATGATTGCCTCTAGCTACTTAACACTTGGAGATGTCCAACAACGGGAACTACAACATCTTGAGCTCCCCAGTCCTAAAGGATTCTAGAGGACTGATGGGGCTTCTGCTACAGCAGGGTTGGGGTGTGGACTATATAACTCTAGGGTCTGTTCCATGAAAAAGAATGTAGAGGAAATGACATGAGTGTTAATTCTCCAGCACACTCATGCTAGAGGGATAAACACTGATGCCTACAGATATTCATCATCTGTCCAAAGCTGCACAGTGAGACAATGGTACAGCTGGGGCTAGAGCCCGCTCTTCTCTCCCCAAGGCCTGACCATTTCTACCATTTCTGTTACTCTACACCATTCAATTTCCACCATTTCTTTTGCCTTTCCTGTGATGAGAGATCACTTTTTTCCTTTGGAACTTCAGTAAAGAATTCTAAACCCTCATTCATGCCTTTCAAGCCACGCCTTTCCATAAAGGTCCATTGGTCTACATTGTCTGCATGAAATCTGCAGCATTGGCCTTGAAACTCAAGGGCCTTGAGCAGCTAAGCCTTGGTTCACTTTGGTAAGGGTCTGTCATCCCTGGGGAGGCTGTCCCAAGGAAAGAGTCTTATATGCAGTTCCTGGAGGAGAAGGGGGACTCATGCTCCCAGGAGGGAAAGACTCCAAAGCTACCATGTCTTACCTGAGCCGTGGGGTCTGCTTTCCTCTTTGCTTCAGTTGTACATGACCAGGTTCATCCACTGAAAAATAAGCATCATCATTACAACAATTCTTTACACTTATTAGCTTAATACAGACCAGGGCAAATGCCATCCGCCTCCCTTGAAAGACCTCAGTCCAGTCTCATCACCCCTTGCAGCTAATTCCAACCCAAGCTGGGTACAGGGTGGGGTTGTCTCACAGCACATCTGCTGCTACTCCCTAAATAACCAGGCAGTGAGACGTATATCTTAGGTCTACCAGTTGGCTGGTCAGGAGCCTCTAAAACTCAATGGGAGTAAGTTTAATGTACAATGAGCTCAGCGGGCTGTCCTTCTGTTCCCTCCTGGATTTATGACTCCCACATAATCCTCTGCTTTATTAAGCTATTGGAAAAAAAATAAAATCTGTCTGCCAAGATCCTAAAGCAGCCTGGCGGCCAGCGATATATAAGGCAGTAATTGGAGGTTGAGGGGACAGCTTGGCTGGCCTTTGACAGACCGTTCAATATCCTCAGGGAAAAAAAATGCCCCCTGGAATCAAGTCAGGGGAGGCAGCCTAGGACTGTGCCTGCCCCAGGGAGGGGAAGGTACCTCACCTCCGTTTCTGTCAGGTAGAGTCCTTTTCCATCCTTGGAGAGGTTGCGGAAAGTCTCTAGGAAAAGAAGGGAAGGTTTTGACTGACTGAGGAGGGAGGAATCCAGGCAGTTCAGGGGAGGCAGGCCTGGGCCCATAAGAAGCACAGGAGGTGATTCTGTAAAGCAACCCCTCCTGCTCCATGGGGTGTGCCTGTCACCTGTCCTCTTCTCTGTCCAGCCGAGCTCTGCACAGGGCGAGTGGCTCAGGGCTCGTCACCTCAGAGGGGCTCTGTGCCTGCTCTTCCCACTTGCCTCTCCCTCTCCCAGCTTCCTTGCACTCCCTGCCCCTGCATCCATCCACACTAGGCTGTGGGGATGTGAGGGCTTGTTATTCTTTCAGTGATACAATTTGGGGACCTCCCTTGTGCAACCAACTGAGAACTGTGTGGGGGTTGAACCTTGGGCTTCTTTTTTACCCTCCCAGAGCCTTAGTCCCTCAATCTTTTCTGCCCAGCTCACAGCTGCAGGCTTTGTAGCGGTGCCTCACGGCAGGGTGGTGAGAGGATTATGAGTGGGGAGGGATCTGGCCTCTATCCCGCAATCACAGCCGCCCCACTCTGGCCCGGGGTTTCACACTAGATTTCATTAAAACCAAAGGGTCACGCTGCTAAAAGGTGTGGAAACTTTGGCCCGCACAGTTGGATTTCTGAAGCCTGGGGAGGGACCTCCTACACCCACTTATTCACTTGTGTGTGAAATTCCTTCAGCGAAGACCAAAATCCTTCATTACATAACTGAAGAGCAGGTTTCAATGATAAACACAACCTGGAGAGGGGGACAGCATGATTTCAATTAACCTTGTTCCTGAGAGGGGCTGGGCAGGGTGATGAGGAAAAGAGAGCCGGGATGGGGAACTACAGGGGAGAGGAGGGTGCAGAGGGAACTGGTCATGCCATCTGCAGCCTTGGTTGGTGCCTCACGCAGGCTGCCAGCCCACCCTGCTGCTGAGGCCTCAGGCAGGCCTGGGGTGGGGTAAGGGGTGGCCGGTCCTCTCCTGTGTTCTCCAGTCACTGCCAAGGTCTCTGGGATGCCCCTCGATGACACTTACTTGCCATGGCTTCAAGCCGCATCAGGAAGCAGACCAGGCTGGGGAAGCTGACCCTGCCGACGCTGTCGCTGTACCTGAGGGTCACCAGACGCAGCAGCTCACGACTGACAAAGATTCCTCTGAGGAAGTCTGGGGCCACAGGTGAGCGAGTGAGTGAGAGGAGGCTAGGGCTGGGGGGTTCCTCTGCTTCTCAGGGTCTGAAAGACCTGTTCAGAGGTCCCGGCAACCTCCCACCAACTCCTCCTCCCACTCAGCCCCCTCCCTTCAGTGTCTTCTCTTTCTCGTTGGTTATTGGACCCCAGGAACCTAGTTCTGGAGTCTGGTCAGAGACCAGGTGAAGATACTGAAGACACTGCTCTGGGGACACATCAGTCTTCGCAATCATCTGATCATTCCCACGTAATGGGAGAGCTGCCGGGACACCTGGGGGTTGCTTCTAACCCTGCCTGTCAAACTTCTCTCTGCTGATGACCTTGACAACCTTCCCCCGACCCATGACTGTAGGTAGGTTGTTTAGGGATGCCACTAGTGTAGTGTAGGTGGGAGTGGCCCCTGGCATAAGGAGATGCAGTCCTAATTCCATCCAGGGAAAAGACTGACCCTTGGCGGGACAGCAGAATGCAGAAGGTGGCCTCAGGCAGGCAGGAGCTCAGTGCCTTGTCATCCCGTGCTTCTAGTTATAAGCTCCAGGGAGGCACCAACTTTACAGGGCCAAGTACCTACTGGTGCACAGTCAGGCTTTGCAAGATTTAGAGAGCCAGTAGAACCCTGCAAACCAAACCATCCATCATGGGGACAAGCCTGGTGGCCCGTGAGCCTCTGGCAGCCAGAGACACACATGCTTTCTCTGGCAGAGTTAATAAAACATGAACTTGAATGCCTTTAGATAAGCCAGGTCCTCTCCTGTTTGCCACGTTCTCAGTCACCTGTTTTCTGACTGTGAGCTCCATCGCCCCTTTCACTTACCTGCCTGGCTGCTGAAGGTTTATTGAGTTGAATTCGAACAATTTTCTACTTTTTTCTCTTTTATTATTCTGGAGTCATGAGTGAGGTCTTTTTAAAAGATTTCATCTTTAATGGATTCTTAAAGTGTGGTCCCCAGACCAGGGGCATGAGCATCCCCTGGGAGTTTGTTAGAAATGCAAATTTCTGAGCCCCACCCAGACCTCCTGATCAGAGGTGCAACTGAAGGGGATTCGGAGGCAGCTCGGGTTTGAGAGTCCCAGCTCTACATTATGAAGCATTAAGGGGAGGATCCGGGCTACAGCTGGGGGCAGCAGCCTGATCTTTCTGCCCTGTCTCCAGGCCAGGAGCCATGGGAGGGAGGGAGGATGATGGAGACCCTCCTTCCGGTGTTAACCTGGGAAAATGTGATTTTACATTTTATTAAAGGAAGGTGACCATTTCCTTGTGCAACTGTTTTTGTGATCCATTTTCCCCATCGGGACGGTGGAGGTAATGATTCCTGCCCTTCCCAGTTCACAGGGTAGTCCAGACAGTCAAATGAGATGACGCGAACAGAAGTGCTTGGTGAACCATGGAGCACTTACGCACCCTAAGGTATTATTATCATTATCCCAGGGCTGAAAGCCTTTGCCTACTTGAAGCAGACAGATGCCATTTGATTTAATTTAGCCCCAAACTCTCTGTGAAGAGACAGCGTTCATCAGCCAGCCTGTGGGTATTTAACCCTGATGGCCCAGATACTGAGCTGGAAGCGCGTCTCCGAGGTGAGCTCGATTCCTGGTAGGGTATCAATCGCGCGGCAGCTATTTTCTCACAATTAGAGCTGTGCGGGGGAGGAAAGGCATCTGGGAAAATTGACTGGCACGTAAGAACTCAGACAGGGGCAACTATGTCTGAGTCTGCAGCCCTGGAGGCCCCCCAGGGTCAGCGTGAACTGGGGAGGACACCAGATCTGCAGTGCTCCTCTCTGATTCCCTGGCATTGCTGTGCCAGCTTTGCCACTAGGGGTGTGGGCATCACACCCACCCCCGGACCCCGGACACCACAGCTCCAAAGTCCCCGCTGTACCTGTATTCTCTATGGCCTTCCACAAGTCCGAGCTCAGGAGGACTCCAGGGCTTGTCTGAACCTTCTGGAAAACATGCTAATAGGGGAAGAGAAGCAAGAAGTCTGTGAAGATGGGGAAGGTCCTGGATGCTCCTTTTCCGTCCTGGGAAGTTGCTTCCCTAAACCTCAGAGGAAGGCACGGTCACAGCACTGAGGACTGGGAGGACAGAGTGGCCACACCTGGTGAACTGACCATCCTGGCTGCCTGCTGAGGGGCTGTGGCCGCTTCTCTCCTCACCCATGCTCCTTCCTCTTCTGCGCCCCCAGGCTGAGCCCTGACACATAAGGCAGTTTTCTGCTTTTGAGGGGAACATAGGGCTCTCTAGAGAGTTTGCGTAGGGTCGTGGTTAAGAGGAGCTCAGGCTTTACAACCAAACTGCTAGGGTTTAAATCGTGGATTATTCACCAGCTGTTTTACCTTTAGCCATAACTTAATCTTCCTAGGCCTCAGTTTCCTCATCTGTAGCATAGGGTTAATTACAGTGCCTACCTCATAGGTTCGTGGCAGGGAGTAAAGACTAAATATTTATAAAGTGCTTGGGGGAGTGCTTTGCACATGAGTGAATGCTCTATAGAAAATATAGAAAGCAGGTTGGAATTGCATCCTGGAGCCCAGCACGGGGGCAGAAGGTGGCACCCGGAACATATCACTTTTGTATGAGGCGGCTCTTGCACCTACCCAGGTCTTTTCTACTTCTACTCAATTCTCCCTATAATCCTGGTCAACATCGTACTTCCCAGATGAGGACACTGATGCTGAGGCAGGGAACATTTTGCCTTGGATTAGGTGTGTAAGTGCTGCAGGACTGAACTCAGGACCCTAATTTGGGTCTATGCCTAGCTGTCCCCAGGAGCTACTCCAAAGCAAAGTACCCACACACAGGCATGTGACTGAGGCAACTGTGGGAGACAACTGCCTTTGCAAAATAGCAGCTGGACAGCTTTTGGGGGGCGTTATTCGGCTTTTGGTGAGTGCAAGGACAGACCTAGAATGATCTCAGGCATTCACTCGTTCATTCGGAATTCCTTCGGTCATTTATTCAGCATTTTGAACCCCTGCTGTGTTTTAGACACTATGGAGGCGCTGGGGAAAGATGGATATGAGGGAACCCTTGCCCTGGGGGACCCAGGGGAGTGGACATGCCGGCCGTCGCAGTGCCCTGCAATGAAATGAGAAACCAAGTGGCCCCTAGTTGGGGATCTGGGGATATATAATGAAGTAGCCACACAGGAATGCTTTTTTTTTTCAGCCTTTAAACATGTTATGAAAATATTTAGTGACATGGTTAGACATTTGATGTATTTATCGGCATTTATTAGTTTTTAAAAACAGATTATATTTCTATTTGGCATGTGTGGGTATACATATTACAAAAAAAATTCTGAAGTATGTTCACTAGGTGTTAATAGTTTGCCTTTGGTTGGCAAGATCATGTTTTCTAAGTTTATTTTTGCCCTTCTATATTTTCTGTTTTTCTACTCTGACAGGTATTGCTTTCCTAATAAGGAGATGTTATTTGTAAGTACAAGATGATGAGACAACACAGTGTGACTGGCCCTGACAGATGTGGGTTCAAGTGTTAGGGGCCAGAGGGGTCATGGGGGCCAGCAGAGTCCCCAGGGAAGGTTCTGCAGGGAAGGAGTGGTAGAGGTTGGACTCTCAGGGTAGGTGGGCACTGACCAGTCTGAGTGTGCAGGGAGGGGGAGACGGGAGGGGCAGGGTGAAGGGGCACAGCTGTGACGTTTACAGGAAATAGTGAGTCTCCTTTAGACTTGTATTGGAGTCTAAAGGAGAGAGTGGGATGAGTGGAAAGGGCTTCTCCTGGGCCCCAAATGGGGACTCACTGAGAGGGTCTTGTGTGCTACTCTGAGGGTTTAGACTTTGTCCTGGGAAAAATGGGGAGGCCACACAGGCCTCAGGCCACATCACTGTTTTCAACAGATCCTCTGGCAGATGGATTGGACGGGGATGAGATAAGCTAGCAGGTGTTGCAGTGGATAGAGGGGCGGGGGTTGGGGGAGATGCTAGCGGGCAGCTTTAGCTTACAGGGACAGCATTCTCCTCCCACCTCCAACGCATCCCTCATTCCTCCAACGCATCCCTCATTCCGCCAACTAACTGGGCATTGCGTTTGCCTTCTAGAGTTGCACTACATCTCCCCAAACAACCTGCGAGCTCTCCTTGAGGGCAGGAGTGAGATTTCCTCCTCTTTCATACCCCTGAACCCTGGTGCAGGGTGAGACACCCAGTAAATCCTTGCTAACTGGACGGAATGAGCGTGCTAGTCACAGAGAATGTGCCCGTACCTGGCATTGAACAAGGCGCTTCCACAGTCGCACAAACTCCTCTTGGTCTAGCCGCCCATCCACTTTTAGCTAGGTACGGAGTTAAGCGTGAACCAGTCAGTGTACAAGGTGCAGAGGGGCTGCTGTCCTGCCAGTGAAGCCGGAGCAGGTCCATCCATCACTAGCAACACAGTTGGTTCATTGTCACCTAGATGTGGCCTCATGCCAGCTGGTCCATTGTCACCTAGATGTGGCTGCATGCCAGCTGGCTCCTGCTGCGTCTGAAAGGGACCTGGCTTAGATTTGCTTCACAAAGAAAAATGGGCAATTGGAAGAAGGAACCCCTGAGGAAAAGAGGCCAATGTCACTTGCATCTGAGGGAAGAGAGGGGTCTAGAACACAGCCTCCACCAGTTGGAGTGGGCGCTCTGGCTCTGGAAGTTGGGGAGGAGCACGAAGGGGTCATGGCAACCCCAGAAGCAGCAGCCACAGGCAAGCATTTAGTGCCCTGTGCACATAAGTATAGAGGGAATGCATCCCGTGGGCATGTTAAAGCCAGCCCTGGCCGCGCTGTATGATGGGTTCAGTGATGACTAATGAAGGGAAAAGCACTAACTTCTGAGAACTGGAAGGGGAGCCAGCGAGTGAGTAGGAAGAAGGCTGAAAGAGACCTGTCTGCTTTGCAGGGGTCCAGCAAAGGTGACCTCCCCTAGGGTTACTCACCCTGGGCCGTGGGGCTATGAGGACCATTTGGATTCCTCTGTGGGAGATGGGTAGTGTCTCTGACAGATTCCAAGGTACAGCCAGCAGAGACAGGGCCTGATTTATGATTTCATCCAAAAACCCCTCTTGTTTTACAATGGCCGGCTTCACAGTCCCAATTGGGCCTTGTCAATGGTGCGGGAGAGGGACAGAGCGTCTCAGGAGACAGCACACTGCCGAGTGAGGGGCTGGCAGGGCAGCATCTGGGGGTCTGCACTCATGGAGTCAGCCTCTCCTGCCTGCCAGACGAGGGGTACACAGGAGAAGGATGGCTCACTGGGGAATGGAAATCAAGAGGAAGGGCAGGAACCTGGGGTTCAATTCTTGGTCCTACACTTGTAGCCACGGGCCTGGAGTGAATCCCTGAACTGCATCTGCCCAGCCTCTCCCGCTGCAAATGCAGCATGGTAACAATGCTGGGGTGCAACTGCTGTGTAGACCAGGAAGTTTTCCATGTTTTGGTGGTAGTTATCTTGATTGAACTGGGGACTTGTTGAGTAAGAAATTTAAATAATGGAGACTCCTCCAGTGGGAAGGGAACAGGTGAAAGGGAAAATAGTTCCCAACGGTGCTATAAAGGGCAGTTTAGGATAAGGTTAGAGCATAGACTTTGGAGGCTGAAAGCTCCCACTTCAAATGTGGGCACGAGTCCTGACTAGCTGTGTGATCTGGGCAAATTACTTAACCTCTTTGAACTCCTGTTTCTCCCACTGTATGATGAGATGATACGTTTTGTATCAGAGGGGTTGCTTCAAGAATTATAAGGACACACACACACACACACACACCCCAGTACACTGATCAGCACATAGTAGGTACTTAATAGATGGTAACTATTATCATTGTTGCTGTGGCACGTTAGTGAGTTAGTAGAGAATCCCCAGAAACTCAGGGACAGGAAAGAAGAGAAAATACTAAGAGTGAGAAAAGGGTTCCCTACTGTCCTAATTAGGACTCTGGGGAAGCCCACAGAGCAGAGGGGCGCTCAGAGCATGGGAGGGATGACCGCAAAGGATACTTCCATCAGAGCCACCAAGCTGCGGCACTCATCTAAGGAGAACATATCCCCTGGAGGTCCTGAGGAGAGAAGGACAGGAAGGACTGAAGTGTTGACAGCGGGGTGTGGGGCGGGGGTTGCCAGCAGGGTGGAGGGTGGGGCCAGCTTGCCCTTGGGCTGCTCGTACCTGTCAGAAGCTCCTGGTTGAGAAGGCTGTGAAGCTGGGTGGCATCAATGTCCAGCCTCTGAACCAAATAAGGAAGAAATGCAGGCATTATATCAGTTCCAGGATCTCAGAGGCACATCTGCCTGCCCTGTAAAAACACTCAGATTTCCAAGCACTTAGTCCCCACCATGTACCCATCTTGCCCTCGTCATGAAGCCTTACCTGACGGCTCCCAGCCATAGTAGTGACTCCCTCCCCTGCACATCTGTCACGTTGGTCACTCCTGATGCTTGGCCCCTGGTGTAGGTGACCTTGCATTTCTCTCGTTATCCATTACTGGACTGAAAGCAGTTTAGTCCTTCCCACCATCCCTGGCATTTGGGAACCCCTCGGGGTAAGTATTGTTGAATGAATCAACTCAGCCCTTCAGATGTGTTCCCCATCTGCTTCCAGGAAGAGACTTAGGAAAAAATAATGACTACCGTGTACATGTGTGTGTATGCACGTGTGTGATGACAGGAGTTAAAAATACCAGAAATGTGGGCTAAGAGAAACTGCTATCATTGAGCACATTACTTAGCATTAATTTTCCCAGCCACTGAAGCAAAAAGGGAGACATCATGGTTTTCTTTGGATTAAGAGCGGGAAGCAATTGAGGTTGGGGAGGGAGGACTTCTTCCTGGCCTCAACTTCTGGGACAGTTAACTGCATTTGATTTTATACTGGGGGCATCCAGCAGGTTGACAGGCAGTGTCTTTGATGACAATTTCACAGAGACATGGAGCTGTTCTGTATGTGGCTGTTCCTCACGTCCAGCCTGGGAAGGGTAGAGGGGATGCTATGCTGGTATTGCCCTGGGAAAGCATTTTCATGGGGAGCTGGTGCTGGAAAGATTTATCAGCAGGTGGCCCTGTGGAGTGGCACTGGTCAGGTAGAAGAGGGTGCCTCCTGGGGGTCTTCTGAGAATCAACACCTTCCATCTCCCAGGGTTGGCCTGACCACCTTGAAATGGAAGCACAAACAGCCCCAGAGCCCGTCCTGACGGGGTCCTCACCCAGAAGGATGACCCCTCAGGATGCTCCTGAGGAAAACATCCCGCCAGTGCCTGAAAATGGTCCTCAGGTCATTTCTCCCACGTCTCACTTTGGGTTTTATCAGGAAAGTTGGTGTTGGGTGCCCACTATCAACTGAGTTTCCCTTCCAGAGACTCAGGACACCTCGCTTTGAGCAGCAGTCAGCATGCTAATGAGGAGTTCCAACTTCCATGGAATCATCCACTATAAAGCAGCTTTGGGGCATGGACCATGTCTTTTTCCTCCGTATTCCCATGTGAGGACAGAGCCTGCCCCGGGTCCTGCACTCCATAACCAACCAAAAGAGTCTGAGGAGATGAGGGTAGGAATGGAGGTGAGGGATGCTTAAACAATCTCCTAAAAAATTGCATGTTTGCCTCGACCACCACAATGCAAGATGACCAAAAGCTATTCCTTGGGATTCCCAAAACTTAGCGTGGGACTTGTAATGACTGGGCGCTCAGTAAATGCTGGCTACTTGGTGGATAGACCTAGCTCATCCCAGAGTCTAAGTGGATCCTTCCTTTCCCACAGGCAGACCCTGGGTTATAGAGCTGTCACTACTACTACAGTGAATGAAGAACCGGTGGTAGCATCAAGTCATTGTATTAGTTTTTTTTTTTTTTTTTTTTGGTTTGTTTGTTTTGAGATGGAGTCTTGCTTTGTCGTCCAGGCTGCAGCACAATGGCATGATCTTGGCTCACTACAACCTCTGCCTCCTGGGTTGAGGCAATTCTCCTGTCTCAGCCTCCCAAGTAGCTGGGACTCCAGGCATGTGCTACCATGCCCAGCTAATGTTTCCGTTTTTAGTAGAGAGTTTCACCATGCTGGCCAGGCTGGTCTTGAATTCCTGACCTCCTGATCTGTCTGCCGTGGCCCCCCAAAGTGCTGGGATTACAGGCGTGAGCCACCGTGCCCAACAACCATTGTATTAGTTTAAATCTAGTTAAAGTGATAGAAAAGGTCAGAAGAGAGGACACAGTGAGTGCATGGAGGAATATTTTGCTTTAAACTTTCTTTGGAGGACACAGACCCTGAGGACAGCTTGCAGGATTACAGAATACTGCCAGGTGGGTCCTGCTCAAGAGTGCCTGGCCGAGAGGTGAAAGGGGGCTGGAATCCAGTCTCTTTTCTACTTCCCAGCCATGTATCTGGCAGAGTACCACACTGGAGTCTTATTCTAATTCCCACAAAGGCCCCCTATGGGCCACTAATCACCCTTTTTTTACTTTAGAGGTGCAGGTGCATGGGCCATGTGTGAGAATTTGCCACCTGCCACTGAAGGAAGCTTGGTCTCAGGCATCCTAATTACGCCTGCTAACCACTTCGGGGGCTAACCTTCACTCAGGCATCTGCTCTGCGGGAGGTGATCTGCCTTCATTCAATAGAAATGATTGAGCACCTCCTTGGCCAAGGACAGTGATCAGTGTTGGGGACAAAGAATGCGTATAATATCATCCCTGCCTTTGGGAGCTTGCAAACTGAGGACATCCATCTTGGCCGGCCTTGTCATGCAGTGAGTGAAGTGCCTCCTGAATCAGCCCAGATAGTGGACCTGGATCCTGGGCTGGTACTGACTTCACGGAGGTCCGTGTTCCTGTGTTCAGCTGCTCTTTGCAACACATGCCTCTCATTCCAGCCACATTCTCTTTTTTTCCCTAAGTTTTCCTACTTTGGCCCAGCTGCTTCTGGGTGACCACTGCCCCAGTGACCCTCTGAATGCAGAGGCAGGGCCTGCCCTGCTTCCTGTCCTTGGCCTCTTCCTGGTTCAAGGCGGCAGGGTAGAGACGCACATTGGTATCACTGTCCACTTTCCACACCAACACAATTATTAACGGTAAGAGGCCCTTTGTGCAGAGCCCCTGGCAGCTATTTTATTCTGACAAGTCAAGGAGTTCTTTATAACAGTTTATTAAGCCATTAAGGAAATCCTGTGTGCACATAGGTGGCTTGGCAGCAAGGATGCTGTATGTGCTTCTGAAGCTGTATGTGCTTTCTGAAGCTGGCTAGCTCCCGGGAGGAATGATGCCAGGTTGGTGGGAGGTGGCCGAGTAGGAGAAGGAAAGGTTTCAAGGGGTACTGCCAATTGCTTGTTTAAAGATTTAGAAGGCAATACACCTCACAACCCATAATTATCCCCTCCCTTTCTAAGCTCTACATTCCATGTTGATGTCACCCAGATGACAGTGGGTGGGGCGCCGTGTCTCTACCGAGCTTGGCAGCCAGAGCAGTTCTGGAGATGATCCAGAAAGAGAGGCAGGTAAAATAATCCATCAAGTCATTTCTCCTCTCTGCATCCCAATAAGGGCCTGTAAGAGCTGTCCCTCCCTCAGGTCCCTTTCTCTGCTCCCACGTAAGGCCCCTGGGGTACCATACCTGCTGAGCGTATCTGTTGAAAATGCTTGGTTGGGAGCCATGTTCTGAAGGGCTTCCCTGGATCAAAGGGAAAATAGCCAATGTTAGACTTCTGGGGAAGGAGGCCACTCATCTGGTACAGCAAGGGCACAACAACCCCTGCCAAGATCTGAGAAAGAGGCTTTATTGGGCAGTTGGAAAAAGCCTTCTGGGGAATGAGAAAACTGAAGTTTGTGGAAGGAAGAGGACTGCGTTGAGCCTGGCCTTGGATGTCTGGTCTTCTCCCCCTACCCCACCCGCCCCTTTGAGCTATCATCAGCCTATCATGGTGTCTCTCTTTTCATTGGTTGGGGGCAGGGGAAGGCACAAAGAAGGAGACAGAAGCTCTTGGGGATGGGATGGGGCCAATGAGGCTTGTCAGCCAAACCCTGCTGCATACCTACCTCCATTCCGAGGTTGAAATGGCGGCTCAGGTGCCTAGAAAATCAGAGGACAGTGTGACAAGGATGACCAGCTCACCACTCAAAGGGGACCTGCATATACAGGGCACCCAGCTGGCACTGGATATTGATGCCAAGTTCCTGAATAGGGCACCCTCAGCACCGCAGGACATGAAGTGAGCAGCTGCAGCACTGTGGCCACAAGCCCAGCATTTTGGCTGGACATGGTCTGGTCTTCAACTGTTTAGTAAATGGCTCCTTCCACAACCAGATACTTCCAGCAACCCCCATTGTCAGGATGGCAGATAGGCTCTGCCTTAGGTTCCATCTCTGATTGGTGGTGTGATGGCGGCCTGCCATGCTGGACTTAGAAGCTCTCACCCACACTCAGCTGCAAAGACTGCCATAATGATGGCAATGTCTGCCTTGGGCCCAAGAGGAGACAAGGGGCCCAGCGGGGTGAGCACTTGCTGGTCGCAGTCTTGAATGATCAAGTTGGCATGGAAGACTCTCCGTGATGGACTCTTTCTTTCAGGCCCATCTTTCACTGTCTCCCTGCTCTACCCCACATTTCAGGACATGTGACATGCTGGCGATATGCCACCTTCCTGTATAGATGCTGATGCTACTTACTCTCCAAGCAGCCCTGTGCACAGTCACTTCCCTGCCACCATTCATGCTTTTTTCTTCCACCCACCTTCCCATGGCCACCATTGCCTTCCCTTTTAAGCTATTAAATTATGTTTTTCTTCAAAGGCCAGCTCAAGTGCCATTTCTCTCAGTCCCTCTTGCCACTCAGTCCTCCAGTGCCACTTTGCATTTCCATCTGGCAATGGCCCCATCCTGTTTGTGGTCTGGTTCTTGGTTCACAGACTTTCTTGCTCCCCCTTTATGGTGAGCTGCTCTAGAGTGGGGCCAATGGCGTGTCCCCAGTGACATGCTGCACGAATACACAGAGCACAGCCCATAACGACACATGTTTTTATAAAGTTAAATAGAATAAGACATTTAGAATCCCAGAGGGTTCTGTACCTGTCATTGTCTGGCGTTTTCAGGAAGATTCGGAGCAAGAACTCCACTGATTTTCTCCGCGTCTGTGCGACCACAACATAGTTCCCAGGGCTCAGATGGCAGGTCACAGTGAAGTTGCGGTGGAATTTATTATTTGAGCTTTGGACAACGTTTCCGAACGGGGAAGAAAACACGGGTGGAAATTTCTCCCGGAATCTCTGGAATTAGAAGAAATACAATTATTGTGAGAAAGCCCCCTCTGTGCATGGACCCCAGGCACCAAGAAAGACCCACCACCTTCTAGACCCTCTCCATTTACCAAGATAACATTACAGGTTCTATAAATGGAGACAGTGCTCAGCTGAACTCTCAAAAAGCAGTAGCATTTAGACTATCGTTTCTTCTAGACCCTGGACACTACAATGGATGCAAAGAAATACTACACACAGTTTTATCTCATTGAGTCTAACAGCATCCTGAGTTTCTGAGTTTTCTCTCCCTGCTTATATAGACAGAAAACCTGCATGGAAACTAGTGACATCATTTCAACACTGATTTTCTTCCAGGGCCCCTGAAGCCCCTTCTCTCCTGAATGTTTAGCAGAATACTTTGGACTGCTATACTATTACAGAATTGAATTCTTTTCACTTCCTCTGTTTCATCTCTCCAGCGAAGCCCCGAGATTCCTTCTCATTGGAGAATAATGGGCCCTGATCATTTTCCTTTTATTTCAATATTTTCTTAGAGATAAAACAATAAATATAATGCAGTTCCTATTACCAGATGTCACATACATATTATGTAATAAAAACCCCTTGCTAAACAAATTTTCCCCACTACAGTCAAGCACAGGGATTCCATTTCGAATGGTTATGCAGTAGGAAATGATTATTTATGAGCTAAGCCTTGCGGGGAAAACGGGAAAGGGGAAAGTTTCTTTTCAGGAGTAGGGACAGGGTTGGGCTCCAAGGTGAAACAGGAGATAGGCCACTGCCCTAGGGGTATGGCTGGGTGGCATCTCCAATGCAATCCTGCTGACATTAACAATAGCCTCACCAGGTTTGGGAGCCTGACTTGCTTGGGCCCTTATGGCAAAAGCAATGATGGAATCAGTTCTTCTCCAGAGGGTCAGCAGTGTCCCGTGGCTCTGGGTATGGGCGAGGGTGCATGCATGTGTGGGTGCAAGGGGAGGCAGTGGGCATGCAGAGGTGAGTGAGCAGTGTGCCTCCTGCAATTAGAAGGCAAGGGTCTCCCTACTTACCCATTATCTTGTCCTGCTCCCTCTGTTGGCCCCCTCATAGCCCTGTCCAAGCTCCTGATCCTTCAGAACAGACTTGCTCAGTGGCAGTGAGAAGTGTGAGTGTGGGGGAACAATGTGGGGGTTCTTGGTCCATTGCTCAGAGTACCCAGCATCAACAAACCACAAACCCAGGACTGGTCATGCACAGACCTGACTCTGAGGTTGTAGGGATGGGTCCTGTGCTTTTTCCTGGATTAAGTGCCACTTTGTTCTCCAGCTCTGGGGCCTGAGATGCTGATGGCTCCTTGCACCTGAGTGCTTCTCTCAATGCCCATCCCAACCCTCCACTTCATAGCTGGGGTGTCAGGGACCAGAGTCAGATCATGACCCCAGTTCTGTGGCTGGGCCACCACTGTCACAGGCAGGCTCCCCTGGAAGGCCTGGAGGTGCTGTAATCACTCTTTGTTGTCTGTGGCCACATCCTGCTCCCACTTTCATCTGTGGTCCCCAGGCAGATGCACCTCCCTCTTGGGGGCTCAGAGCTCTCAGCCATGGGCAGAGGGGTGGGTCTGAGTGCCTGTGAGGATAGGTATTCCAAACTCCACCTGTCCTTCTCCATCCTTCTTCATATGGGCAAGTTACCTTTCACCAATCCTGAGCCAGATGATCTGTTTAGGAGGGTGGCAGTTTCTTGCAAGACGGGCTCAAGGATGTACCTTGAAGCTGCATTTGGAGAGCATGCATCCTGCTTATGGAGGATTTGGGGACTGACTACTTTAGGAGGCTGAAGATCTTTTCCAAGGTACCCCTTAGTGCTGCTCTCATCTTAAATAAAAAGGAACCAGCTTCATCAATCTTCTCTAACAGAGGCCATGGTCCTGAGGATGGTTTCACTTGAATGTTAACAAGAGAACAGCTCAAAGGGCCAAAGCTTCAAACCAGGACAGCTAAATATTCTCCTGCTTTGTGAACCTGTTTGGGGATTCTAGGCCTGTGTCTGATGTAAGACTTAGACTGAATTTGCAGCCACTGAACACGTGGAGGCCACGGGCATTGGAAGTGGCCTAACACTTCACTGGTGGACAGCAGCAGAGGCGCAGGGCAAGGACGATGCTGAGCCATACCTGTGAGCCAGCCTGTTGGAAACAGGGAGAAAGGCAGATTTAGAAACTCAGACCCAAACAAAAAGGCAAGCAGAACTGAACAGCCTGGCTCATTGGTTTCATCCCTGCATTCCTCCACCTTTTCTTCCTCTCTTTTAAAGAATTTATTTTATACCTATTTTATACCTATTATGCCTGCCATAAAGCATTTTTTTTTTTTTTTTTTGAGACAGAGTCTTGCTCTGTCACCCAGGCTGGAGTGTAGTGTCTCAATCTCTGCTCACTGCAAGCTCTGCCTCCTGGGTTCAAGCGATTCTCCTGTCTCAGCCTCCTGAGTAGCTGGGGTTACAGGCACGTGCCACCATGCCTGGCTAATTTTTGTATTTTTAGTAGAGATGAGGTTTCACCATGTTGGCCAGGCTGGTCTCGAACTCCCAACCTTGTGATCCGCCTGCCTTGGCCTCCGAAAATGCTGGGATTACAGGCATGAACCACCACGCCCAGCTGCCACAAAGCCTGTTTTAAACACTGACATATCACTTTCTAATAAGATGAGGTAAAGATAAAACATGCCACAAAGCCTGTTTTAAACACTGACATATCATTTTCTAATAAGATGAAGTAAAGACAAAAGAAGTTTTTCTTATTAGAAACAAGATACACCATCACTTAGAGTCTTCAAACCCTGTTGCACTCTAACTTTCATGATCCAACAAAGCATCCATGGACCAATCTGCAAACTAGTTTTAACAGAAACATAATAGCTGTAAGCAGACATGACTTCCTAAATTTATTAGGTATGAATTTTACAAACATTACTTATATCTGTGATAACACTTGAGTTGGAGAATATTGCACCTTCTCCAAGTTGCATGGTGAGAACCACCAATAGTGTGGTGGAACTTATGGCCCTTTCCAAGGCCGTGGCTCTTGCAGCCTGAAGATGTCAGCCCACACATCTCCCCACGCTTATGACACTGATTTGGTGATCCACTAGGTGTCAAGATTTCCTCTGATAGCTTTGAATGGATCAATGGGGATAACCTCAAAAAAATGTATAAGTGGAACATGTTCCTCTTCCTTGTGTGGCCTGCCTGTTCCTTGGCACACCTAGAGGTGAACTGGGATGACTGGTTGCCCATTCTCTGTGTGAGATTGTAAGAAATGAAACCCACTCAGTTGCAGAGACAGCAAGAGGAAGGAAACTGAGGCAGAAAAGGAGGTGTCTGAGAGGAGGAGGTATTCTTTGGTCGGCCCGGCAAGGTGTGGTTACTCTTCACAGCAATGATGATTGCATTGGAAGGACGGGGGAGAGTTTGACAGGGCCTGCAGATGGCACAGAACCTGGTGCAAATGTAAACTCCCTAACATCGGGAGCTTCCTTGAGAAGTCAACTTCTTTTAGTCTATCAGACCACTGTAAATAGATGGGAATTTGTTCTTGCACCCCCACCCCCAATGCTTGTAGGAATGTCTGTGTGCCTATGAATGGGGAGATACCCATGTTCCAGTCTTCATGTAGTAGAAGGAATACCTGAGGATGCAGTTCCATTGTAAGCCTCTCTACAGTTTGCAAAGCACTTGTATGTAAAGTGTTGGATACTCACAATAATCCTGCAAGCCGATGCTGGGCTCCCTATTTTATGGGTGTAGAAATTGAGGCTGAGCAGTTTAAGTAGCAGAGTTGGGAACAGGGCAAGCTGTGCTGCTTGCTTTGTAACCAAGCCCTGTCACCACCAGGTGATGTCTTCCTTAGTTGGCTTGATTCTTTTCCACTGTTGACCCTGGGCCCCACCCATGTTTACAGACCTCTCAGTTTTCCCAGGCCGACTTATCTGGAGGCCAAGGGTGAGCTGAGAGGAAGGTGGAAAGTCCAGGCCTTGGGGAGGAACTCTGAGGGAGGTGAGGATGAATTGGCTCATCCACCCTCATCCTTTTCACTGTCCTGTCTTCTCCCTGCCTATTCATACCCCATCAGGGTCTGGTTGTACATAAAGCAGAGCAGGGCTCCCACAGCAACTGGGGAGTCACAGGCCCATGCCAGGGCTGGAGCATCATCATATCAGCAGGGCAGCACTGGAGCCACAGACACCATGTGAGCCCTGGAGCCTTCTGAGAGTCTGGCTGCTAGCAAGTACATTGCTGTTTCTCAGCTGAACTGTGAAAGCAACCCAAGTATCATTTGAGTTGTCCAGGTCTGAACTGTTCTTTGGCATTTAACTCAATCAGAATCTTGCAAGATCTGCTGGGATCTCCAGGAAGCCTGAGGAGCTCTTGGCTCTGAGTGTTCCTTCAGCAAATTGGGGAATGGTGAGAAGTAACACATCTCTGGCAGAAAAGTAGGGAAGTGGGTTTGATATCATTTAAAAAATCGTATGGTTACAGTCTCGGTAGGGTTCCCGAACTGTGAAGACTTTGGGTGAATCAACACAAGGCCCATGGTCACCCGTGTGAACAGAGCCTCGGAAGTTGTGTGTGTGCTGGGGCAGCTGTGATCTTTTTCTGGGCTTCTGTCTTGGCTCAGAAGAAGGAAGAGTTGGCTGAGATGTTTCTAGTAGGCCTCTTTGGTGCTTGACCTGGTCAATCCTGGCTGGGCAGACCAGAGGCCTCAGTTCCTTCTCAGCCTTTCCCAAATCTTTCCCTCTATCTCCAGCCTTTTCTTCCCAGAGGTGAGAGCTGGAGAACCTGAGGATGAGGGTCCTCTTAGAAGGCACCTGAGTCAGCAGGAATTCTTGTCTGAAAGCCCTGGAAACTAACGCAGGCTGGGGTGGGCTAAAAGGTGCTTCTTGGAAGGAAAGCTCACAGAGTCGATGGGATGCTAGAAAATGCAGCCCAGAGGTGGGCAGGGGCCAGACAAGAAGGATACACAGCAAATAATCCTCAGCTGTTCCCACCTGTTTTAGTTATTTCCTTGAGTGCCAAGGTTCTGAGTGACTCTGTGTGTGTGTGTGTGTGTGTCTCTGTGTGTGTGTGTATGAGGGGTGAGGGGGAGATGAAGGGAGCGTCTAATTGGGCAAGCCTGGGTCACAAGTCTACAACTTTTGCATCCAAGGGCTTGGTTGAGGGAATATTTGGCCTCTAGCTGCTTGCAGTAGGAGGCTGGGCCCTGCCTCCCACCAGGATTCCCCTAAGGTGGAAAAAGTGTTCAGTACCAGGTGGTGATGAAAATGACAACCGTGTACTACTACATCGTTAAGAGATATTCTTCCATAGCGTCAAAGGGTTTGAGGCACCTCAAAACTACTCTGCTAAACCCCAGCAATCTCTCTCCACCGAATTCCTGAAATTGGGAAATGGAAATATGGTCAAGGAGAGCAGAACACAAAAGCTTTCCTGCTAGAGCCAGAATCTTTGGGGTTTTTGGAGCCATGAGTATCATCAGAAAGGCATGCTCCTAAGCCCTACTGAGAGGGCCTGAGACCCTAAGTCCTGGGATCAAACGCCCCTGTCACCTCCAAGGTGCACCTTGGATAGGTCATTCCTCTCTGAGCTTTAGCTTCCACACCTACAAATGTGGGGCTAATTGGGCTTTTGAGACAATGAATGTGAACATGCTCGTACTTCTGAAGTACAGGTTGAGTATCCTTAATCCGAACATCTGAAATCCAAAATGCTCCAAAATCCAAAGCTTTTGAACACCGACATAATACTCAAAGGAAGTGCTCATTGGAGCATTTTGGATTTTGAGTTTTTGGACTAGAGATGCTGAATCAGTAAGTATATAACGCAAATATTCCAAAATCCTCCAAATCTCAAATGTGAAATACTTCTGGTCCGAAGCATTTCTGATAAGAGAGACACGATCTGTATTCTCTCACCGTGAGGCCCTCTCATTAGTGTGAACCACAGCCAATGCACAGGACTGTTCAGCCATGTCTGGGTACCCAGGAGCCCTGTCTGTCCATAAATGCACTGACACTCAAGGCTGTGAATTTTGCCTTCAGCTCAGTGAACAGAAACTGAAATCATTCCTAGAGACACTGTAATTCAAGCTCCAGCCCAGTCTGTTAAAGGACCTCTGATATCCCTGGTGCTCAGAAAGGTGACTTGTGTGTTTGACTGAAGGCTTAGGGGACTTCTGGAAGCCAGTCTCAGCTCTGCCATTAACTCTGACCATGTCACTTCACCTTTTGGGGCCTCATTTTCTTCAACTCTATTATGAGGAGAGAGGATCCCAGCATGTGATGAGTGCATGATCTTAATTATCCACATTAGTGCAAAGAAGCCGTGAGGTGTATGATTGGAGAACCTTCACTTGACTTGGGGGATGCACCGAATTGTTTGGGGGAATAGCAGGGAGTAGAGATATCAGATGTTCTTTTGTAGCTTTTTTCTTTTAAATGGTATTTTTAAAAAATGAATTTCCCCAGCTATTGCATTACTGAGTATATACCCAGAGGAATATAAAGCATTCTACGATAAAGGCATATGCATGTGAATGTGCACTGCAGCACTATTCACAATAGCAAAGACATGGAATCAACCTAAATGCCCATCAGTGATAGATTGGATAAAGAAAATGTGGTACATATATACCATGGAATACTATGCAGCCACAAAAAGAGCGAGATCATGTTTTTTTCCTTGGAAAATGGAGGGAGCGGGAAGCTATTATCCTTAGCAAACTAACACAGGAACAGAAAACCAAATACTGCAAGTTCTCATTTATAAGTGGGAGCTAAATAATAAGAACTTATGAACACAAAGAAGGAAACAACAGACACGGGGACTTACTTGAGGAGGGAGGATGGGAGGAGGGAGTGGAGCAGAAAAGATGATTACTGGGTACTGAGCTTAATACCTGGGTAATGAAATAATCTATAAAACAAACCCCCATGACACGTGTTTACCTATGTAAGAAACCTTCACATGTACCCCCAAACCTAAAATAAAAGTTTCATAAAACCATGAAAGGAGAGAGCGCCTAGGTGGAGGGGAAACCTGGCCTCAGAATAGCCAAGCAGAAGTTTGCATGCCAACCACCAAGCTATGACTCGACTTTGGTCTAAACATAAGAGAAAAACACACCTCTTGGATTTATACTCAGAACAGTTTAGACAGCTTTTTTTTCCCCCTGCTAAACAACTTCCAAAGTTTAGCCAATGATTCTCAAACTTTAATGTGCATAAGCCTCTGGAGAGCTTATGAAAATGCAGATTTTCAGGCTCTGTCCTTAAACATTCTGATGTAGAAGGTCTGGAATAAGCCCAGAATCTGCTTTGTTAGAACAGCTAGTCTTGGCCCAGACCACTTTTTGAGTAGCAAGCATTAGATTCTACAGTGTCCCAGAAAACGCTGACAAGCGACATGGGCAGGAGGTGAGTCCCACTGTAATTATGGTCGATTGTCATCTCTCTGGCCTCAGATTTCTTGCACATTTAGCCTTGTACTGGATGAATGCTACAGCCTCTTTGGGCTTTGTCTCCAAGGCTGTGGTATAGTCAAATCTCCCAGCCTGGCCAAAGCTGTTCTCCCCAACTCAAGGTTTACACTGAATTTCTAAAAGGGAAAGCCCTGAAGCAGGCTGCCTTACCGGAATCACTTGCAAATTGAGTGGAAGTTTCTCATCTTCTGCCTTCAAATTTGGTGGCGTGACAGCAATTGTGATGCAGATGACAACATTGGTGCCTTCCATTGGCTCTTGCACAGAAAAGTTGAATTGAGCATCATTCCGAGGTCCTCCTGCATCAGATAGAGCTGTTACTAGAGCTCAGCTTCACTACTGGGAATCCCGGGCGGGACCATGTCCAGTGCAGAGAGCTCTGTGGGGTTGTGTTGTAAACTCTGGATTGGAGACCTAAGGCCTGGGTCCTAATCCTCACAGTTACTACTTGAGATACAAGTTTATTTTATAAACCTTGGCTTCCTCCTCTTAAACACAGGAAAGGTTGTATAGTCCCCACTGTGTTAAAAATGTTTCTTAAACTGTAAAGTCAAAGTCTATTTTATAATGATAAGTGAAATTCCAGAGTTCCCAGCTACATGTGAGCTTTTGCATTGGTGGTAACCATCAGAGCCTTGAAATGGCGTGAACCACCCAAGCACAACTAGAGACAGGAAAATAGGCAGAGAGATGGCAATTGCTGTGCTCTTCTAACCAAGCATGCTTATCAAAGCCAGAACAAGAGAGAGCAAGCTAATGTGAAAACCATTAGATTCAAATACATGGAAGAATGAAGGTAAGTCAAGATAGAGATGAATTGATACACATCAGAAGACTGGACTGACAATGGGGGAGCTCTGCAAGGGAGTGGGGAGGCGTAGAGGACCATCACAGCATGGACGTGCCGTGAGGACTGGATAAGACGGTGCGTTAAAATGCAGGTGCTCGATCACTGGCTCCCTTTTCTTTTTCCATTGTAAGGTATTACTAAATATGGCCCTGATGTACAGGTTTTGTTAGTTCATTGATAAGCACTGTATCCAGGGGAGAGGGCCTCGGCCCTATAATCAGAGAGGTGTAGCTCAGAAAGAGGAATCAGTAAATTTGCTGCCCAAGAGTGACTCAGCAGCTCTTGAGGTTCTGCCCAAGACCTTCTGGTGACAAGGTTCTCTGAGCAGCAGTTCTGTAGATCACTAGAGCCTGGAGGTCAAAAAGAGGGACACCCTGGGGTATGGCCTCATTCAAACAAACCATCTCGACAGGCAGGTACCCAGAGGAAGGGATGCATACACATCCCTGGGTGTAAACACACAACAAACACACTCACACACACAAATGCATTGTTTATGCAGCCTCTATTATCAAGGATGTATAAGCACACTCTGGCTCCTCTTCACAGGGAGCTGTTTCACTCATCAATGCCACAAACAGGGAATGGGAGGTACAGGGAGGGAATGTGACTTTCCCAAGGCCATGATCAACAAGATTCATCTCAGGGGAGCTGAAAGATGGGCTCAGTGGCGCCTATCTGTGGGACTTCAGCAGGGACACACCTGCCAAGACAGGGCAGGGATAGTCTCCCTTGTGTCTGGGTGGTGCTCTCTAGGCTCAAGGACAGACAGGTATGACTAATTCCACTGCTGAGTGTTGGGAAGGCTGAGGACAGGGTGACCAATTATGTTTCCAACATCACAAGGCCAGTATGTAGCAAAGACAAGGGTCCAACCTAGGCCCCAACTCCTTTCCTGTGTTCTTTCTGCAGCCCTCCCCCTTGTTCTGGATGTTTACTGGAGGGTGGTGAGCCTGCTCTCCTCCCAGGAAGCGGGAGGGGGTTAGTGGAAGGATAGTGGCACAGCATGGAGGGCTGTGGGAGAATCACATCAGCGATTCTCCTGCTTGACCCCTACAAGCAATCATTTTACTTGGAGGAACAGTCACAGTCTCTTCATGCTGACACACTCCCCTCCTTTCAGCTTCAGGCTCATGGCCCAGAATCAAGGGCCAGAGAGAGCTGAAGCTATGGAAGGGCTGGGCTGGGGCAGCCAGCTTCCACCTGGGCAGCGTGACCACCCGTGTCATCATTACCTGCAGTGTTTCCCGGAATCACTTGCTTCCTAAACATTATTTGGGACCATCCTTCGTGGAGTGTATTTCCATGGTCCAGGGTAATTGGAATTTGGCTACATATAAACATGGAGACGAATTTCTGTTGGAAATCTTGACATGACATCCTGTTAAAAACAGATATACATCACTCAGTGACTAGTGGTTGTGTCCCCAGGGTGGGGGTTCCTCTGACTTTACAGCATAGCCACTGTCCTGCCCAGAGACCAATGTCTGAACCTGGCTCATTCACCATCAAGCACCCTTCTGTGTTTTTAGTCCTTCTGCTCCAGTGGCTGGGAGAGCAAGGACACAGTCAAGTTCTGGGGTCTGCCTGTCACCAGGCAGAAGCTTTATCATTAACTGCCATCTCCTTAACGCATTGATCCAATGGTGAGCCCTTTCATGGTCAGCGGGATGACTGCCAGTCTCTCTCTGCTCTGGGTTCTCTAAGCTGCTAGGAAAATCGTTTTTACCCTAGGCTGTTTTGCCAAATTTATTGTTGAGGTCTTTATCAGCCTACAGTTGGATTCCACACCTAAAATCCCATCTCCTACTGTGATTAAACCAGAGACACTGGGAAAGATTTCCTTCTAATCTATATTTGTCCCTCTGATTCTTAATTATTTAGACCCATGCTCCTTTCCACACATGCTAATTTTCATTGAAATACATCACTCAGTAAAACAGACAACCCTCTGAGGAATATACATGTCATGCTCTGAGATGTGAGTATATGGCCAAGAATGTGTTCTCAAAACATCTAGTCCTGCGTGACTTCTGGGTGATGAAGCCAATGTCTCACCCAGAGCTACAGAGTCTGCATCCTGCTGCTGTTTTTGAGGTCACACTAGAGGAAACTGGGGAGCTCGAGGGTCCCAGCAAGATGGTACAGAAGATACGGGCCTGACAACCATGTGTCCTAGCTTCCAGGAAATCACAGATTTCAAGCTTTTGGTGCCAATATTCTCTTTTACTATTAAAATGTCCTGGAAAGTTCAGCATTTCATAACTGAAATAACTTTCCCACCAAGAGGGAGCCTACAATAATTTTTCATCCAAAGTTTTTGTGTCTTGGTAGAGAAAATAGGCTCCCTCGAAACAGGTCTCTGCAAAGCTATTTTCCATCTTCATAAATGTTTAGGGAAAAGGGTAGGGATTGAAGACTTGGGCAATAGTTAAAGATTTAAAACACCGTTATATAAGAAGGGTAAATACCAAAACTCTCCATCTTCCTGTTTCTTATGTAGCTGGCTTTTCCGCGGGTCACGGGTTTCCTCCCACTCCTGAGACCTGAACATGGACAAACAAACCACAGGGTGAGATTTTCCAGTGCATTTTTTCTCAACCATGTGTGGGTCAACAGGGACCCTCTATACATGCCACCATTAGTTCCTGGGGAGCACATGGCAAGTGTCATTCCACCTAGGACAGGACCCAGTTATTCTCTACCTGTTGACGACTTCCAAACATCTGTCCCCAGCTGGTCTTCTTTCCTGAGGTCTAGATGGATTTATGTTGTAGTTCACCCCACATCTCTAATAGAGAACCATAGTGACCTCAAATCAACCTGTCCCTGACCATACCCATCCTCTGCCACCTCCTATTGCCTGAGTGAGAACATGAGGAGTCCCTCTCTCACACCCAAACAATCATCAGATAGCATTCATTAATTGATCCTACCTCTTAAACTCCTCTCAAAGCCAGGCACTTATTTCCATCCCTCCTGCTGTTACCCCAGTTCAGGCTCCCTGCCCTTCCCTCTAGATGTCCACCTGGTCTCCCTGAACTCAGTTCTGCCCACTTTCCCATCCGTTCCCCACACTGCCATTGAAATGATCTTTCTACAATGTAAACTTGATTATATTATTTCCCTGCTTAAAACCTATCAGTGGTTCCATATTCTCAAGGTAAAGTTCACACTCCTTAAAGAGAACCTTGGCCTCTGCCACCCTCTCTGATGTTACCAGTTTCTTGCTTCCTCACCTTACCTCCACTCTTGAATTCTATTCTCCAGCAATAGTGTCTTCATTTCCTTAAAACACCCCCTGCACCCCCAACTTTCACCCTGATGCTCACTGCACCTGGCGCCCTCTTCCTCCTCTCAGTTCTGTAACCTGCCCTTACTCATCTTTCCTCTTAAAGGGCATTGCCTCTGGGAAGCCCTGCTTGGCCCCCAACTGCCCTCTGTTCCAGGTCTTTTGAGCTTCCATAGTCCGCTCTGTTACTATTACTTTGTGTATTGGTTGCTATGTCTCACTAGACTCCCAGAGCCATGAGATTGCTGAGCCTGGCTGGCCATCCTATCATCGCAGGTGTTTTGCCCATGCCTTGGCATGTATTAGGTGGGTGCAAAAGTAATTGCATGCCTAATAGCACACAGTGATTTTTTGTTTGTTTAATTAATTAATGCTGCCCACTTCGTTGGAACGATATGTTCCAGAAGCCAGTCCTTGGGTCTCTGGCGAGGAAGAGACCCTCACAAGCAGAAGGCAGCAGCTGCCCCTTCTTCAGCCCACTCCTTAGAGGGGAGGCATGCTTGTAGGCAATGGGTTTCAGGGGCACAAAAGCTCAATGAGACCTTTCTCATGGATGAGGTTGCAGGGGGAGCCTGGGTCCCCTCTGTGCTAGGACAGCAAGGCAAGGGCCACCACTCAGGCTTCCGGTTGCAGTCTAAGGCAGTCAGATGTGGTATTGTAAAATGGCAATTTTATAATTAAGCGATAATTACATTTTCTGCAGTGTGTAAGGGAAAATAATTGTAGTGTAAATCAATACGCTATCGATTCATGCAAGTTTGCCTTTAAGTGTGTGCGACTGAAATTTCAATTATGGCTGAGATTAGACCATCTGGTTCTCTCCATCCATCTCCATTCCTAAAAAGTAGGGAAGAAATCAACCACCTGCTTGGAGACAGTGATTATGCAGTCCCCGTCACTTCCTTCCAGCCTGGTTTCTGGTGCAAAGTGGTGACCCTCAGCAGTCAGCTGAGGATACAATACGTGATCCGACAGAGCAGGTGCTGCTAGATCCGTCTCCCCCAGTCCCTGCTCTGCACACATCACGGCCATGTTCAAAAGCCTTCATTTATGCCCATGCCTGTAGGGGATAAATCCAGACTTCCGGCATCAGGCTGTCTGGTGTCGGCTCCCAGCACTCTCTCTCTCTGTTTTCTCTGCTTCAGGCCGGTTTGTTGGCCCTGAACAGACTATCGATGTTCCCAGAGGGGTGCCATAGCCTATGTGTCCCCCTCCTATCTAGTGATCTCTTCTGAAGTGAGTCGTACTTCCTCTACCACAAGGCCAACTCAAGTTCGGTCCCATCCATGAAGCTTTCCCTGAACATGCCAGCTCATGGGACGCTGCTCTCCCCCAAACCCTGGTGTCCCCTGTTGCCTTGACTGGTCATTTGATATTTAGCATGGGAAACATGGGCAAAACATCAATTGCGAATATAGTACCTCTTCTTCTACCCTAGGGAATCTGTCATTGTCATTTGCTTTCCCTCTACTTCTATCCCAACAGGCAGCCTCAAATCAGGGACGCTGGCTGATCCTGTCACACTCTGGGCCATATTTGGCAACTTGGTGTAATGACTGGGAAGGAGAACTGGAAAAGGACAGAAGTTATTAGGATTTATGTTGGAAAGGGCAAAGGATATACCTGGGAAGGAAGAAAGAATAGAGGCGAGAGAGGAGAAACTGGGGGGGTTTGACTGCCCGATTCTCCCAGGGGCGTCTGAGGTCACAGTTAGATTTATTCTAGGAATTCATTGTGCTGTATCCTCCCGTCTTCCATCTCTGCTTACCTCGCCCTCCATCCCAATCACACTTTCATCCCACACTGGCTGAGTGCCCAAGGGTGCCAAGGTCATGGGAGATTGGAGCGGTTCTGCCACAGCTTAGCCTGGGGCATCAGGTCTAGAACTGGCTGGCTCTGCATTTGCCTCCAGAATGCACCGTCCTCACTGTATTGATTTCACTGTGTGCTGGGCCTGTTCTTGTTTGTCTGAACGGACTGCACTTCCTTTCAGATCAAGTTCCCTACCCCCAGCCCCACTGGCGAGGATGCAGCAGCTGCTGTGTCACCACACTTTTCATGGATGGACATAGACCCCTGGAGGAGTGCGACTGGGCTGAGCCTCACTGGCTGCCCAGAGGAGCAAGTAACCTGTTGCGGCCCCTCTGTCCTCTCAGGACCACTGTCTCCTTCACAGTCAGCAAGGGGCTGGGGGCCTAGGGGTCCACTCCTCTGGCAGCTGGGAAGTGCCAGCCCAGTTCCCTGGGGAAAGCACTGACCACACAGCTGGGCCCCCATGGGATGTCTTAGCTCCTGTGCCTCCTGATTTAAGTGTGGAGAGGCGCAGCTTTATCATTTATATCCCAGGCACCGAGTACTCATAGGCATCCGGAGCAGCAGGGCAAGACTGGAGAGCTGAGTAGATTGGACAAAAGCATCATCCAAATCTTTGCATCACTTTCCCCAACTGCCCCCAGTTAGGACGCCTTTTCCACCATGATGTGACATGCTCAGGATCAGAATCCCATGGGTCCCTCCAAGGGAGGCAGTTCCTTCTCTCCATCTCTGTCTTGCCAAGTCGGGGCTTGGCTCCTGCCTGCCCTGCCTCCCGCCTCTTTTACTAATTCTAGGCATGTGCATTCCCTGCTGTGGACTGTAACCTTCTGGAGGGTGGGCACTGGGTCTTGTCATCCATATACACCTCACAGCACCCGCTTAACACAGTGCACTTAGTATAGGGGGTACACAGTAGGTGCCTCATAGTTGCTTGGCAGATGGCGTCACCGGAGCGTGAGATGGACCGATAACCATGTGTAGGTGTGAGCTGGACAGGCCTGCGGTGAGATGCACAGCGGCGAGACAACCCCTGCTCTCATGGGCAGGAGGCTCTACCAACACCAATCGTTCTGTGAAGGATGGAGAGAGGTTTCCTGAAGCCATACCCATCACTCCAGCGCCCTCTCCATTCAGTCTCGCCCCAGCCCCAGGGGTTCCACAGGGAGATAATTTCTTCCCAGCCCCTTCTGTATTGAATCTGTAAAGAAAACAGAAAACAAACTGTCAGTGCTCTACAGCAAAAGTCAGCAGAAAGGGGGATGAATGCAGCTGCTTTTTACCTCCAAGGACCAATTTAACTTCTGACCTCATTTGGCTGCAACCAGAAAAAATTGAAAGGGGAAAAAAAAATCAATGTCTCTCTACTGCCTGCACGGCGTTGGAAGGAGATAGACGAGGAAATGGCCCCTCATTCCGCTCAGCCCCTCGCAAGGGCAGATGCAACTTTATCATTCCCTAAGACTGCATCCCAGAACCTGAGTGAGTTGAGATTTAATAGCAGATAAACAGCAGGGGATGTTGCTTCGGGCTGCAGAGGACAACTTTATGGGTCCGCAGCCTCCTCCAAGGCCTGTCATGGATGGCATCTCTGTTCCACAGACACAGCCTCATTCTCTGCCGGCAGCCCAGTGGGAGCTATGGAGCAGTCTCAACAGCACTGTCGTGAGTGACGAGGGTAGAGGAGGCAGATTTGAGCAAGACTGAGATGGCCTGTGAACCAAGTTAGCCGGGGCTAGCCTTCCTCATCCTGCATCCCAGAGCTGATGAGATACCTCGGTCTGAGAGAAGATGGCCAACCATGGCCTGAACTTTCCCTGCTTCCCTCTCTCCCTCCCTCCCTTCCTTCCTTCCTTCCTTCCTTCCTTTTCTCTTTCCCTCCCTTCCTCTCTTCCTCCATCTGTCTCTTCCTTCCTCTCTCTTCCCTTTCCTTATCTTGTTTCCTCCCTCCCTCATTTTTCTCCTCCCTCCGCCCCTCCCTTCCTTCTTTACCCCCCGCCTTCCCTCATCTCTCCCTCCCTCCTTTCCTCCTTCCTTTCTTCTCTCCTTGCCCCCTGTCTGGGGTAACTCATCCTCACCGCACTTCAGATAAGGAGGTCTACCCCTTTGCTCCCTCACACCACTTAAGCCAGAGGGCAGGACTGTGCAAAAATGACAACAGCACAGCAGCCAACCCTTGAACCTGCATCCCCAAGAGCCAGCAGCCCTCAGCGTGGCGAGAGGAATTAAAATATGATTGAGCAGTAGCTGTGATATCGATCTGTGCTAATGTTGTCTGAGGAGACAGAGGCCCAGAGGGGTGAGGAAAGAGGCGAACTTGCTCCCTGATTCTTGGTCAGAGAAGACAGACAACACTCTGGGTAGAACAGACTATCGCTGTGTGGAAGAGAAGCCGCAGGTGGAGGCAGGGCTCAGAGCTAGGTGCCGGCTAACGTGCGCTAAGGAAACAGCACCGGAGAAGCTAAGCACCTTTCTCAAGATCGCTAAGACAGCGGTGGAGGCAGAATTCCAATCTAGCCACGGTCAGTTTCCAAAGCCCCGGCTCCTAGTTTTGGAATTGGGCATGAATAAAGGTCCGTTCTTGGATGTGGCTGTGACCTTGGCCTTGACTGTGACCCTTGAGCCACCTGGTCAATGCCCATGCTCACCAGTGGGGCATTGCTGGGCAGGAGCCGTACAGTCACACACGGGCCCAGGAGCCTGGCTCGGAAAAGGCTGTTTTCTGTTGCTTCCCTTGTCTGCCCCGCTCCCTGGCCAGTACCTCAGCAGAAGGGGCTCTCACTTTCAATGCCTCCAAGAAGCACAGACCCAGCTTTCCTACCCTTGTCTGCCCTACCCTGAGGCACCCCAAGCTCTGCACACCGTTTACTGTCAACTGCCAGCACCTGACAGAGCCCATGGAGCAAGGACACAAGAAATGGTCACCCGGTGCCCCAAACAGCTTAATGAGCCCAGTGCCTCACGGATACTCAGGGGCTCCGGTGGGCATGGGGGAGAAAAGCAACCTGCGATTCAAAGGGGCTGGAAGCAGGGCTAAGTGGGGCATGCAGATAAACACTCACCCCTTTGCCCAGGGGAATCCCCGACTGAGCTAGGTGCGTAATAAAAAATGCCAATTTCATGTATCTTCCTGTCTGTGTCCTGCCTAGAGGGAGCACGAGCAGATTAAAAAGCATGCCACATTTATGGGCTGCTTTAATCTTAGCTCTTGTGGTTCAGAGTTATAACCTCCTCTCTCTGGAGGAGGAGTCTTTAACCAACTCAAGTTCTTGGTTGTGTCCCTCCTTTATGGCAGTGACCTATTCGTGCTGGCATGGGCCTTGGTCTGGGGGTGCAGGGGTCACACTCGAGGCCAAGGCCATGGCTACACCCAAGAATGGGCCGGCCACGTGCTTCTTCACTCCCTGGACGCTGACTCTGCCTCTGACCCTGCTCAGCACTCAGGAAAGGTGCTACCGGGCAGGAGGTGACGCAAGTTATCTACCCTGCAGTAGTACTTCCTCAAATGAATTATCCTGAATGCCAGTTCCATTGGCCATTAATAGTTATTCCTAGCAAAAATGGTTTTGTGGCTAATGGTACAATAAAAACCAGCAGGGCTTGCACTGCTCATACAGGCCTCTTGGAGTCTTTAAAATGCAAATGTACACTCTGAATCGCCAAGGAGGGGATATAGTGAGTGGCATTTTCCAAGTGTATTTGGAAACCCATTTTCACAGAGGCTAGTGCTCCTTAGAACACGTTCTGTGAAGTGTCAGCAGCATGGAATGGTGGAGCAGGGATGGATTACACAGGACATGCGGTCTTGATCACCTGTCTTCCCAGGGGAGGTGTTCTGTTTAGACTACTCAGTATATTATTAAAATAATTCCAAGTGTACGCTATGGGGGCACAAATGTTCGAGCTGTGGGTGTCATGATCAGGAGCCCAAACTGCAGCTGAGCCAGCACTTGGACTCCCGAGTTCCCCTCTGTCACCCTAGATGTTCACATAGCTGCTCTGCAATCCAGCAGTCACTGCCATCTCCACAGCCAGCCTCTGTGGGGACTCATGCTCCAAGGTCACCTGGACCTCTGGGTACACGAGTCTCTTCTCCCCTGTGTTCAGAGCAGAAACAAAGGCTATCTCGATGTATAAAAAGGATCTTGTCCAAGAATGGCAAATGCATTGCAAAGGTACCTGACTTCCTCATCTCATGCCCCAAATAGATATTACTAATTGATAATAGCTCTCTTTCCATGAATCTGGAAGTGCCGAGGTCAGTTTTGGACAATTACCTATTGTACAAAAAGCATTCATTAGAGACAGGAGATATTGTCTTGGTTTTGTGATTGGGACAATGATCAAAATGGACAAGAGAGACAGACAGATAGAGAGAGGAAGGACAGGTGGGAAAGGAGCAGAGGCCAGGCAAGTATGAGAAAGCCACACATAGAGCCTGATGCTCTGCAGTCCTCGGTCCATAAAGTCCTGAGAGAAATGATGTGCCCTAGAGTTTGCAACTCGGTCTCTTAGGACTTAGAAGACATTATTAGACCTCAAGTGTTGTGAGAAATATGGAGACCGAGGAACACTTGCAGGAAACCATCCCATGGCCAGGAAGTGCTGTCACCGCAAGTGTGGTGACAAGTGTAGACAGACACTAAAGAGACAGAGTGTCCAGGCCAGCTATCTCCCAGGTGCCATCTGTCTAACCTCGTGAAAGACATCTCTCCTATCAGGCCCCAGCTTCTTTCTTTATGAATGGAGAAGGTTGGACTTCAGTAGTGTTTTCCAGGCCAAATTATACTGCACACAGTGATCACATACATTTTTGTCCAGCCAAAGTCAATTCTTCCATTGAGGAGCACGATTGTCCTCCAGCGCCAACCTCCCCCTCTTCCATGAGAATAAAGTTTTATCTGGGCCTATGGGCCCCAGCTAGACAGTGTATGTCCCAGCCTCCCTTGGCCTTGGTGTGGTCACATAATTAAGCTTAGACTAATGGGATGTGAGAGAAATGATGCATGCCTCTTCCAATTTATGCCTTCTATATGGATATATGAGTGTCCCTTGGCCTCTTTCTCTCCTCTGGCTGGGAGATGAGGGATTAGAGCAGCTGTCTTGGGCTCATGGGTGGAAGCCCCATGTGGAGGATGCCAGAGCCACCTACTAGTCCTGGCATCACCTGCTTACCTGAGACAGAAATGTACTTTGTCTTAAGACCCTATATTTTGGAGTGTCTTTGTTATAGCAATTTAGCTTGCATGTAACAAATAAAACCCCTTTCAGGGCAAAACTTCCCCCTGGAGTCAACTGGGTAGTTCATTCTACCTCCTTTGGGGCTAATCTCCCAGTTTGAATAGACACTCAGAGCTGTCTGAGATCAGCAACAGGACAGCAAGGTCTCTGGTGGATTCCCGGAAAGGAAGACAGTGGGAGTCAGAACTTCTGGATGAACAGAAGGAGCTGAGGCTGTCCATGGTGCATGTCACCATGGGGGCAAGGGTGATAAATCCTCATTTCATCTTTGTTGGCCTTTCATGTGATTCTGGCCCCTATTGAAAGGAACAGGAATGCTGGGGCAGAGGCCAGGGGAGAGCTGGACAGGCCAGCAGCCAGCCTTACCTGCTCGGCCCCAGTCACGGTGTAGGCGTGCAGACTCACCAGCCCATTCTCCATCGCCTGTGCTGTATCTGTTGACTTCAAAGCAGAAAAGCAGACCAAGATTAGACATCTACAGGTTCTTCAAAGAAATAGAAAAACACAGTCCAAACAGCCACTGAGCCATCTGGGTCCCACTGACTCACTTGGGACTGATAGATGGCCTGGAACTCTTTTCTAGAGTGGCAGAGTTGGAAGGCCATTGGGTATCTGAGGCCCCAGGGATTTCATGCCTCAGGGAACCACCCCCATGAGTGATGGAAGGAACCCCATGGAGTCCTGAGGGCCTGGGTTACTCTCTCCACCAACCACATGTCATCAGTGAGACACAGCACAAATATGTCTGCTGGGACATTTGCAGGACGTAGGAATCACTTGACCCCCACATTGGGAGTAACTGGGGTTTAAAGTGCATCTTGGGCTTCTGGTGGCATTTTGGATTAGCAATGTGTGACTCAAAGCCCATATGTTTCAAGATGAAGGAAGCATCCCCGCGGATAGAAACCAGATGTCTCAGAACAGACTCAAATAATTTGGAGGGCCACCCAAGCTTTTCAAAATGAGTCATGCTGCCTTTGGGTGCTGCCATTAGGGCCAGTGAGCATCAGAGGGCCCCGGGGGACTCTGCGTAAACTTAAGGCAAAATACAAAGGAGTGGTCCACAGTAGCAGGAGCTGCAGCTGCCTTCTCCAGTGCATGGTAAAACCCACTGCTTGCCTGGGAGCTGTAGCAGTAGGTCTAGGCTCTGGGGCAGTAGCATTGGAAACTTTTCCAGCCACTTACGAGCTGTGTGATGGTGAGCACCTTAGGTAGCTTCTCTGAGCCTGCCTTCTCTTTTGTGAAGTGAATTCTGCAATTTCTGTCTTAGAGGCAGGCTACCGCAGGGTTCAGTGAGGTGACCGGGGTAAAGCACACTATCAGTGTTCGTTAATGGTGGCAGCTTGCCATACCCTTCTTAGCTGAATGGGCCCCTGGCTGAGCATTCCTGGCTGAAGAAAGGCTTGAACTGATGCAAAAGGGCTCCCCGTTGACTTACTCCACTTGGAGTGGCACAGGTAATCAGGGAGCCTGCCTTGGTCGCTGTCTTCACTGCCTTCACCAGGTCCATAGGGGAGGAGTGCAGATGGATGTTGGTGATCACGCCTCCCGTGAGGTCCACCAGGGCATCCTCGAGGAAGCCATAGTGCAGATCGGAATAGGATCCGAGCAGCCTGGGAGGGGAACGGGGGATGAACCATCATGGTGCCTTTGGTGAGATGCTCCGGGAGGGAAACTTGTGCACTGACCTTCTGCCTATTTCCCAGGTGAGGGGCTGCCTGGTCCACTCCTGACCATGGCCACCTACTTCCCATTTGCCTGGATGGAGATTCTAGCACTGTCTGCTGCTCCAGGGGCTCCTACTATCCTCTGTACCTTCCTGCCCCGGTCCCCTAGGCCTGCACAGTCCCATAAGTGGCAGCACTGACGACAGGCTGGGTGTGCCTGTGCTAGAGCCACAGGCCAGGGGTTGAACCCTACCTTTGCTACAAATTTGGCTGCTTGACCTTGGACACATTAAGGAGCCTCATGGGGCTATGTTCCACATAGTGCCTGGCACGTGGTCATCCCTTAACGAGTACTGGATATTACTTCGTTGAGTATCTCCTGCTTCCCATTCAGTTTAACAGCAGTGTGAAGTACTGACTGTGGGCCAGGGACTATGAGGGCATGTGTTTAAAAACCCCATTCTTGCCCTCTAAGAGCTCACAGCTATACCCTGATGCTGGCAGTAGTCATTGGGAACCACTGTTCTCACTCTGCAAACCCTGATCCAGAATTCCCATCCCCAGAATTACCCACTCACCCCCAGATTATGAGGGAGATCACTGGCTTAACTAAAGATAACATAGGTAAGGATGAGTCTTATGTAACATACCCCAAAAGTTTAAAACCCTCACCCCCTTCTCCAAAGCATCTCTTCCTGCCACGCCACCTCCACCCCCACCCATGGTGTTTCTGTTTCTGGGAGATGGGCAGAGCCAGACCCAAGAGGCCTAATGTTCCCCAGGAGAAAGGGTGGCCTGATCAGTCACAATGGAACCTCTCACACAGCGCCTGGACAGTCAGATGTGTTTTGAGAACTTCAGCTCCCATCCATGGGGTGAATTGGAAGGGTTCCATGGAATTTTGAAATTTAGGCAGGGCAAGCTCACAAAGGATGTGGAACTGAGGCCAGATCAGGCAGGAGACCCTGGCATCAAAGACGCCCAGCAGGAGCCACACTCACTGCTGCCTCTGTCACTCTCGCCAGGGACCTACGTGTTCCTGTCCCCGGTGGGCAGGCAGAGGCAGAGCCCTTCGCAGGGCGGTAGGCAGTGGAGGAAGTCCTTGCTGCAGCTTTTGTTCGGGTAATGCAAAATCAGACATGGATCAGGGCCTGGGTCCATCCTGCTGCCCCCTCCAATTGGGTCTTCCACCATGGACAAGACCCTTCCCCTCCCTGTCCTTGGCCTTTCATCTGGAAGCCGCAGGGTGACTGGATCAACCCTCAACACTCCTTTCTCACTGTTTCCACCTCTGACATTCTCTCCTCCTGGGGATCACACAGAATTCTTTCTCACTGTTTCCACCTCTGACATTCTCTTCTCCTGGGGATCACACAGAATTCCAGTAGATTCACTTCAGCAAATATGTATGTATCAAGCAGTCACTATCAGCGGGACACTGCCCCAGGCACGAATGCTTAGAAGGAATGGCTGAGAAAGCCTTTTATCAAAGAAAGCTGAGGATTCTCAGAATGAAGGGGCGTCTCTACAGGAGCCCCCATGTGACAGATTAATCTTGTTTTAAAACTGGTTCTAAACCTTATCCTCCTGCTCTCCCTCTCTCTGACCCAGGGTCTAGCTTCTTCTCTCTGGAGCATTTGCTCAGTCAACTGTAGAGTTTTCTTTGGTGGTGAGCGTGCCTGGTTGGGGCTGAGCTCTGGAATCCCTCGCTGTCCCACGTGGGTTCTGGCTCCTGTTCCAATAACCAGGGCATGGCTGAGGGTGCTGGAAATTCACAAGGACTGGGGTTTGGGAATCCATTCCCCACCAGTGCGACCTTCTGCTCTTTGCAACAGCCCTTTCCTGGTGATATGCTCACGGCACCTTTCCTGGCTTCAAACAGGGCTGTGCTAAAGAACAGCACTCCAGAAAAGCCATAGTGGGGCCTGGCCCCTCCCTCACCTCACTGTCTCACTGCCTCTGGGCCCCATCTGACGTCCTGCACCCACAGCAACCGGCAGTCACCTCGGAGTCACCCAAGACAACCAAAGGCACCCCCTGCCACTCACAGCCAGAGCCCGTGGTGTCTTCTGAAGCTTTCTCTTACTACACATCCACAATGCCCATGAAACCTGTCCCAGCAGCAGCTGGGTGTTTTGACAAGGAACTATCTTTCTGCTTTCTCAACATGAGCTCACGGATCCTGCTGATGTTCAGGAACATGGCAACTATTCTTAGCCCCCTTTGCTGACAGGAAGTAGAAAGGAGAGAGAGAGAGAACTGTGTTCACCGCAGCCACCACTATTCCTCATCACCTGAACCAGGAATTCTGAGACAGCCTTGTCCTCATCCCTCTGCTTCAGCCTCATTTGGGGGAAATGTCTTTCTGTCCGGCAATCATATGAAAGAGGAAAGAATTCAGATAGAGCCGGAGCAGATGCTGAAATGCTGTAGAGATTCTATAAAGGATGGTAAGCAGCCTACCAGCTCTCGTCCCTCAGTCTCCTCTCTTATTTCACGACCTCTGGGGAAAACAAAATCGTAACTATGGTTTTCATTTGACTTGACCAATTAATTTCCAGACTCCCCAGCTGCAAGGAGAATAGAAAGTCTGGAGTCCATGTGTTCACTGGGCTGTTGCCTGCACCCTTGGAGGGAAGAGGTCCATCTCCATCTGGACAGATGGGCTCTCTACGTTTGGGCTGTGGTCCTCATGTGCCAGGCACTAAGCTCCACAAGCAGCAAAAAGACAAATCATTTTCCTATAGGACTGACAATGTCAGGGATGGTGGGAAGGTATGGGAAGTAGTGACTAGGGAAAATCGTGCTCACTCCATCCTCATCTGAGTGTGATCTTGGGCCAGTCATTTCACCTCACTGAGCCTGTTTCCCCATCTTTCAAAGAAGGTGGGGTTTGATGCTGACAGACGTCCTTTCTGGCTCTGAAACACTGTAAGTCTATGTGATTCACCCCTGCATTTTAGAGCTTCCTTCTTGGATAGTGAGGGGTGGGGGAGATTTTAAACAGCTTTAATAGTCTGAGACATTTTATCCTCAGCTAGATTTCTTTAAGCAGTGGAATGCGGATGCCACGTCCACGTTCCTATTTGTTTTCAAGCTGAATGATTGCTTTAGGTCATCTGTTAACAAAATGGGGTCAAAGTCATCATTTCCTTCTGCAAGCTTTCTAATTCTCACAGGGAACCACTGGTCTCCCTGTTTTTACATAAGGATAAAACGAGGCCCTGAAGAGATGAGGGCTGAATCCGTATTGAAAAGATAATGGCAGTGTTTTCGTAAGTAGCTTAGAAGTGAATTAACCTCCCAAACATGTGGATTGGTTCAACAACCTTGGCTGTTATCTGGGCTTCATTCTCAAATGCTAATGAGCAGCTCTTTCTGACACTGGAAATGAACAAAAACTATAGTTTTTCACAAGTTTGCCTCAAAAAGAATGCACGAAAAGAGGTCTTGAGGCGCCTCGCTGTTTGGACTGTGACTTCCAGAAGAACAGGGACTGGGGTAGACTGTGGTGCTATCACCACCTCTAGGGCCCAGACTGCACTCCGCAAGGGTGCAGAACGGAGATAATGATGTCCCCTGGCCAGGTGAGTAAAGAACCACAGGCCCAGCTTAACTACGTGCACCTGCCATCCCATCACAATTCGGACACTTGGCTTCTCCATGTGTGGGCCGAGAGGCTAGTTAGGATGATCTCCAGAATTTTCTGGATCTATGATGCTGTCCACTCATTTTCTCCTCAAGGGTGTGGTCCTCTCTGCTTTCATCTGCTAGCAGTGATACCCAGCTCTGACACTTCCCTCGCCTCTTCACAATGCCTGCCTCACACACAGCCTCTTCTGAGGGCAGGTGTCCCCTCCCCAGCGCGTGCCCCTTTGTAGCCACTTGACCCAGGTCATGGCCGATTGGACCGATGGGGTCCTGACCCAGGCTTGACCAATAAGACTCCAACTCTCTGGATTGGAATCAGGTACTGGGCAGGGAATCGGGTGGAAAGCGGCAGAAGGTAAAGACAGAGGCACGAGGCTAGGCGGCCTGATGAGGAGTTCAGAGGAAGCTGGGGTCCTCAGAAAGTCGGAACAAGGAGGCAGCAGAGGAAGATGCACAGGAAAGACAGGCACCTGGGGGGGAGGAGGAGGAGCAGGCCAGCTGCAGAGAGGAGCAGAGCAGAGCAGAAGCCACAGCAGCTGCAGCCAAACCAATGCCAGAGCCTTTCTCTAGCCCCTGGGGACCGGCCCCATGAGAGTTCCGGCCCTTGGGACTCTGCGTACCTTCCTATCCTATTTCCAGGTGTGCCACCTTCCCCCTTCATAATATCATCACTGCGAGGTCTTGCTCTTTTTTTTTTTTTAATTTATTTGTTTCATTTCATTTCATGAATTTTCTCTCTTTTTTCTTTTCTTCCTTCTTCCTTCCTTCTATCCACATTCTTTTCCTCCTCCACCCCAAGACAAGCATTTCACGATGTGGAATGTGCACTTTTGTTCGTATGTGTTCTTGTGAAATGAGAATTGCAGGGCACAGAGTTTTCATTTCCATAAATAACAGTGCATGGGATTGCTCAGTGCCTCTTACCTCATTTGCAAAAGCCAGAAAGCTGGAGAGTGCCAAGTGTTTGCCAGGATGTGGGGATCCAGGAACCCCCAAATAGCACAGGAGGGAGTGTGCATACAGGCAGCCTCTGAAGGACAACCTGACAATACTTATCTTGGCTCCATGCACGTCTCACACCCACTAAGGACACCTCTAGGGGGCCTCAAGGACCCTGCCTCTAAGAACCGTCCCGGTCACCGTGCACAGATGGGATCTGTGGCTTCTGACTGCTGCATGGCTCTCCATGAAGTGTGTCCACCCATTGTACCCACTGACCTCAGTGATGGACACTCCATACCATTCTTGTGGCAGTCAAGAACATCCTCAGATGTGTCCCCTTAAGGGCCCCCAGGAGTGTCCCTATTGGGTGTGAGAAGTGCGTGTAGAGAAGCTAAGTATTGTCGGGTTGTCCTTCAGAGGCTGCCTGGGTGCACACTCCCTCCCGTGCTGCCGGAGGGTCCTGGATCCCCACATGCTGGTGAGCACTTGGCATTCTCCAGCTGTTGCAGTCTCATAGGAGGAGACGGATGTGTCATTACGCTTCGTGTTTACATTGTGTTGATGACGGAAAGTTTGAGCGTATCTTCATCACCTGTGTGGGTGTTTAGGACAGTGCCCTCTTCCTCACACACACACGTGCACCTCCCCCATCCACAGTCCTGCACACATCCATTTGAGTCAGTCTGAGACTGTCTGTCCTAGTGCCAAGCACAGTGCCTGGCATATGGTTAAATGCTCAATAAACATCTGTTGAATAAAAGCAACCCAAAGAATCTAAGCACAACGTGTGAATTGGGATGTTTATAAGTTCTTAAGCTTGTCAGCACTGAAAGGCAGTCCCTAAGTCATGGTATTTTGACCATATGAGAATGAGCATGTCCTGCCCCACACCCACACATAAATGCCACCTCATAGCAGCCACACCGGGTACCCAACTGCCTGGACCACCCCGAGGATGCCTTTATTTGAATCACTCCCATTGTTAGAGATACCTCCTCCCACCTATCCCCTCTCCCCTTGCTGAAATCCTGCCCATCCTTTGAGGTCTCACTCAAATGCCACCACTTCCACACAGCCTCAGCCTGACTTTCTGTGAGTCAGAGAGTAAGAATTGTTTACTCTCTCCTCTGCCCTCTCGTCAGACTTTGACGGTGATATTATTAAATATATTTCTTTGGGCCCTGATACCAGCCTTGCAATAATATCATTGTCAATACATATCTCTGTCCAGCCCCTGCCCTGCCCACTCTTCACTATGTGCCTGTGGGATCCTCCTGATGGCCCCAACACTGACCTTTGCACATGGTGACTGTTTATGGAGATGCCCAGCCAGGTGGCAAAGGCTGCAATGCTCCAACGGGGACTGTTTGCATTCCAGGTAGGCAGGACCAGCACTGAAACTCTGGGCTGATGGGCAGCAGGGTTGTACTTACTTGGCATAGGCTTTCTCCAGCAGGCAGGGCCAGAACTCTTGGTTTTTGTGGCGAGGACGCACAAAGAGGCACTTATCTCCCTGGACAGGTAGACGGTCATCAATCACCACTTCCACCCACTGGCCACATTGCCAGAACTGGAAGAGAGCCAAGCATATGCTTTCTGACAGAGTTGAGGCAGGAGGGAGCTCCTGGGTCCCCCAACTTAAGCCAAAAGTTGCAACATGACCTCCACAATGTAATAACGAACTCTATCCAGAACAAAATCCCAGCCCAGGTTGCCGGGCAGGAGACAGGCATGTCATCTCCACCGGCAGATGGAGAAAATGAGTCACAGACCAACTTAGTCCAGGAAGACATAGGCAGGGAGGAAGCAGACTTGGGTTCTAGCTTCACTTTGCTCCTAAGCGTTGCCTCTCTTTGGCAAGTCCTTTGTGAGCTTTAGTGACACAAATGAGACTCTCCAGGTACTTCTTGTGCACAAAATGCCAATAGGGAAGCAATGCTACCAACAGAGGAGAGTGGTGGGGGCAGGGCTAGCATGACAGAGGTAGAGCCTGCAGGAGCTGAGGGCTTGAAGGAGGAGGCAGGATTTAAGCATGTGGCAGGGATACAGGGAAGGTATCCCAGACAGGAGGCACACTGTGGGCAAAGGCCTGGAGACAGATGACATGGATGGCTCAGGAGGACTGAGCAGTGACAGCCTCCCCCGGCCCCTCTCTTCTCCTGTCAAGCTGCCCTGCCATTATAGCAGCAGAAAGGATACTGGCTGGTGTTGCTACTGCTAAGAGTGCAAATGAACCAGATGTTCCTCTCCAAAACAGACTGTTTGAATCTTTAGCATTCAACTCTAAATGGTTCACCCGGGGACATGGCCAAATGAGGAAAATTCATAACAAAACCAGGTTTTTGGATTCTCTTTGCTGGCCTCCCCTGTGTAGGAGAAGCAGCAGGGCTTCCGGCTTCAGCCCTGAGTTTTGGCGAAGGCCAATTTCCACTGGGTGGACTCCATGGAAAGCTGGGTGGATGGGATTGCTCATCCACATGGCCTTTTCCACATCTGGATGTCCCAGATGTCAGGCTGTTGCATCCAGCCGCGGATGCAATTTCAGAGCAGAGATAGAGATTGAGACAGATATGTCAGTGGAGACATGTTTTAATAGTTGCTAATGAGCCAGTGCACCGTGGCGGGTTCTGCACAGCTGTGGACTTGCGTTCCTATTGCAGTGAGCAGCAAGATGTGTCAGCAGTGAGGATGAGAGGCAACAGGGATGGTTTTAGGAGGGTGATTACAAAATGCATCCAAAGCAGCGAGGGAAGCTAATCCCAGTCCCTAGAAGGGAGTACCAAAAGGACAATCTGGATTTTGTGCTTAATTGGGTGGCAGCATATAGTAGATAGCAGTTAGTTGGTGGAAATGAACTTGAATGCTGGTCTTGCCTCTTATTATTACTTTAGCAACAGATGTTGGACAAGATAATTCTCTGGGACTCAGTTTTCTCATCTGTCAAATGGCAGTAAGAGTAAGAACTGCCTCATAGTTTGTGATTAGGATCAGATGAGATCATAAAAGGTGAGATTATGAAAACAAGATTGTAGTTATGAGAGTAGAGACTCCTTTTCAGTGGCCATTTGGTTCAGCACCTAGGACAATGCCTGGCACACAGTAAGACATTAGGAATGAGTAAGTCCTGGCTAAAATGAGCTTCTCTGGTTAGTTCTTTTTTTTTTTTTTTTTTTTGAGACAGAGTCTCGCTGTCATCCAGCCTGGAGTGCAGTGGCACAATCTCAGCTCACTGCAAACTCCACCTCCCAGGTTCACGCCATTATCCTGCCTCAGCCTCCTGAGTAGCTGGGACTATAGACACCCGCCACCACGCCCGGCTAAATTTTTGTATTTTTAGTAGAGACAGGATTTCATTGTGTTAGCCGGGATGGTGTCAATCTCCTGACCTTGTGATCCGCCCACCTCGGCCTCCCAAAGTGCTGGGATTACAGGCACTAGTGCCCGGCCTAGTTCATCTTAAAAACAACTCTTAGCCCTATCTTCCCACACCAGTAATGCTGACCAAACTTGCTCTCCCTATACAAAGGGGACATCAGATAAGTTTGCCACTCTCAGAGAGGATGCAAAGGGCCTGACTGGTGGTAAAGAATGAGGCCACCACCTGCATTTCCTGGTTCATGCCTCCGGGTGGGGAGGGCTGGCATTTGGATCATGTCTCTACCTTCCAAGAACCATGCTGGAGGTCATTTTGCCAACACCCAGTGGTCTGACAGGGAAACCAGAGTGTTTTAGGCAAAGCATCTGAGGTGACCTGGGCACTGGATAACTTTTGGAGAGCAGTACCCAAGCTCGCAGCAATGAGAAGAGATCTACAGAGGTCAGGGGACTGCAGCCACTTCTGGGGAACTGTGTGACTTTCTTCACCACCCAAAAGGGCAGCGTGTGTCTTGCCTGGGCCTTGAGTTGTCCTAACCACCTAAGTAGCTCCAGCAATGCTGGCACCTGGGGACAAGTCCAGACACAGCTCAATCCTGGATCCTCTAGCTCACTCGCTGGTGTGGTCCTTGGACCAGCAGCAGTATCATCACCTGCCTGACAGAAGACCTAATATGCAAATAGCTGAATGTAAGAAGGCAAGAGCAGGATAAAGGAGGGGCCCAGAAATAATAAAGGGAAACTTAGTTGACTGGAAGGATACAGGTCTTCAGATTGAAAAATATCACTGAATTTCCAGACAAGATGAATTTTTAGCAGGTGTATATATAGATATATTCCAGAGAAATTTCTGAACTCCAAGGAGAGAGAGCACTTTTTTTTTTTTTTTTTTTTTTGAGATGGAGTCTTGGTCTATTGCCAGGCTAGAGTGCATTAGTGCAGTGGCACGATCTCAGCTCACTGCAACCTCTGACTTCCTGGTTCAAGGATTCTCCTGCCTCGGCCTCCCGAGTAGCTGGGATTACAGGCATGTACCACCATGCCCAGTTAATTTTTGTATTTTTTAGGAGAGATGGGGTTTCACCATGTTGGCCAGGAACGGCCTCAATCTCCTGACCTCATGATCTACCCACCTCAACCTCCCAAAGTGCTGGGATTACAGGTGTGAGCCACCACGCCTGGTCAGCACTTCTTACAGACTCTCAGTTGGAAAGAACACATTGAATACAAAGTCAAAGTCCAGAGAATAGATTAACATGAGATTTTTCTTCTGCAGCATTGGAAGCTGCAAGACAACGAAACAATGTTTACAGACTTTTCAGGAAAAGAAATGTGAACCAAGAATCATAAACCTAACTGAAATATCATTTTTAAATGAGAGAAAAGGAAAAACTCTCACATATTCTGAGGAAATTATTCAAGGAAATTCTATCTAATAAAGGTTTAATTAGAACAAAAATCTTAAGGAGAAATGAAGGGTGGGAGAAACAGTGGTAGGCAATGAGTTTCAAATATGCTTTTTATAAGAAACACACCTATAACCAAGTGAGCATGAAATTAACAATAAAGAGATGAACAAAAATATAACAGGGAAATGTACATAACAGGAAGCTAAAGTGGCAATAGGAATATCAGGTAAAGAGGAATCCAAGGCCAGAGCATTAAATGCAACAAATAGGGATATTGTACAAATTTTGTCATAAGAAGAAGATAGCAAGGTCATAAACCTTTGGGCACCAAAGAACATAGCAGGAAAAGTGTAAAGCCAGAGCACCTGAAAACATAAGAAGAATTCTCCTAACAATGACTATGGGAGTTAACTTCTCCTCTTTGTTATGATCTAACAAATCAAGCAGACAAAAAATAAGTAAAGATAAAAGACATAATGACAGATAACACAATTGGAAATCATAGAGCTTGATTCAGTATGTAAAACTCACAACCATTGGATAATGTAGATTGTTCTTGTGTGTCCATGAGCCATTTATAAAAACTGCTGTGGGTTAGCTAGAAATAAAACTACTTTATTAATCTCCCCAAATGCAGACAGTTATGAATTATATTCTCCAATTATAATAAAACAGAAACTCAGTAACTAAAAGATTACCCCTTGCAAAACTTAATCACTTGAGAATCAAATAAACTTTAAAGAAACAGCCCCTATATGAAAAAAGATACAAAAACTAAAATTGTATTATCTTAAAAATTAATAAAAGTAAGACTTTTTATATCAAAACCTATGGATACACATCTCAGAGGAAAGTAAAAAGACTAAGGATATTAAGTGTACAGTTCCAGAAAATCACAAAAAACAATACAATCAGGAGAAAGTATAAAGGAAATAATAAAGATAGGATTGAAATAATTAGTTATATAGAAAACAAAACCTCAAAAGAAAAAGAATAGAAAGATTAATGAAAATCAAAAGTTGATTTGTTAAAAAAAAAAACCAACACCACCACCCACACAGCAGATTGATTGGATAAACAGAATTAAGGAAAAAAGGAAAAGTAAAAATACAGCACAGATTGAGAAAGTAGATTTAGTCACAGATTACAAGAGGTTAAATGGATTGTCAGAGATAAGCAACTCAGTGGTAATATATTTGAAAATACCAAAGAAACAGTTGATTTTTCTAGTCGAGTATAAATTTCAAGAATTACCTTCAGTAGAAATAAGGGACTTGAACAGATCAATAGCTATTGAATACATTGGAAGAATTAAAGAAATCACATTTAAAAGGGAGGCAGGCCCAGGTAATTTCACTATTGTCTATTTTACTTTCAAAGAACAGTTAATCAATGATTAACTTTCATTATTCTGCTTATTTCAAATCAAGGTATGTAAAGCTCAATCAGCTTGTTTTAAAAAGCTAGCAGAACTTAAACATGACAAAAATAACATCAACTAGAAACCAATTTTATGCGTGATATAGGTACAAAAATTCCTATATAATTTTTAGCAACTTGAATGTACTGAAAGAAGAGTGAATCAAGAGAGCACATTACTGAAATCAAGAGAAGGCAGGACTTGGCTCTTGTCACTCATTCAAAAGTGTGAGGTTCAGCTAATGTGATGAGGCAAGAAAGCAAAATAAGTTCTACAAATATTAAAAGGAGAGACAAAATTCTCTATTTGCAGATAATATTATTAGATAACTAAGCCACTCCAGATTCTCTTAAAGAAAGAATTAAGAACTAATAAAAGAATTTGGTAAGGTGGCTAGATGCAGTTTAATATACGATAAGTAGTAGCTTTTCTCTTTTTTAGCAGCACCAAGTTCAAAATGAGGGAAAAAGACCTCAATTACATGAGCCACAAAATTATAAAATGTTTGAGAATGAATTTATCAAGAAAGATATAGCACCAATATGAATATTACACTTTATTGAAGGGCATAAAACTAGTTCTGAATAAATAGAAAGGTATCCCGTGTTTCTGGAAAGGAAAACTTAAAATAAAAAAAAATGTATTTTTTCTAAATTAATACATAAATGCTGCAGCATTCTGTATCACAGTGGCTTTAAAAAAATAGACAAAATAATTTTAAAATTCTCATGCAAGAATAAATGTGAAAGAATTACCAAGCTATTTTTGAGAAAATGGTAATGAATAATGAAGGAGAACTTATCCTACCAGATGTTACCACTTCCTATAAAGCTACTGTAATCAAAATAGCACGATATGGCACAGGAATAAACAGAGACAAAAATTCGATGTTAGTTACAGGGTTCTTGATCAGTGGCTCTTTTGCTAATCATTTCTGTCGTTTCTTTTTATTTACACAAAAACATTTCAACTCTCATCTTCCCTGTGTGTTGTCAGACTATAAGCTTGAATACTTTTTTTGGAGATAGGGAGGGTAACTAACACAACTGTCACTTTCATCTCAGGCTTCCAGGCCATGAGAAAACTTAAGACTTTCACCTTCCCTATACTCACAGAGAACCCCGTAGTATAAAGAGCGTTGCAAGGGCACACGTACCCGGAAACGGAAAATCCCGGCATACTGGTGTGAAAAGCTTTGGACCGTCAGGATCTTCTGCATGTACTGTGGGTTCTGAGTCAAGGAGCCCAGTGCTGCCAGGAACCAGCAGTCAGCTGTGAGGGGAGATAAGCCAGGAAAAACTGACTGGACACACTTGGAAACCCCGTCCCATAATTTAAAAGGTCCTTACCACCAGAGGCCACACACTTCCTTCTAAATGATGCATTTTTTTTTTCCTCTGAGGAGAACCAGGGGAGGGAGTCACAGGGACTGGCTCCATGCCAGATAAAGAAGGGGCAGTGGTGGTGGTGGTGTTCATGGAGTCTCGCTCTGTTGCCCAGGCTGGAGTGCAGGGGTGCGCTCTCGGCTCACTGCAACCTCCGCCTCCTGGGTTCAAGCGATTCTCCTGCCACAGCCTCCACAACTGGGACTACAGGCACGCACCACCAAACCTCGCTAATTTTTTGTATTTTTTTTAGTAGAGACAGGGTTTCACTGTGTTGGCCAGGCTGGTCTCAAACTCCTGACCTTCAGTGATCCACCCACCTCAGCCTCTCAAAGTGCTGGGATTACAGGTGTGAGCTAGCACATTCAGCCTCTGATTCTCTTTTTGCCAGAGGTGCTCAGTTACAGCAAATGTTGGCAACGATGCTCTGTACAATTGAGGAAAACTGATTCATGTTTTTCTTCGCTATTAGGTCAGCCGCTCCCTGTGCAGAAGTAGGGGGGTGTTCTCTCCTCTTCCTCCTTGAGGGATACATGGCCTTGAGTTTCTCCTTGGATGTCCTTGTAAGCCCTTTTGAGTCCTCTCCTCCCCTCCCTGAGTCCTTTCTCCTTCACCCCTAACATGATCAATTTGTCTTTGAATGCCATTTCATGCCAGGAACTGGGTTCAGTACAGAAGCCATGAAGACGGCCTCAGAGAGGTCCTTTCTCCAGTTAGGTGAAACCCTAATAGGGGAAGCATTGGCTGGTGGCCAGGCAGGTTCTATTGCTTGGTCCAAGGCACGGTGATTTCACCAGGTGAAGTTCAATTACAGAACCTATCATCTGCAAGCTGACATTTTGAAAGCTTAGAATGTGTTCTCAGAAAGGTTGTCGTCTTTGCTGTCTCCAACTCCTATCCACTTTCCAGCCAGCTCTGTCCTTTCACTCCAAGGCTTCTCTTTCTGAGGGTTCTCTTGGCCACACCTGGAACAGCCCAGGCACCTCCTCTTAGGCAGCCCCTTCTGTTTCCCTGTCCATGCCCTCCAGCTCTCAGTAGCTCCTTTGCTCTGGGGCTGTCTGGTGGGGTGGGAAGCAGTCAGAGAGTGCTGGATTCTTAACTCTGTTACTAACTGAGTGTGTGACATTAAGCAAATTATTTTACCTCTTGGACTCTCCACTGTCACATATATAAAATGAGGTTGTTGCACACACAAGGTGTCTTGCACGGTCATTGCAGAAACTCAGTGTATACTTGCTTTCATTTTTCCTGTCTCCTTTTCCCCTGCTCACTGCAGGCTGCAGGACTGGGTGTGAGCAGTTTGTCCACATCTGCACCAAGGGAACTGGCCTTTCTCCCTCAGAAGTGGGGCAGACTCTGTGGGTAGGCACTACCCTCCACCACTTCCTATCCAAGGCAGGGAGAGATGTTGCCCTCTTACCTGCGCCTCCTTGTTGGATGTCAAATCTGCTTATACCATCCAGGATGAAGTGAGGAGGACCCCCTGGTAAATCCTTTAGGAAAGAGGGAGAAAAGCTATGAGCATCATTTATTGCTTGTATCGCAAAGTGACATCATTCACTTTGTCTTTCAAGGGTTGAGGTTAATTCTTAAAAAGGGGCTTAAAATCCGAGTTAGGAAAGTTTGCTGGGTTCTTCAGCCTTTATTGCTACCAGGAAGGCAGCAGGTATCATAGGGTGTAAATGTAACTGAAAAGACAGGCCATAAATGCATTAGCATACTACACGAAGAGAGAACATAAATAAGGACTTGGAATCCTTGGATCAAATAGCCATTCCATCTCAACAAGCCAGTGTTTTAAATAAGAGGTTGTAAATAAACCATAAAAAATGAATAGAATACATTTATGAGAGGAGATGTTTATAAACGTAATAAAGTACTATAGCTTTCATAATAAAGCTTTTGTTGTGAAATGGTATCTTTCAGAAATGAGCATGGGTATTCTGGACTCCAGGTTGAAGTCTAGCCATGTGCTGTAAGGGATACACGGTGTACACAACTCAGCTCTTTGCCCACTCCCTGGGTAACTCACAGACTGGGTCTGGAAGGCCCCAGTCCCTTTGTGTGAGGAGCTGGTACTCAGTGCCCGGTCCTTCCCTAACTTCTAACACACATAGTGCCTGCCAGCCGAAGAAAGTGGTTATGGATGATTGCCCCAGTGCTACCACATCTGGGAAGAATATGAGGAACTGTCAGCAGGCACCAAAATTGTGAGAGTTCCCAAAGGGGATCCCCAGGCACTTTGGGAGAACACTGGGCCACAGGTCTGGCTCCTGCCCCAGCACCAGCCAGCCCTCTAGACTTGGCCAGGATGACCTCAGCCTCCTCTCTGTGCAGCTCTTTCTGGATTTGCATAATTTAGTAATTGGTCCTTGTATCATTTCTTTTCACATTGACCAATAAGTCCGCAGAGAGGAGGCCTGCAAGCTGGAATTGGATTCATTTGCTCAGTAGACATTCATGTACAGAGTCACATGCCTTGTATAACCTGCCAACTCTTCATAAACTGCCCAGGTTTCTGGAAGAGACGCACACTAAGGGGAAAACGAAGGTGTGCCTGCCTGCAAACACAGGGTCCTGACTGAGGGCATCATTTTACAAAACTCCTCCCGCTGCTTTCTCTACATGTGACTCCGTCACATGCTGGGAGGGGAACTCTCAGGCCCAGGCCCTCCCGGGTGAGGGGGACCCTGGGGTGGCACAAGGTCTGACCCTCTGCCAGAGCCATGGTAGATAGAACTTTGGCATCTCCCTCAATGCAAGAAAGAGGGAAGGACATCCGGAGGGCCTTCAGGTGCATGCAGGGTTCCAAGTGGAGCCAGTTTTAAAATGGTGTAGGGCATTTCAGTAACCTTTACTTGTCTCCTCTCTCTACTGGAAAAGGGGACTTAAGGTCTCAAAGGAGGCCTGCTGTCAAAGATCCTCTACTCATGGGAAGTAAAGAAGGGATGGAGGCTGTGGCATTTTCAGACCCAGAACAAAGATGGCTTTGCTCGATTTTCTTGACTTTGGCCACAGCTCTTTTTCACTGTGGTCCTGCTAGTTCCCTCCAGGGATCCCTAGAGCAAGGGTAGGGGTGATTGGAGAACCCATTCAGACAGACCTGGTGTGGAATCCTACTCCAGCATTTCTTCCTGGGTGACCCTGAGACCTTGAACAATTCCCTTTACTTTGCTGTGCCTGTTTCCTCATGTGTAAAATGGGAACAATAATACAAAATGTAAGGACAGTTGAGAGAATCTGACGACGATGCAATCAAGGCAATGGCTGTCATTCATCAAACCCTTGCTGAGGGAGCCTTGCTCCAGGATTCTCTCTGGTAGGCTCCCAACAGCCTTGCAAAGCTGGACCAGTCCTTACATTTACAAATGAGGAAGGATGTGAAATACTTAGCACAGTGTCTGACATAGTACATGTTATTGATCCCCCTCTTTTGAAATATTTGCAAAATTAAAAAGACTATACTCAGACAAACCCATAGCCTCAGTTGTATTCATTATTAAACAAGATAGAATAAAAACATGAATTTAGCAGTAGATCTTAGGAAGAGAAAAACAAAAAGAGCCTCACAAAAATAGGAGGAAGAACTGAAAAGAACGATTAGTGAATTATAAACCAGAAAAACAGCAATATTAATAAATAAATTGTTCTATTATTTGCCATTGAAAGTAATGGCTAATAATGGTTTCTGTCATTACTTTCAATGGCAAAAACCACAATTAATTTTGCACCAACCTAATATAGACTCAACCTTTGGCAAATATGGTAGAGAAACCCAAATAAAAGTAGAATTAAAAATTGGGCTTTAGAAATATAAAATAATGACATCGAATTCTATGCCAATCAATTAAAAAATCTGATGATTTTTCTGACAAAAATTAACTTGGCTAAAATTGACTCATGTTAGTAAACAAGTTGAAAAGACTAACAGCCTTCGGATAGTATTTTAAAGTTACCAAAGAGTATTGCCCAAATGCCCTGTAAAGGCTTACAGGTACATGCAATTTTCCTCTGAGTTCCCTCAAACTTTCAGAGAATAGAAAATTCCAGTGTCATTTACAGTTTCAGTATAAAAATAAAAATTAAAAAGAATCCTGCCACCATTTAAGAAGCCAGTATAGCCTTGATGCCCAACCTGAGAGAAAACATACATACATACCAGACTGATTTTGGATAATTTGTTATCATCGTGTAGGATTTGCTGTAGAAATGCAGAATGCAAGGATGGTTTCACATCAGGACATCTACTAATATGAAGTAGCACTTACATGGGCCAAAGGGAGAAAAATTTGTATCCTTTCAATAAATGCTATGAAGGCATTTGATAAACACACAACTTTTTATGATTCACTAGAATAATAAAACAAAAATTTTAGCTAATTAGGAACAAAAAGATATTTTAATGTGTTGAAAATTAAATGGTGATGATTTCAAACCATGAATCAACAGTCAACTTCAAGTTTATGGGAAAACATACGAATCATTTGCATCAAAGGTGGGCACAAAAGCAGCTTCTATGTCTCCTATCCTCTAAGCTGCTTGTTCCTCCTGGACCCTGGACTTCAGAGCTATGACCAATAATCCAAAAAGAGAGATGGTAGGAAGGGATAGAAATGATACCCAGGAGCATTTTAGTCTGCCAGGCTGACTTCCTGAGACAAGGCCCATTAAGAAAACAGGTAAAGACGGCTGGGAAACTGGGACTGTGCTGACTCTGGGAAGGCCACCTGTTACCAGGTGGGCCAGGCACATCAGGGCAGTGAAGCCAGTGTGATGAGAACCTAGATTAGATTCACCCTGAGCTAGCAGCAATAGGCAGTCTCCAGCGGACTGTGAATCACCTAGCAGCTTCACAGACAGGGAGACTGCTGTGCCCCACCTCCCACTACTGTGATTTCATAGGTCATGCAGAGATAGCGTTCAGGATTTGCATAGCTTCTCAGGGGATTCTCAGACCCAGCCAGGGCCAGGGAGCAGGTTCAGAGAAGTTGAGCGATTTGTCCCAGGTCACACAAGAAACAGGCTCTGAATCAGGTGTCTGCCTCCATAGTGTCTTGTTCTTCATTCTGACCACACCAGCAGTCAGCATCTTCTCAACCTTTATGTTTTTGGATCCTGTGAGGTGGACTTGGCCTTTGAGGGCTCTGAAACATTAGTAGTACAGAAGGAAGCTGGGATGGTTAATTTTATATACCATCCTAACTGGATCACAGAGCACCCAGATACTTGGCTAAACATTACTTCTGGGCATGTGCATGAGGGTGCTTTCACATGACATTAACATTTGAATTGGTGGATTTAGTAAAGCAGATTCCCTTCCTAGGGTGGGTGGGCACCATCCAGTCTATTCAGGGCCTAAATAGAACAAAAGATAAAGAAAGGGACAATTTGCCCTTTCTCTGCCTGACTCCTTGAGCTGAGATGATGGTCTTTTCCTGTCCTTGGACAGGGAATTACATCATCCATTCTCTAGTTCTCTGGCCTCCCACTCAGATTTAACTACATCACTGGCTTTCCTGGGTCTCCAGATTGCAGGTGGCATATCGTGGGACTTCTCAGCCTCTATAAGCATGTGAGCCAATCCCTCCTAGAAAAATCTCTCATTATAAATATATTAACAGGATATCTATTAGGATATATGTCAATATGTTAATGGGATATATATATAAAAGATATATTGATATATTTACTAGCAATAAATATGTCAACAGGATATATATTGATTGTTTTTCTCTTGAGACCCCTGAGTAATGCAGAAGCCAGCAGCAATAGTCAAACTAAGTAATCTTAGGAACTTAATTCTGGATTGTGGAGACCTTTCTCCAGGCAATGCTTAGGGGTAATCTCTGTTATATTAGGTATGTCAGAGCTCTTGTAATGCAAGGGCTCCTGGCATCTTAGAAAATACCCTCTCTGATGTGGTCCCAAGCCAGCTGCTCTCGCCTAATCATCTCCAGAGGTAGATGGAGAAATATGCCAAGAAATAATGTGACAGCACCCGGCATATTTCTGCATTCTCTCTAAAGACTTCCACATCCTCACATGGCATGCTGCTCTTGGATAAGACAGCCCTGTGTTTAGCCTCCTGGTATTCGGCTGTTTCATATGGTGGCCAGAGTTCAGTCTGGGACAAGTGGCAGTGTCACTCCCTTTCCTATTTTTGCTAGAGGACTTTGATTTATTGGCATCCAAGTTCTCTGGCTGAATGACACTTGGCTGTTGGCAGGGTCACTTTCTGCCATTTTTTGTTACCTATTGCCTGATGGCATGTTTTCATAACTTAACCGGCACTTACAACTCTGCTTTTTAACCTCTTCCTTTCCTGAAGAACACATTTTGGTCCCAAGGTGAATCGTTTCTAGTGAATGATCCTTTCAGAAACTGCTCTGGCTGCATGGAAGGAGAGGTGTCACCTGGGTAGGCAGTGCCTCACTCTAGGATGACCACAGGCAGGAAGCCACAGTGGGGCTGTGCTGAGCTTCGAACACCTGTTAAGCAACGTACTTGGGGCACACAGCCCATTTTTCAGTTGAGAAGTAAAGTGTGTTTTACTATAAAATGGGTACAAAGATGAAATTTCAGTTTATCTGACAACATTGGTGATTGTTGTGAAGATCTACTGTTTACCATTGTGTACTGTCCAATATGGTAGCCACAAGCCATATGTGGATACTTACGTTTAAATTAATTTAAATTCAATAAAATTTAAACCTTTAATCCCTCAGTTGCAACAGTCACATTTCAAGTGCTCAATAGCCACATGTGACTAGTGGCTACTGTATTGAACAGTGCAGGAAGAACATTCCCATTATCACAGAATGTTCTATTGGATGGTGCTGATCTATTTAATGAGGATGATAATATTATCTACCTCACAGGACTGTGAGGCCAATTAAATGAAATATTGCATGTAAAGTGCTTAGCGTAATACTTTACACATGTACATGCTTGATAAATTATCCATGAAATAAAAATTCTGCTAAAAGGGGTCCCCTTTAAGTACCAAATTTAGCTCAGGGAAATATCACATAGATACCTCATGTGTAAGTGTAATTTCTCAGCACTGTCCCTTGCTGAGATTGGGGCTGTAGGAAGCATTGAGACTGATGAGGAGTCGGGTCCTCTCAGTGCCATTTGCACAGGGCACTGTCAGGGGCTGTTGTGGAGCCTGACTGGGGGATGGGGAGGGCTTGGGAACAGAATGAAGCAGGATGTGAACAGGGCTTCCTTCTACTTCAGAAAAAGTTTCAGCAGCAAAATGGATGAGATTATTGGGTTAATTGTTAGAGGAAGCAAGGACAAGAGCCAGAGGAAGAAAAGGGTAGGTAAGATGGTGGCGAGGAGAGAGAAAGAAAGGTATATGACACAAAACAACTTTTCTGCACCAGGCATAGAAAGCTAAGCCTGGTTCTCATGCCCCTGACTCTTGGGCTAGTGTTGAACCTGCCAAGCTGGGATAAATACTCAAAACAGAATGATGTCCCTTGTGGTTTACCAGTTGCCTATAGGAGGAGATTTCTCATTGTCTGGAAAAACTTGGAATGTGGAGAGGGCCTAAAATACCTTGGTGCTACCTCAGCCATTGTATAGTTGAAGTGTAAGGGCCACTGGTCAGACCTGGTACAGGCACTCAGCAAGTTCCATAGCTTGGGAGTCAACCTTCTAAAAATAGTGATAGAAAGCAGAACATGAGGCTGGGTGTGATGGCTCATGCCTGTAATCCCAGCACTTTGGGAGGCTGAGGTGGCTGGATCACTTGAGGTCAGGAGTTCGAGACCAACATGACCAACATGGTGAAGCCCCGTCTCTTCTAAAATACAAAAATTAGCCAGGCATGGTGACTCATGCCTGTAATCCTGGCTACTCAGGAGGCTGAGGCAGGAGAATCACTTGAACCCAGGCAGTGGAGGTTGCAGTGAGCTGAGGTTGTACCACTGCACTCTAGCCTGGGCGACAGAATAAGACTCCATCTCAAAAAAAGAAAAAGAAAAAAAAAAGCAGAACATGAGAAGAAAGGCATTTTCTATACTCCCTGCCAACCTTCCTTCAGCCCCTACATAGTTTCCTCTGACCCACATTTTTCCCTGAAAGAGTTTCTTAAACTGGCCAAGGGCTGAAGCTGAGATGGCTGGACGGTGAAAGCCCAAGAATCCCAGGGAATAGGCCCTGAGGCTGCTACCTTATGACATTCTCGCAAATTAATCACAGTAACAATAACTAGTGCGTACTTAGTGTTTACACTGTGCTAGACACTGTTCTAAGTATTGTACTCATTTAGTCCTTAAAGTAATCATATGTGGTACAGGCGCCATTTTTATCCCTAAAAAGGGAAAAAAGGGCAGAACATAGACAGATGAACTTTAGAGAGGGATTGATTTGTTTTACTCACATGAGGTAGAAGATTCTACTAGTGCAAAAAACATTACTAGTGACAGGCAGGAACCCAGAATAGGACATGAGCTTATGATGAGGACTTGCAGGGGCCATTTAGCATGGTGTTAGGAGCTCAGGTCTTGAAACCAGACTCCTGGGTTCAAATTCCAGCTCTACTATCATCTAATTATATGACTTTGGGCAGAGGTACCCCTACTCTCTGATTCTGCTTCTCCGCTGCAAAATGAGGCTAATAATAGTCTCTTATCATAGAGTTACTGTGAGGATTGACAAGTCAAGCCCCTAAAGCCAGACCCCATATGGTCAGCATTCTGTGGGTGTGGCCATTACTATTATAAATGGGCCAGGCTGGGGTGGCTTCTCTTCCAGTGTTCTCTGCAGTCACAGCTGTACACTGTGGCTCAAGGACATCACAGTGTCAAACGGGTGAGTACATTGGCTTTTTCCTTTATTGTCCTACCTGGAAAATAGGTCAACTCAAGGTTTCTTTCTTACACGTGTGAACTTGAAACATGCATCAGGCACCTGTAGATAGGGTTCTTCATTCATCCATTCACTCATGTACTTGTTCATCCAAATTCTAACAGAGACCCTATTATGCACTTAAGTCAGTGGGGGGAAAGTGCAGCAGGTGGAAGGAATCTTCATTTAAATTCTGGATCCTTCCCTTGCTAATCATGTCACCTTGGCATGTCACATCACCTGTCTGAACGTCAGTTTTCCGTAAAGTTAGGAGAAAACGAAGAAGATAAAGTATGAGAAGACACATGGAAAGCTCTGGAAAGTACTATACAAAGGTAAGTCTTGCCAACTGTGATAAAAAAGACAAAGAAATATGACATTTAAAAAGAAGTGCCAGAATGAAAAATGCCCCTGCCCCCAATCCCCCCAGTAGAGCTCAGGTAAGCTTTTGGATGAGGAAAGTAGTAATGGGAAAAGCAGATTCGGCCCCTGGCTGCCTCTATTTTGGGTTCTTGGCATTATTCTTTATAAGTGATTTCACTTCCGTTTGCCTCAGTTTCTCCTTGCCCCCAAAAGACATCACAAGTTGAATTGTTGTGAGAATCAGATAATTAGAATCTCTCAATCCTTTCTAAAGAGAAGTGTTATAAATTCTTCAACACTATAAATATGGTCTCACATCTATTGCTCAGCACCTTGTGAGAAAAAAATCTCATCACTTTCTAAAATAATCTCAGCTTCTGAAAATAGCAAAGGGAAAAAAATGACCTCTTGGAACTTCTTTAAATAGAATTCTCTGCTTCATCTTTCCTTAGGAGGTAAAGACTAGAAGAAGAGAGTCATTGTTGAGGACTTACTGCCAATGACTGATAAGAGGACCCTAGAACGCTGAAACACCCCACTTTTCTCTAAGTAGCATCACAAACCCTACCTGATCCCTAACCCTTCCCTTCACCAAAGCTTCAAATCTGTCCCAATGTAGGGCAAGAGGTGTCGCCTCCCAGAGCCTGATGTCTTCAGTTCTCCTTCCCATGTGCAGAACTGAATTAGAGATCCACAGACCAGACAAATACTTTTGTCTCATAGCCTCATAGCCTCTTAGTAGCCACCATTAGAAAATAACTTTACTCTGTAACCTACCTTGGCTTTATGGGAAGTGTTTGGACAGTGCTTGGCATTTAATCAGTGCTCAATAATGGTTGCAGATATTATAATGATTAGCTTACTAGACATTATATTATTTTATCTCATTCTAGGTTATGCTGGCAGCCTACAGAAGCATGAATAGAGGTTTGGGCAGGAGGGTCCTTAGAGTGGTCCTTATCCGGGTGCTTTGCATCAACAGTAGTCCTGATGAGATTATCAGAATGTTGAGTCAGCTGAGACATTTTCCGTGGAGGTGTCATGCCCTAAAATTGAGATAGTTCTAGAAAAACCAGGAGGGCTCACCTGGCTGCAAGGTAGAGGTAGTGGCCATCTGCTGGGGTTGTGGAGTCAGGGAGATCTGAATGTTGTCCTGCAATATCTCCCTAATTTTAAAGCTGATGTCTAAAATTCTCTTGCAGGTGGTCAAGCCTCTCTAAGGTCGAGAATGTGAATATAATTCTCACTCATAGGTGGGAACTGAACAATGACATCACTTGGACTCGGGAAGGGGAACATCACACATCGGGGCCTATCATGGGGGGGAGGGGGGAGGGATTGCATTGGGAGTTATACCTGATATAAATGACGAATTGATGGGTGCTGACGAGTTGATGGGTGCAGCACACCAACATGGCACAAGTATACATATGTAACAAACCTGCACGTTATGCACATGTACCCTAGAACTTAAAGTATAATAATAAAAAAAAAAAAAAAAGAGAGAGGGGAGGTGATTATTTAAATTCATCCTATAGTGTAAATGACTGACCTGATATCTTCACTTTAAGCAAATTCTAACAGGGAAGGAAAAATGAATATAAAGACACTGACACCTGAAGAGAAGAAAGGGTGACAGAGTGATAGATGGGGCCAATTATGGGGTAGAGGAGACTCCAACAACTACAATTTTCATACCCATGGTTTCCCATCTTTAGATGAAAAATGGAGGCATTTTAATTTAGTGATATACTTAGTGTTAGAACTGGGTTAGAACTCACGAGTCTAGGCTCCTGGTTCCTGCTATAGCATTTTCCCATCCCGCTGAATAGCTACAACACTGGAGCAGAGATACTCAGTGAATTTCATTCTCCTTCCAGTTTGGTTTGGCCCAACCTCCTTTTGGCTGGAGGTGCCATGGCAGGCGACTCCGAGGACCCTGGGGCTGGGTATGCTCCTGTGGGGCTCACTTACCTGTGGCCGCTTCCACATCACATTGGAGAGGTGTTTTTCCTGGAGCAGCTTCTGGCCTATGGAAGAATCTGCTGCAGGGAATGTCTCATCCTTAAACATCTGACCGATGCTCAGGCAGTGATCCCGCAAGGTGGTAAAGTCCTGGTCTTTGAACTTGATGATGGAGGTCTCCACTGAAGGCTCCTGGTTATATGCCATGACTCTCCTTAGAAGGCTTCCGAGGTCCTTTCCTGCTGGTGAGAGAAACGGATACCTTTGGGGTAAGCCATCAAGTCCTTTGCACCATCAGATGTGAGCCCCAGATGGGCACTCTGATATACCACCCTTTACAGGTAGAGGACTGAGACTAAGTCTTCGCTGTCCCTGGTGGCACAGTCAGTGAGACTGAACTAGGATTCAAGCATCCTTACTCCCAGCTAACCTTTCAATCTGCTGTACAAAACAGCTTTCCAGTATGCTCTCATGTGCACAAGAGGCTATGGGGTACTAGTACATCTCATGAACATTTATTGAGCACTGCCAGGTGAAAAACTGGTAGATAGGTTTAAAAAAATTGCTCACAGCTTCCCTGAGTAGCAAGTGCACAGAGGCCCACGAGTTGCATTGGAAAGGTCACAGGGTGTTGGAGGGTTTGGTGGGGTGGGGGCAGAGGGGGTGGGTAGGAAGTGTTGGAAGAGATCGCCAGAAAGGTAGGGTTGGAAAGCTGGGTGAGGAAATGTTTTATACCCCATAAGCTCTGCAGAGCTGTTGAAGAGGTGGGGCATGATCAGATCTGTACAAGAATGGGGCTGCTAGGAGCAATCTGGGGACCAGAGAGAGGGTGTGGGCAGGGACTGGATGCAGGAAGGAAGCCAGGAGCTGCTGCGCTTGTCCACAGGAGAGACAGTGGTAGAGCATCAGAAGGGAAGATGGTGGAGTGTGGACAGATCTGGTGCAATTTTATAGGTGAAGAATTCAATATGGGGGATAGGGAAGGAAAAAAGAAAACAAAGAAAAGATAGTACAATGAATATCACATGGGTTTTGAAGTTTGCTTTCTGTTTTCATCAGCTCCATACCGCTTCTGCAACTTGGAGTGAATATTCAAGCCTGTGAACCTATTTTTCCACCTGTATGGATTGAAGCTATCAATCTCATAGGCTTTTTATAATATTAATTAAGTTTTGACCTAACCAACTGAGCAGAGTGTCAGGCATGCAGTAGTCCCTTAATAAATGTTAGCATCCTAGCTTTCCTCGCGTTGACAAGGAAGGCTGAGGTTTCTTGTTCAGGGAGCCACAGGAATGTAACTGGTGCCATTTGCCAAAAATGTACCACATCCTCCATCTGTGAGGCTGGCCTGGATGGGAATCCTGAATCCATACTTCCTAGTTATGGGAATTGAAAACCCTTTCTGGTCCTTAAGTAGGACTTTTCAAGCTTCTTTGACCAGGGTCAGTGCAGATGGCACAAAAAAATCCCAAGGTCCGTGTGTTCTACCCATTTTCACTTCACAGTGGAAAAGGAAGTAGGTGATAATGAAGGAGCTAGGACTGGAAGGGAATAAATTCTAAGGAAAGAATATGAACTCATAATCAAAATTTTAAATCTTAGAAAAATGTATGTAAACTTAACATAACTTAGCAGTTTTCTTACAATTACCTTGTAATACCATGTGGCAAGTTATTTAGATAGCACAAATTCGTAGACAGAATATCACCAGTGAAGTGTCATTGTGCAAGCATATTTGAGGAGAATTGTGCATACAACTGTCTCAAAAACAAGATATGAATAATTTACATTTACATTTGAACAATTAGATTGGACCATACAGAACTGTCATTTTTGTAGGTCAAAAATGTTTGAATATAGTCAGTTTCATAGGGTTTAACCTAGGGTAAGAAATGGTTAAATACAAACAGTTCCGTTTAGTTTAACCTAATACACATGTCCATTTCTTCAATCGAGTTCTCGGAGAATAATGGCACAAAATATTCAGTATGTCTCACCACTCACAATAGGGTTAAAAAGAGGGCCCACAATAAATTAAGTGGTGATAAAGCTACAATGTCAAAGTATCATTCAGAGTAAGAAAACAGTGATAGAAATCGATTGTCAATTCAAGACAAAAGGCAATGGCACTCGATAATGAAGAGTTGTGAAAATCATGGGTCTACCAGTTCTCTGTGTGTGCTCGGGGACAGTGGAACCAGTATAGCATTGCCAAGCCTCCTACCTCTCAGGAAAATATTGAACTACAATGTGTGATAAACTCTAGCAATGAGCTAATTTTGGTTTATGAAAACCAAATTGTAGTTACCTTTAATAATACAATTATGGGATTGCCTGTAAGTAGCCCTTAATTGCATATAAAATGAAATTCTAAATAATTTTGTTTCATTTCTCCTTTGGAATCATACAAAGGTCTTATATGTGAGGATCGGTTCCTAGTCCACCTGGGGGCCACCACTGTCCACTATTGGGTAGGGGACTGGCCACACTTTAGGAATTCACATTCTAAGATTCACTTGCCTCATTTGTGAAATGGAGATGATACTATTACACATGTTATAGGGTTGTTGTGAGACTCAGATGAAACCATGCTTCTAGAACACTCAGCACAGTGACTGGTAAGTAGAAAGCAGCCAATGCATGGTGGTTATTAGGATGATGATCGTTGCTATTTTGAGCAGGAAAGGACTGTGCAGAGGCCCAACACTGTCTAAGACGAGGACTTGCTCATACTTAGGACAGGCTAGGCTCAGAGGGGCCTGCAGGGTGAAGGACAGGATATGCAGTCAGACCTGGGCCCTGGGCTCTGTTACTGCTCTGTATTCACTACATGGGCTGCCCAGGCCTGGGAGAAGGGAAGGCTTGAGGACAGGCAGCAGGCTGGGTGTCTGCTGCTGAGGAGATGGGCTGCTCTGGGAGGAGACTTTTGATGGGGAAGGGAGAAGCAGGTAGCGGAAGCTTGTTCCACCTCCACACACATAGTTTTCTTTCTCTCTGAGTTGCTCATGGCTTCACCAGGGAACAGCCTGTAGGCTCATGTTCTCAGGAAGGACCCACAGTACCTGACAATATTTCACTTTTGTGCACAGCAGAAGAGGATCACCTGATTTTCCTGCTGTCACTTTTGGGGAGGGCTTTCTGGTTCTTTCCTCTCTTCTCTACCCCATTTGTCTCACTTTGCAGGGTAGCCAAAGGCAGAAGAAGACTCAGCTTTGTTAATTTCAGGGAAAAAAAAAGATTGCTGAAAGGCCTACATGATGTTCAAGGCAAAGTTTATCTTGCTGCTGGGGCAGCTCTTGGGTGTTGCAAGAAAAGTCACACAAGAGGAGCTAGAAACATCACAAAAATAATTGATATAAAGTTCTTCACATGAGAAGCTTGTGTAAGCTCATGAATCAAGCTTCATGAATCTGAAGCTTGCTTCAGAAAAGCAAGCAGGAGCTGCAGCTGGGAGTTACAAAGCCTCTTTAGCTCCCCTTGGTGTCTATGAAAGGAGCTTCCCTGCGTCCTCTGCTGAGTTCGGTGACTTAGTGAGCTCGGGTTGCCATAGCAAAATACCACCGACTGCGAGGCTTAACCGCATTTATGCCTGAGGTTGCAATTTTTTGAATTTTTGCAATTAGACCTTGGCGATGACCTTGAGCAGTATGATATAAATAACTCCCACATGCTTAGTGTTCCAATAATGGAACACTAGGCATAAATGGGTTAACAACAGGATATTTTTCTCACAGTTATGGAGGCTGGAAGTCAGAGATCAGAGTGCCAGTATGTGGTGGAGGGTGGGGAAGAGATCTTTTCCTCATCCTCTTCTTATAAGATCACAGTTCTATCAGATTAGTCCCCACTCTTAAGATCTCTTTTAAGCTTAATTGCCTCTTAAATACCTTATCTCTAGTTACAATCATGTTGGGGGTTAGGGTTTCATATGAATTTGTTGGGGGAGGGGAGCAGTACAATTCAGGCCAAGGCAGTGACTAACCCCAGCCTGATCCAACAACTCTCCTATCCCTGGCTGCATACTTCAGGGAGCGTGCAGATCAAAGGGAATTGGGTCATGTCGGTAAGGTTCTCAGACAATAGACGGAGGATGCCAGTGGACACAAGAACAAATGACAGAGCAGCAACAGTGATAAGTATGTAAACATTATTTGAATTAATGGAAACATGATGAGGGCTTCTTAATGGGAGATATGTCTTACATACTGCTGAGCCATACAACTATGTCTTAGCAGTATCTTGATCTGCCAGCACGTAGCGCCAGGCCTTGCACATAGTAGGTATTCAAAAAAATCTCCTGAGTGTCAGCAGATTAAATATTACATATCAGCTATTCTTGGATGTGTTCTATGATGCAGTTGCTTCATGAAACCCTCCACAAATAACAAATTATGAGGTGAAATTATTTTGGAAAATATCTGATACTGAACAGTCTTTATAGAAATTCACAAAAAGCTCCAAGAAGCCCTCTGATAAAGAAACTTAAGTTTGCTCCCAGTGTTCCACACATATAACCAATAAGTCCTTTTATTGGAGAACTTTTATAAATATTTCATGGAAAAGATGTACAAGAATTAAGTGACTTCAGAACATCCTGACTCAAGTCTTCATTCTACCCTGTACACACTAAGCACCTCAGTTTCTTCATCTGTCAAATGGACACATGATACTTTGTTGAAGAATCAAATAAGAAAATATATGGAAGGAGATTTAAAACATGAAATATTTTATGAAAAGATATTCATTACTATTTATTTATCTGACTAATCTTGTCCTAACCTGCTTGTATTTCTCTCTCTCAGAAATAAATAGTTGTAAGAATACACAGAGAAATTACCTAAATTACATCTGCCCAGAAACATGAAAAGGGCATTTATTGTCCCAGTTTCTCTCTTTTCCCTGAACTATGTGTTGTTCTTCTACATGAAAATTCACAGGAGGAATTCAATAACAATAGAATATTTAGGTAAACCTCAAATATCTGGAATTAAACAAACTTTTAAATAATTTATGAGTCAAAGATAATATCATAAGAGAGTTAGGAAGACCTGACATAAGCAGAAGGACATAAATAAGAAAGACAAGAACAGAAATTAGTAAAACAGAAGACAGATAAGAGCAGAAATTAATCAAACAGAAGACAGACAACAGATAAAATGAGCAAAGCAAAATTCTGCTTCTTTGAAAAGATCAACAACATTAATAAACCCCTAGTCAACTTGATCAAGAGTGAAAGAGAGAAAATGTAAATTGCCCATATTATCATATGATAAAGGGGTTATCATCACACGTCCTATAGACATTAAAGGGCTAATAAGAGAATACTATGAACAACCCAATGCCAACAAATCTGCTAAGTTGCATACAATGGATTAATTTCTTGAAAAATGCAATTTATCAAAGTTGACACAGAAGAAACAGAAAATCTGAATAATGCCATATATAGTAAAGAAATTGAATTTACTATCAAAAGCTTTCTCCTGAAGAAACCCCCAGGCTCAGATAGTTTCACTAGTGAATTCTATTGCACCTTCAAGGACAGAGTAACACTAATTTTACATGAACTTCCTCAGAAAATAGACAAGAAGGGAAATATGGCTGAGCAAAATACTAAAAACAAAACCTCATAAAGAAATCTTCTTCCTCAAAAAAATATTACAGACCAATATTCTCATGAATAGAGAAGCAAAGAGCCTTAAAATTTTAGCAAATCAAATCCAATACTGTTAAAAAAAAAAAAAAAACCAGAAGATACCACATCATAAGTTGGGTTTATTCCAGGAATGTTAGGTTGATTTATATTTTTAAAACTCCACCTGCAATCTACCACAGTAAAAAGCTACAAAGACATAATTTATGATAAAAACTCTTAGAAAACTAGAAATAGTAGGTAACATCCTCGGAGGGTATCTGTGAAAAATTTACAGCTAACATAATATTTAATGATGGAAAGTGCATTTTCTTCCCTTTATGATCAGAATCAAAGGAAGGATGCCTATTGTTATAGTTCTATGTACCACTGTTTTGAAGGTCCTAGCCAATGCAACAAGAAAATTAAAGGCAAAAAGATCAGAAACAAGAAGAGAACTGGTCCTATTTTGGTGTTTTGATTGTAGGAAATCTACAAAACAACTACTAGAACTAATACTTAAATTTAGTAAGGTCACAAGATACAAGGTTAATATTTAAAAATTGTATTATTATATAATAGCAACAAAAAATAGCAGAATAGTAACATCTAAAATACAAAATACTTGGGAAAAAGTCTAACATTAAAGATATTAAAGATATCTACAAAAAGCTATAAAACATTGCTGAGAAAAATTAAAGAAGAACTAAATAAATGGAGAGATATATCTGGTTCATTTATTGGAAGGCTCAATACTGCCAAGATGGCAGTTTTTTCCAAATTTATCTATAGGTTCAATACAATCCCAACCAAAATTCTAGCATGCTTTTTTTTTGTGGTTGTTAGAAATTGATAAGCAGATTCTAAGATTTACATCTAAATGTGAGGAACCTAGAATAACCAAAGCAATTTTTAAGAAGAAGAAAAAACTGAAGGACTTACCCAATCTGACTTCAACACATGTTAAAAAGCTACTGTACTGGCAAAAATATAGACAAATAGATCAATGGAGAAGGGTAGAGGATCTAGAATAAATCAACACATATATGGCCAATTAATTTGAGAAAGGTTTCAAGGCAATTCAATGGGGGAAAGAAAAGTCTTTCCAAAAAAATGGTGCTGGATCAACAGGATTTCTAAATGGGAAAAGTACAAACAAACATGGATCTTACTTCACACCATACACAAAAACCAAGTCAAAATGATCATAGAACTAAAGGTAAAACTTAAATTATAATACTTTCAGAAGGAAACATTTGTAAACTTGGGGTAGGTAAATGTGTTTTTGATAGAATACAAAAAAAATGAGCCATACAAGAAAAAAAATGATAAATTAGACTTCATTAAAAGTTTAAAAGATACCATTAAAAAAACACAAATACATATTTCAGACTAGGTGAAAATATTTGCAGTACATATATCAGACAAAAGACTTGAATCCACAACATATAAAGAACTCTTACAAATCAATAATAAGAAAAAAACCCATTAAAATGGCCAAAAGATTTGAATAGACACATCACCAAATAATATATAAAAACAGGCAATAACCCAACATTAAAAGATGTTCCACATCATAAGTTATCAGTGAAATGCAAATTCATACCACAGCGAAAGCTCACTATAGACCGTTTTCTAATGGCCTAAAATTTAAAAAGACTGATCACACTGTTTATGAGTAGATGGAAAACTGGAACTTTCATACACTCTCAGTAGATATGTAAACTGGTATGACTACCTTAGAAAACAGTGTGGCAGTTTCCTAAAATGTTAAAACATACACCTACAAAATGATTCAGTCATTCTGGTCCTAGGAATTTACCCAAGAAAAATGAAAGCATATGTTCATACAAAGACTTGTGCATAATCAAAACAGACTTATATTTAATAGCCAAAAGTTGGAAACAACCCAATGTCCATCAAAAGTGAATGAATAAATTGTGATGTACCCATAAAATAAGGTACTACTCAGCAATAAAAAGAAATGAATTATTGATACATGCAACAACATGAATAAATCTCTAAAATCATTATGCTATGTGAAAGCCAGTCAAAGTAGAATACATATTATATGACTCCATTTATATAAAATCCTAGAAATGCAAACTAATGTACCGTGACAGAAAGAAGTTCAGTGGTTGCTCAGAAATGCGGGTAGAGGGAGGAATGGGTTATGAGAAAACTTTTGGAGGTGATAGAAATATTTTTATTTTGAGTGTCATGATGATTTCACATGTGTATACACGTGTCAAAACTCATCAAAGTTTACACCTTAAATATATGCAGTTTTTATATATTCTAAGTAGAGTTGTTTCAAAAATTAAATGCTGTATATAGTTTATACAGTCTTCAGTAATTTGCTTCCCCCTGCACCCCATGGTTAAAAAGCAGCAGGATTTCATTTACTTCACTGCTGTATGTTATCCTATGATTTATTTGTACTTCTCTCAATGGATGTTCAATGCTCTTTGTTTTAATGAAAAATTATGCTATAAATGTTATTGTACATATCTCCTGATAAACATGTAAGAGTTTCTCTAGTTTACATTACAAGTAGAACTTTTGGGTTTAGGGAACACACATACTCAACCTCATTAAGTATGCCAAATTATTTTCCAAGGTTGTACCAATTTATAATTTCACCAACAGTGTAAAAGAGTTGCCACTGCTATATATCCTCACTAACTCTTGGTATTGGCAGGCTTTTTATCTGTACCCATCTCGTGGGAGTAAGTGGCAACTCCTATGGTTTTAATTTGTTTCCCTGATTACTGGTAAGATTGAGCATCTCTCACTATGTTTATTCTCCATTCATGTTCCCTCTCTTGAGGAATGAATATTCATATTTTGTGCCCATTTGTCTATTGAGTTGTCTTTTTCTTATTGATCTGTAGGAATACACTACTCACTCTGCATATTCGTCTTTCGTTGGTCATATGTCTTGTAAATATCTTCTCCCAGTTTGTGTCTTATCTTCTTAACTCCTTTACAGTGTCTTTTGATGAACATCAATATTCTTTACATGAATACAAATGTACTACAAATATTTGCTTATAAGTTTAATTTTTATAAATTGAGCCAATATTAATTCTTATGGGAATTTAATATAAGAAACTTTGTAAGAGATTCTCTTTTTAAAACAGAAAACTTGTAATCAACACATTCTTCCGAAACACTGATTTAAAAATTTCTTATAGATCTATAATAATATTTTTAAGAAGTCCAATATATATATCAAAATTCTGAAATAGACTTGCAGAGAAATACTTTGAGTACTTAGAAAATAATGCTGGTATCTGTATTGGCAAATATAGCTTTGCCAAAGCCAATTACTTAATTTTCCCTCCCTTTTCCTTTCTTCCCCAAAATAGAGTCCTTACTTTGAAGGAAGATATATATATATATATAAATATCTTGATTTTTAAAATGTATTTGATAAAATCTCCACCTATTCCCTGTGTGTCAACTAGATTAACATAGTAAAGTAGAATACAGCGTAGTAAATAGAATTCGCAGTTTGACCCAGAGATTATGGATGAATGGTCTGGAATAGTTAAGAATCACTGCATTGTAATAGTCACAGAGTTCTGTCCCGTGTCCTGTCCTATTCTACATTTTTATCTTAGTCCTTAAAGAAGATGTTGAAATAAAAATGAAGATCCTTTTCAACTCTTTCATCATTTTTAATAGTGGAAATCAAGAACAATTAACCAAGCAGATAGCAGAATCAAAATTCTAAATGACTTCAAAACCAAGAAGATGAAATTAACTAAGGAAACTGCAAATCTGTCTTTACGTTTAAAAAGTTAACTATGCAAGTAAATAGTGAGCAGGATCTGTCTTGGGTAAATTTCATTTTGAAAATATTTTGTATGCCTCATTTGACTTCCTATTTAAAATGAGAGAAAACTATGAAAGATGTGGTAGGCTCTGACCAGCTTCAACAGCAGTAAGGCACTGCTCTAGACAGGCTAGCCCCAGGACCCCGTACAAGCCGCTCTTGACCCCACATGGACATCTGTGTTCAGCTCTAGGGGCCACATTCCAAGAGGCTCATCGGCGCTCTCAATGGTATCTGAAAATGAGTGTTTGAGTAACAAAAGGGTGCTTGGCAGGGAGGCAAGCCTATTGCTTGCAAGCATGGGCTCCTGGCATGCAGTTATATCCACCTGAAAGAGGTGGCAAATTTTCATATTGGCAAAAATGTGCTATACGGGCAGGAGGCAGTCCAGCTAAATAGATAGGAAGCCTGGAAATCCCTTCCTGGGAGGAAGAGTTGGAGATCTAGAGAGGTTTACTGGGAAGAAGACCGACTGAGGGGCCTTCAGTGACCCTCAGACTCAGCCCCTGCAGCCCAGGTCCCCCTCCCTCCAGAATAATCCTTCTCTAAGAGAGCAGATATTTAACCACCTCTGTCCCCACAACCGTACTCCCAACCCCTGAGTTTCCATACCACCAAGGTTATGCTCCAGTTCAGGAAACTGAACTCTGCCTTGTGTCTTAAGGAAAAAGGAAAAAGAGACAGCATGGAACGGTGCTCACAGGCACATAGAATCAAGTTGAAACTTGGGTTTGAATCCAGCTGTCACTTACCGACTGAATGATCTTGACCAATACTCTTAATATCTCTGAGCGTCCTTTCCTTACGTATAAAGTGGACGGGAGGTGGAGGTAATAAAACCAGCCTTGTAGCAGCAGACAGATATTAAATGAGAAGATTCTTGTTAAGGGCTTGGTGTGGCACATAGTAAAAGCTTGTGTCCATTACGCTATCAGAAACTCCTTGAGAGTCCTGCCTGGCCCTGAACTTGAGCCCAGTGACTACAACCCTGTACCAGCTGATGGGCATGCCAGGCACCTGCCAGTCACCTCTGAACTCTCAACCTCAGGTCTCTCCAGGTTCCAGAGTTGTGTTCTTTCCATGTATTGAGACTGTCACCTCCTCCACCTGCCTGGCAGAAACACTGGGTGCACATTTACCTCTGGCCCTGAGCCATGCTGTAGACCACGCTATCTGTCTGCATCTCCAGCTGGGCCAGTGTCCCACAGCCTCTACCCTGTCCCAGGGGGCTTTCTCCTCCTCTGCTTACCCTGTCCTACATGACAGCCAGGTGTCCCTGGGGCCAAACACATGTCCAGTGGAAAGGATATGAATGCAAAGGAAGAACATGTGATCTGTACAGTTCAGAGGGTGGAAGGAGTCAGAAATTTGGGGAAGTGTGATTTTGATTAGACTTTCTGCAATGATGGAAGTGTTCTATATCTGTGCTGTCTAAGACAGTGGCCACTGGCCATATGTAGCTATCGGGCACTTGAAAGATGGCTAGTGCAATTCAGGGGCTGGATTTTAAATTTTATTCAATTTTAAATCATTTACTTTTAAGTGTAAATATTCGCATGCAGCCTTATTGGATGGTATTGAAGAAGAGAACTGCTAATGATATGAACTACCACAGAACAAGGAAGGCCATGAAAACTTTTGGGTGGAAATGGTTGAGCAGAGGCTGGATGACTCTACACGGGGGCCCAGAAGAGCCCTTGGATTGGGCAGATCCCTTCCAACTTCAACCTACTGGGCTCTCTCTTCTTTTCTCCAGCGTCATATTTTGGGCGCTAAACCACTTAGCAACTTTCTGCCAGTGATGGGACCACCTCCCTGCCTCAGTGACAGGTTGCCCTGGTGTCCCTGTCCACAGGATGCTCCTAGCATATCCCAGCAACAAAGGGTAATTTTGCTTGCATTTTGTTTCCAATCAGCTGTGAAACAGGAAGCTGCATTCAATGGTTCCCTGCCCAGGAGTGCTGCATGCGGCCCTCTCCTGGCTGGTGTTTTTCAGAACAATGGAAATAAATCTGATGTAATGTAGCAGAACACGACAGGGGACGGTTTTCCCCTTAACAAATACTCGTTTGAAATGGTGCCCAAACCCTGCACGAGGAGCAATCTATTTCCCACAACAGTGTTCCAGCAAAACCCATTACTAATTCCACAACTCAAATTAAAACTAACAGAGCTTGAAGGCTGGGGCTGACGCTCTCTCTGCTGACAAGGAACAAGGGTGGGGGAAGGGGTCTGCGCACTTGTGTGTGTATGTGTGTGTTTAATTACACTGTTTAACACATCGAGAATAATTTAGCTACCCGAGTGGAGAAAATAGGCACTTAACTGCTCTCTGGTGGGAAAAAGATGTGCAAACCACTTTCAGCTATATACCTTCTTGGCATACCTCAGGGCTTTGAGGAGAGAGAGGGAGGCAGAGAGAGAGAAGAGAGCAAGGGAAGGGGGTAGAAGGAAGGAGGAAGGAAGACAGAGAAGGGGAAAGGAAGGAGGAAGAAGAGAGAGGGCGTGGGAGAGAGAGGGAAGAAGAGAATTTTGTGTGGATACAAATCTACAGCAAGTTGGGAGAACATGTGACGACTACTCAGAGAGCTTATATGAGATGGTGTACGTGTAAAAATGAGCTTAAACATTGGGTTTGAAAACGGAACTTAACCGCCAGACCAGTGCTGTCCTTGAGCCACTCTGTACTTCAGAATCATCTCAGCAAGTTTCCACGCATGTGTGGCCTGAAGACCACAGTGGGATTAGTGGCCCCCAGAAAGGCATACCTCAGAGGAAGACTATGCAGGGCTCACTTTGCAGAAGGGGAAAGTGGGGCTCAAGGTGAAACAGGAGAAGTTTGGGCAGCGCTTGGGTTTAACTCCTGTCCCGCCCCCAGCTTCAAAGCTGGGGTGATCTGGCCTGTGAGCAAAGCATACCTCTGTCCCTGCCAAAGGCATCCTACTTTGTGCCTACTCAGGGCTGAGAGGGGCACAGGCAAGCTAGTGTTTCTCATCCTCTGAGATAACCTCTAATCCACCAAGGGCCAGGGAAGAGGCTGTGAAATGAAATGAAAGAAGCCTCTCTCGTGTCTTCAGATGTAGACAGCTACATAGACCTGGAACAGGTGCCAGAAAGTAAGTGCTCAGAATAGACCTCTCTATTGCCTGCCAGTGACTCTGGGTTCAGCACTGGAGCTGACTGCCAAGGAGATCATCAGCTTGGCACAAGAGAGGCAGAAAGCAGAAGCGACTTTCTGAGGTTCTATAGGCAAGACAACCCCAGCCTCTTCTCTCCCTACTGCCCTTGCTATGTGGACCCAGCCTCTTCCTGAATCATAGCACAAGGGAGCTTGGAGAGCTCTGCTGATGGGTCTTTCTCAGGAGACCCTGGGGGTAACCAAGAGAAGGTTTGCCTGACAGAAAGGATCTGTGTAGCTCCACTAAACTCTATGGGCCTTGGGCATGTTGCTCCCTCCCCTAGCCTCGGTCTCCCCACTTGGAACACTAAGAAGGTTGGTCCCACTCTTCTAAGTGCTTTTCCGCTGTAACATTCTGTATTTCTGGAACTGAGATGACAGGTTTCATGTAGCCTCAATGATACTGTTAGACAATAAAATGGGAACCCACAGAATGTATTATTCCTTTCAATTAAGTTTAGGTTTGTGCCAACACACACAAAAAACAAACTTGTCTTGGCATAGACATCTCCTCCTTTCCTCTCCCTAGAGGTATTTGGTAGGTGTCATTCAATTATGATAGGGTTGAGTAGACTCAACTACATTCAACTACTCAACTAGAGCATTCTTTTTTCTGGGAACTAAAACTATATGAATCTCACACTGTGTAATATTTCATCTGTGCTTAGATTTCTCGGCACGGTTTTTTTCTTTTTTCATCTTTGAAGAAGAGATGCACTTCTCTTTTTTTTTTTTTTTTTTTTTTTGAGGCGGAGTCTTGCTCTGTTGCCCGGACTGGAGTGCAGTGGCAGGATCTCAGCTCACTGCAAGCTCCACCTCCCGGGTTTACGCCATTCTCCTGCCTCAGCCTCCCGAGCAGCTGAGACTACAGGCGCCCGCCACCTCGCCCAGCTAGTTTTTGTATTTTTAGTAGAGACGGGGTTTTACCGTGTTAGCCAGGATGGTCTCGATCTCCTGACCTCGTGATCCGCCCGTCTCGGCCTCCCAAAGTGCTGGGATTACAGGCTTGAGCCACCGCGCCCGGCCGAGATGCACTTCTCATTTAGCTAATTCAAATTTTTTCTGAAACAAATACAAATTTGGTGGACATAGGAAGTTGGGGCCTGCCATGTACCAAGTTAAAATGCAGGGTCTTGAGGATCACTGTTTCAGACCAGTACTCCCCAGGCAGACCCTCGGCTCCGGGCCTGCTCACTTCCCAAAGGCTTGAACTGCAGAAGGTTAGGTTTGGGGTCTTTTTCCTTCCTTTTTTTTTAAGGCTCTTTAGAAGCTGAGGCCACACTTATATAATCTGTTTATTCTTAAAGGATTTCCCTGGGCCTATCTCCTTAGGCTTTTTCATTTAAATGGACAAAGAGAAACAGAAAATGGATGAGTGCCAGGCACAGGGGCTCACGACTGTAATCCCAGCACTTTGGGAGGGTGAGGTGGGTGGATCATGAAGTCAGGAGTTTGAGACCAATCTGACCAACATAGTAAAACCCTAAAAATACAAAAACTAGCTGGGCATGGTGGTGTGCACCTGTAATCCCAGCTACTCAGGAGGCGGAGGCTGAAGAATCACTTGACCCAGGAGGCAGAGGTTGAAGTAGACCAAGATCATGACATTGCACTCCAGCCTGGGTGACAGAGGGAGACTCCATCTCAAAAAATAAATAAAAAATAAAAAATAAAATAAAATAAAAAGAAAATGAATGAGGCAGAGGCCAAGACAGAGCAAGCACACAAAGAGAAAGCCAAAGACTGGCTGGGCGACAGAAAGGAAGCCAGGGGCAGCCAATCAGCAGGAATGGAGACTGAGGAAGAGAGTGGGAGGAATGAGATGACCCAGACGCAAAGAGGACAAAGTCCACCAGGGGAAGGGATTCTCACGCCAGCCCAGCATTGACGGTGCCAGAACTGTATCCATATATTGCCCTATTTTCTTATCCCTCAAGATGTGAATTCTCAAGGCATGGCTGGAAAACAAGGAATGCAGATGCTGTGACTCTCGGATGGAGCTTTTTAAAGACCACCGCCCCCCTGCGCTGCCTCTAGCCACAACACAGTGGAGAGAGAAAGGATAGTGGAGCCAGCTGTTGGACCCCTGGCCTGGATACCTGGGCATCCCAGTCTGTGCCTGGTCATTCTGGGTCTCTCAGGCCTGACCTGTGGAGGCCGCAGAGGTGAGTGGGCTGAGCCCTGGACTGGGAGCTCTGGTGGAGGGGTGGCGGGGGGTTGGAGACAGATCCAGTAGTACCAGTGACCAAGCACGTTGGCTAAAGGAGCCATTCCCTTTTCAGACCAGGTGCTCAGAGACACACGATGAAGGTCCCCATGGAGGCCCAGGCCAACCTTCTTGTTCTGGAGCAAGCTTCCATCCAAGCAGGTGGGGTCCCATCTCTGGGGTCAGGGTGTGGATCAGTGGGAGGAGAAATGTTTTTCAAAAATAAGAGCTTTCTATATTAAATATGTTAAAAGGCAACAAGAAAAAGAAGGAGCTTAGAATGTGTATGTGCGTGCGTGTGTGTGTGTGTATGTAAATGCGAATGTAAATGTGCCTAAATGAGTGAGTGAAGCAGAGAAAGGCAGGCTGGGGAGGGTGATGATTAGGCTTCTGAGGTTTCCCTTGCTCCTTCTGTCATTCTTTCCTTCTCCAGCCCTAAGAAACGGGGAGAGCCAGAGCTTCTGAAGGAAAGGGCTGAGAGCAAGAAGGAAAGACAGAGGAAAGAGAGAGGAGCAGAAACGATCTAAAAATCAGCTTGTGCAGGGCCCACTGGGGAGATGGTGGGAAGGACAGGACCTAGGGCAGGGGGCACAGGCCTGGGAGCCTCTGCCTGAGAATAGAGGGACACGCAGTCCCGGGAGACCTCCGCCCGTCTTGCTGTCTGGCCTATGTTCCAGAACAGGCAGGGAGCTGTGGGGAATCCTTGTGCCCACCTGGGGAAGATGATCTGGCTGAGAAGAAGACAGCTTTAGGACAGGTCTGAGGGGATGGTAGCACTGGCTCAGGACAGCCCCTGGGTTGACGGAACATGCTTGGGGTGGTCTTCTGGCTGGAGTCCCAGGAGCCAGCCCCTGCAGAAAGCCCCTGCCCTCATCTCCCCCCAGGGCCATGCCATCTGACAGTATCTTAAGTTCCTGCAAGAAAGCTAGAGCTTTCTGAGATGGGGCTTAATGGTATATGTAGTTCAGCTAGTTGACAGCCACATCTGGTTAAGGATTAGACTGGGGAGAAGAGAGAATGTTTGGCGAGGAGAATGGGGGCAAAGTTTCCTGTCATCTCTCCATCACCTCTCTGGCCTCAGGCCCTTGAGAACCAGTGGTCTCTAGTGGGCCACTGGGTGCATCTCCTGAAGGCAGGTGTATGACTCTGATGGAGACAGCGCCCCTCGTGTCTCTGGTCTGCAGGCTGGGACGGGGTCTGGCTCAGTTCTCTGAGCTGTGTGGGAGGTGCTGGTCAGACCCTGGTCCACAGGCATGGGAGGTGGACATGGCAGGGCTGTCCAGTGGAGATCAGAGGGCAGAGTGCTGCCTGAGGGACCATTATTTCAGAGGGAAAGGAAATAAACCTCCTGGCTACTCCCAGTTTTAAACATCCCTCGGGACTTACTTGGCTGAAGTGAGGATATTAACCCCGGAGTCCTGGCTGTCCTCCAGCCCAAGTCCTTAGAGGCAGCTCATCGCTCCGGCCACTACTATGGGACATGGTACACATCCCATCTCATGTTCAACTCACCAGAGAGGGCGGCAGTGGGCAAACCTCCACTTCATACCCCTACAACTTGTCTTAACAATTTGGATCTCTTTATTCGCTAGTTCATCTTTGAGGCAATGCAAGAGGTAGACGAGGTGACCTTTAGCTGCCTTTCAACATGAATATCATGGATTACAAGAGGCTGGGAGACCCCTTGGGGATTGCCTGGTTCACCTCTCTTTATTATTGAGACGAGGAAACAAGGCTTGGCTGAGCTTTCCTGGTTGTTTCCTGGGAGAACCAGCTCTGCAGATTGGTAAAAGCTTCTCACGCACCACACAGCCTTCCCTTATACTGCAGAGTGTTTTATTCGACAGGGTTTGTGCAAAGCAAAAAGTAGTGCATGGTGGAGAAGAGTCCCCTGATAATTCAGGAATCAAGACAAAAGAGACTGAGCCCATGAACACATGGTCCAAAGCTGTATTTTCAACTGGAGTTCAGTATGGGAAGCTCTAGTGCACTCAGTTCAACTGGTTCCTTTGTTTTGGCCTCCTCAGAGCCTTTTTCTTTGAGACACAGTCTCACTCTGTCACCCAGGCTGGAGTGCAGTGGCACAACCTAGGCTCACTGCAACCTCCACCTCCCTGGTTCAAGCAATTCCCGTGCCTCAGCCTCCCACGTAGCTGGGATTACAGGCGCATGCCACCATGCCCGGCTAATTTTTTTGTATTTTTAGTAGAGATGGCGTTTCACCGTGTTGGCCGGACTGGCCTCGAACTCCCGACCTCAGGCAATCTGCCTGCCTCGGCCTCCCATGTCTGGGATTACAGGTGTGAACAGAGCCTTTTTAAGTAAATTGGAATCATAACTCTCTGAGGAGGGAAGAGTAGGAGGCAACATTCCTCCAAATATTTGATCATAAATGCTTTATATCAATAAGTCCCCAGCAACAGCCCCCAAAATTAGTGTTGTATGTAAACCATGCTTTAGGACACCCTTGTCCAAAAGCTAGAGTCCCAAGGGTGGAAATCAACACCTCCTCTTGATTCTGCTCTGATGTTTTGCATGGCTGTGGACTTTCTTGCTGTCTATCAGTGGCATGCTACACCATGGACAATTCTGAGAGAGTTAGGATGCCCTCAACCTGACTTCTTCCAAACACTGAGGAGAGATGGAATGGACCAGCCTATCCAAGGTCTCCTTTATGGTTTTTCTCATGGGAGAAAGAGGTGACATCTAGGCAGGAACACTGGTGCCGTACACAGTGCTCGGCAGATATTAATGATAATTCAGTCTTTATTAAACTGTTCTTAGGCACCATCTCGGGTTCTCTTAGCCTCAACCTGTCTCTAGGACTCTTGGTCCCTTTTTTACTCCATCCAAGGAAGTGGCTCTTCTGACCACTTCTGGACTCAGATGAGGTGCCAAGCCTCTAGCAATTAGATCTAGTTTTCCCACTGGCTGCCGTGGGGGGTCAGAAGACACAAGCTGGAAGTGCAGGACAGTTAACTCCCCATAGGGCAAGCTTTGAACAATAATAGAAGAGAGAGAGTGAGCCAACAGATAAACGTGCTCTTTACCCTTGCTCGGATGGACTCTTCCAAGGCACAATGCATCTACAGTGCCAGTCCAGAGGGGTCCTGCTTCGGCCAAGTGGCTGGCCATGTCTCTTTGTGAAGAGAGGCCAAGTGGTGGCACATCACCCCTCACTGCTTCCCCTTTTCTCTTCTAATTTCCCACTTCCCTGATTCTCACTCCCATGGTGTCTTACCTTAAGCGCTAAGTAGCACTTAAGCTTTGCCTCAGGCTTTGTTTCATAGAGAACCCAGGCTAAAATAATGTCAACAATAATGACTAAAATGTCTTCAGCACTTGCGATGTGCTCAAGTACTGCTAAGTGCTTTCCCTATACGATCTCATTTGATCCTTTCACTGATCTTTTGGGGTAGATTACTGTTGCTACCATGTTTTAGCGATGAGGAAACTGAGACCCCCCAAGAGGTTAAGGAGCATGCCCCAAATCACACAGCTCACCGTATGGAAGTATCAAGCACAATGCTTGATACGGAGTGAGCCTAAGGGCCAGCAGGTTGGTGTTTTTTGTTTGTTTGTTTGTTTGTTTGTTTTTTTTTTTGAGACAAGGTCTTGCTCTGTCACTCAGGCTGGAGTGCAGTGGCATGATCGCAGCTCACTGAAGTCTCAACCTCCTGGGCTCAAGCTATCCTTTCACCTCAACCATGGCACCCCTCCCCCTGCCCCCAGTAGCTGAGACTACAGGTGTGCACCACCACATGTAGCTAATATTTTTTCCCAGACCCCCAATTTTTAATTTATTTTTGTAGAGACAGGGTTTCACCATGTTGCCCAGGCTGGTCTTGAACTCCTGGGATCAAGCAATCTGTCCCCCTCGGCCTCCCAAAGTGTTGAGATTACAGGTGTGAGCCACAGTGCTTGGCCTTATGCGTGCATTTCTTCATAGCACCTTTTCTTCTAAGGTGTTCTTTCAAGAGGGTAACTAAATACAACCAAATAACTAGGGGACAAGACAGGGTACCTACCAGGCACAACAGAACTCCAGCTCTGTCATGTGCGTCTGGAATAAACTTTAGCAGCAAGTCACTCACCAGGTCCCTCACTTTTTCCATCTACAAATTGGGATAATGAACTTATGCTACATAAACATTTTGCCTATTACACAGTTGGTAGGTTATTACATTTCCATCAACCAATCTACTAATAAGTAAGCCTTCCTGCAGCTGTCACTCCTCCAAACTTCAAAACAACAGTAACAACAAAAAATCCACAACACTTGTGTCAAGGTGGGTACAAAGGTGAGACAATTCAAGAGGATAATCTGACTGAAAGTCTAGTTAATGCCACTTGGGGGTAAACAAAGTTGTGCTTGTGACCCAGGACAAATGGGACAGCCAGTATCGTTCATGCCCCAACTGTAACTATAGAGGAAAATATCTGCACATATGCTAATCTCGTTAACTTGGGTCCAAGCGGAGCAGCTGGAACTGTCTCCCTGAGAACAGCATCACATCTCAAAGATTACACAACTTTAGCAGTTACAGAGACACACATATGTGACCATGACACCACTAGGGGCATATAGGAACCTCCTGAATCTCTGAAGTTGTAACGATCTGTCTTTTGTGATTAACTCAGGGTTGTCAACTTCATTCCTATAACTAATAAACTAGATGATTAGAAACAAAGGGCCCAGGTCCCCTTCTTCCCTTTAGCAAATGTTTATTAAGTACCTACTCTCTATCAGAAACTACACATCAGTGTGCAAAGAAGGCATGATTTCTGCCATCAATGTGTCCTTATGACAAACACAGCCCTCAAGGTCACAACTTAGAATGAGCAGAAATCAAAGGTGACAGAATGATTAAGAAATACTGTCTTTGCACGAACTATGCAAAGTTTGGATTAGCTTCTCTTAGAAATCCCCCTTTGCCCTAGTTTTTCTTAAAGCATATCCTTTGGCCACTTGCATCAAAAACACCTAGTTTCCAGAGCTACTGAATGTGTACCTTGGGAGTTGGGAACTCAGAATTGACATCATGAAGCTCTCTAGAAAACTGTACATGCTCACTAATGTTTAGAGGGCTGCGTTTGTCCACAGCTCTGGGAGATGACCACTCACATCTTACCTGTTTCCTAGACAGGTGCGTCTGATGGAGGAGGGGAGACGGGCAGGTTCCACAGGCTCTTGGGATAGAGAGTGGAGGAGGAGACTGGCAGAGGAGAGCAGGGCCGGCTGGCCGTCTTGAAGAAAGAGCAGTGCTGGTGTCTGCTTGCTCCTGCCCTCAGGCTTTTCCTTATATGGGTGTACCAGGTAAAGGCGTGCTCCACCTTCGTTAAACAGTGACTTCAGCACTGGGCAGTGGCCTGCCACTTGTTGGAGAGAGAGAGGACATCAGACATCGGCTGTAAACAGCAGTAGCTTCCAGATCCTCCGCCCCAAGCCTATTTCTGCCTGATCCCACCTCACTTCCTGGGGCCCCTGAGCTGCCCATTTCTTGGCTCTTGTGGTTTTCATCAGTTTCTTTATCTTTATTCTGCTTCAGGGAATTGGTGTTTTGTTTTGTTTCATTTTATAAAACACCTCTGCTGAGAAAAGACTGAGGGAAGCAACCTTCCTTCCAGCCTCATTCTCATACAGGGAAGTACAATTGCCATGTCTCCTATGTCAAGAGTGACCACTCCATGTCAATCACATCATATCTCTTTCTAATAGACAGACCATCTTCTTTCTACAAATACATCATAGAACACGTTAACTCCTGGGCAGGGCGAGACCCAGGGAAGGTCTCTGCATCATCCCTGCTTACTGGATGGGGCAGAAAGAGATGAGGCGTGTAAAGTACATGTTCCCTGTTCTCAAATCCAAGGGGCTGTTTGCTTTTCTGGCATCTTTAATTCCTTGATGTTCTTCCTCCCCATTCGTAGGTGCTCTTTAGAAGCCAATTCCAGAACCCTGATGGCATAGCATACCTTATGCTATAGGCAATAACGATAAAATAGGTAAAGCAGGGAAACAATGTGGAAATCACCAAAAACTGACATGACTGGTCCATTCCCAAACTCTGATGAGTAGAAAGGGATATTTGGCATGTTGTACCTGAATGAATTAGAGAAACGCTACACTTTGAGACGAATTTAAGAGTCCTTCATTAGCCAGTGATCGAGAGATGGCTAACACTCAAAATTCTCTCCGCCTGGAGGAAGGGGCTTGATTTTCTTTTATACTTCGGGTTAGGAAGGGGAGGGGAGCTCAGTTGCAACAATTCTACAGAAGTAAAAACATGTAAAAAGTTGAAAACACAAATGATTACAGAGAAACAATTTCCACATGCAGGGGCTCTAAATCTTTCATAAGATGTTACCTATGTGGGCTCTGCCGGACACAAACTCAAGGCTTTATGGTGTTATCTCTTGAGCAAAATCTTGGGAACTTTGTACATCGCTTGCTTCAGTATCATACCAGTTAATTGGACTCTGATATGTTGAGAGTCTGCTTACACAAGTTAACTCCTTGAGGAAAGGGGCGGGTAAGGAGTCCTTGAAGCCTTGCAAATGATGGAGCTTAATGGAGTTTGGCTGGCTTTCTCAGCTAAGGGAGAGCTTATTCATGTGGAAACAAGACTAGGTGATTAAGCGAGAAAAGGAGAGTCTAAAAACAAAGTAACAAAAACAAGGGTAGGTATTACAGGCATATGAATGAAAAATCTGAGAAGCTGGAAAGTACGGAAGTCAGTTTTAACCCCAGTGTTGCAACTTTCGGCTATGTGACCTGGGCAAATCCGTTTCCCTCCAAGGCTTAGTCTAGTAATCCATGAGCTGAGGATTACGATGTTTGCCCTGTCTGCCTTGTGTTTGTTTAGTGGGATGCCTGCACCCCAGCGGACACCTTCTATTAGAACTTTCACTATAAATACAGTAAACAACACACACACACACTATTGCATAAATATAATCAGAGAATAAATACGCAGATATTTGTGGTGCATGTTCAAAATGATTTTACTAATAGGATATGCAATGAAGAATGTTGGAAAGTCATAGTTTCAGAAAAAATGGTGAGAAAATGCTTCAGGAAGCCCTACCCACAAGGATGTAACACAAGACAGTGTCTCAAGAAAAATAATTGGGAGTTCTCTTGCTTATTGATGATGGTTTTGTCATCTCCCATTTCTAAAACGATATTTTTCCCCCTGAGAGTGGGAGCTGTTATCCCCAGAGCAGTCTTTGGGAGTATTGAGTTAAAAAAGGAAACAGCTCCCGATGGAGTGTTCTAGGTGCTAAGAAACAAGCAGCTCTGGGTGATAATTGTGCCGGAAGAATGGCTTAGGTGAGGGACCCTGTCAAGAACACCTGTTCACAAATCCCAGGGGCTGTTTTCTTTTCTGGCATCTTTGATTCTTTGGTGTTCTTCCTCCCATTTATAGGTGCTCTTTAGAAGCCAACTCTCAGTGATTTGTGCTTTCCAGAGAATTCCAACCAAGGGCTATAAACTGGGCAACACCTAACAGTAAGTTCTTAGCTGGACTTGCTCCAACTCTGCAGACCATGTGGCATGCCCCTTAAATCCTTCCAATGCCTTTGTGGCATTCCCTGCTGAGCACTGCATAGCTGCCCTGAGATGCAGCCCTTTGGGGCATGCATCCTTCACTGTATATGATGGCCTCTGTGTCACGGAGCCCCACTGGGGCCTCCCCTGCCACTACCTGTGTCTACCAAATACACTGATCCTGCTGTGGCTGCCCAAGCCTGGCCTGTGAGGGCTGCTCTTCCAGTGCAACTGTGGGTGTAGCAAATGTGTCATTGCCATTGTGCAGTGGCTATACTCGCACTTCCTCTGCCATGTCACGGCTGCCCCCATGTGACTGGCCCCCACACTCATGCTGCTGACATTTAGTGTTCAGTGTCCTAACGAAATGCAAAGAAATCGCTCTTTTTTCTGCAATTGCTTTGAGCCAGAAGAAAATTGGAGCCAGACTAGGCTCAGGGTCCCCATCCTCCCTCCTCAAGGACCTAGGCTACAGTGCTTGAACCAGTCGTGCCCACAGGGAGACCACCTCCTCTCAGAGAGACTTCTTCCTCCAGAGACTCCTTACTCGATCATGTCAGCACACTCCTGAGTGCTCCCACTCACCCACCTCTAGCCATGCCTCGGAATACCCAGATCTTGAGAGATCTCTCTCCTTCCTTCCCCTTCTCCTTTCTGTCTTCTTCCCCCAACCTCACTGTTCTGCCTCCCTCTTTGCCTCTCCGTCATTCCCTTACAAACCATTTCTCGTGCCATCTTGCCAGGCACTGCACTGACTCAGGGTCCACAGCAGCAGGTCCAGGGGACACACAAGCCCAGTGGATTTAGAATCTAGTGAGAGACATACATGCAACCAATAACCACAAAGCAGCCAGATTATTTCTCTTGCAATCAGTGCTGTGAAGGGGATTTGCAGGTTCTAGGAGACCCCCAAACAGGAAAAAGTAGGCAGTGCCTCCACTGAGGAGTCACGAGACACCCTCCTGGGGAGTGAAGGATGTGGGGAGCCAGCCAGGAGGAGAGGGTCGAGGGGGAGGCTGCAGTGAGAGTGCGAGAATGTGCAAATCCTGTGTACAGCTTGATAAATGTTCACAAAGGGAAACCCAAGTTACCAGCATCCAGATTAAGAAACACCATTAATGGAACTCAGAAGCTCCTTTACACCCTTTCTCATACTGTCCTTTGGTTTACCCTCAAGGGAAACTGTCCTGAGTCAATTAATTTTGATAAGCCTTATCCTCTTTTCCTTTATAAGAAAACAAACCCTGTGTTGACTTAGGGAATTAAATCAAATGACCCTGTAAAATATGATAAGGGGGACTGTTTTGGCAGGGTAAACAGGTTTACAGAGTGTTTACCACGTAGTTACATGGATCATTTAGCAGATTTCATGTATTTCTACATTCCTTTGTGGGTAGAAATAGCAAAGTCAACAAAGTGCGGTGATTTTTATTAATGACAAAAAGTATGAAGTGGCGGTCACCCAGCTCAAGTTTGCTGTGCCATGGCTGCCAGCTAGGCAGATTACGAACTACCAAGTCAAGCCCAGGCCTATTCCACCCCAGTTCCTTCTTGTGCCCTGGGGGACAGAACCCCAAAGAAAGCCAGAGTTTCCATTGTTATGCGTAGGTGGGAACACAGAGTGTGTGTGCATGGTGGGGCCAGCGGGAGGCATGGAGGCAAGAGGAACATAAGGAAACCAGAGATGGTTTAAAAATGGATGATGTTCCTTATTATAAAATACTCATCACAGGCTGGGTGCAGTAGCTCATGCCTGTAATCCCAGCAGTTTGAGAGGCTAAGGCTAGTAGATCACTTGAAGTCAGGTGTTCAAGACCAGCCTGGGCAACATGGTGAAACCCCATCTCTACTAAAACCACAAAAAATTAGCCAGGTGTGGTGGTACACACCTGTAATCCCAGCTACTCAGGAGGCTGAGGCAGGAGAATTGCTTGAATCTGAGAGGCAGAGGTTGCAGTGAGCTAAGATCGCACCACTGTACTCCAGCCTGGGTGACAGATCAAGACTGTCTGAAAAAAATAAAATGAAACAAAACACTCATCACAGAAACATTTGAAAAATTATTTAAAAGTTAAAAAATAACAACCATAATCTTATACCCAGAGATACTGACTATTTTTCTTTTGTCTTCCTTTTTCTAGACATAGCCACACATAATGCAGACATTTCAGTCACTGGTGCCTACAAATGCTTGCGGGAGATGTCAACTCAGTGCTCACATTCTGAACGCACTGGCTTGGAGCTTTTTCCCTGCAAATGCAATGTCTACCCCTGGGAATTTCTGGGAAGCCCTGGGAGTGTCTGCTGGTTGTCCACAGAACATCTTCTGCGTTCCATTAGGCATTGTGGTCTCTGGGGGACACTACACCTTCTCTAAGCAAGTTCTGTCCTCCCTAGGGTTATAAACTCTTGATTGACCTGTCTCTATTGTCTCCAGCCCTAGTTCTTCCACCCCCAAATAGCTTCTTAGGGTCCTTCTCCCATGCAAATCCCTTGAGCAATTATGTGCCCCCAAAGCGAGTGTTTAGAATACCAAGTCTCAGCTGGGAGTGGTGGGAGATGCCTGTTGTCCCAGCTCCTTGGGTATCTAAGGCAGAAGGATCACTTAAGCCCACAAATTTGAGACCAGCCTGGGCAACATAGCAAGACCTTGTCTCAATAAAAATAAAAATTAAAAATTAAAGAAAATAAATAAATTCAACCATAACTTAAAACAAAGAATATCAAGTCCTTAATCTAAACTTATTCTCAATAGGATCATCCTATTTCTCTCTTGTTCTTTCTCTCTCTCCCACATACATCCTTTCCTTTTTTCCCCCACAAGATTGAGGTTAAACTATATACTGTTTCGAAGCCTGCTTTTTTCATTTTAAATTAGATCATGAACATTATGTCATTAAATCCTCTTTAAAACTATGAGTCTTAATAACTGTATACTATTCCAATGCTTGAATGTAATATTAACCAATACATAATAGAATAGAATAAATAGAATATTAGCCGATCCTGTGGTTTTGGATATTTAGATTATTTCTCACCTTTGGCCATTACAAATCCTGGCATACAAATTGTTCCAAATGCTTCCAGTGAATTTCTTACAATAAATTCCTAAAAGTGAAATGAAAACGTCAAGAGCTATGAGCACTATAAAGGATTTTGATTCCTATTATTAAACATTCTTCCAAAAGACTGCTTCAGCATATAGCTGGCCAGCAGCATATGTGACCTTTTCCCCCCATCTTTAGTGTATTTTTACGTTATAAAATGGTGTTATTTCCCTAGAGTGGGAAGATGGGGCACTGGCGGATCGAAAATGAACTCCAAACCCTCAGTGAAGGATGTGAGTTCTCATGCCATGTAGCTATCATTTCTCCTTCTCCCCTATGCCACGAGCCCATGCCCCAGACAGCAGAGTACTTGAAAATCCTGAGACATACTATACACTTCCACGTTTCTATGACTTCAAATGTAATACTTTTATATCTATAATTTCTTATCATCTCTTCTCTGCCCAATCAAACCCTAACTCATATTTCAAATCCCAGTTCAAATATGATTGCTAATCTTTCTACTTATCAGGAGCAAATATGTTTGGTAAATATTAGCAATTGCCACTATAACTATAGCTTCTTTCCAGAGTACTACTCCTCATAACCCTACAAGAGAAGCATCATTGTTCCCATTTTATATAGAAGGACTATGACATTGAAAGGTTAAATAACTTGTCCATAATCACTCAGATTTGAAACCAGTCTAACCTGGCTCCAAAGCTTGGGTTCCTATCCACTACGGAGATTTCCCTAATCTTACAGCTACCTCACCTCTCCATACTGTACTATACTATACTATTCTCTCACTTAAACTATGGTATACTTGATCATTTCCCAACTGGTTCATGAGCCCCTTACAGGAAATCGATCATGTATCCTTTCTATTTCCAACTCCCATCAGATACGCGGCATATAGTAGGTGCTCAATAAATTTGCATGGAATTCAGTCAGTTGGTAAACCAAGTGGATTACTCGAGTGTTGAGGCAGGAGACCATTAATTTCTCTTGGGATATAATAATTATTTTACCTAGATGAATGAACTACAGTTAGAGGGAGTCCTCAGACTAGAATCTGGAACTGGCAGAGAAGGCCCAAGAGGGAAGCACTGGAAGGAGGGGGCATCAGTCATTTGACCTCTAGAAGGATGATTCTTGTGGACACACAGGGGTTCTGGGAAAGATAGGTCTTGTCATGCTCCTAGATTCAGAGCAATAGGTGATAAATTTAATATTATCTTTAAGAGAAGCATTATAAACACTCAATCTTTCGATACAACTGTTCTGGCCCCACCACTTACTTATTGTGGAATTTTGGACACATCACTTAACTTTAAGCCTATTTCCTCGACCCCCAAAATGTTGATTGTAATAGAATCTAACTCACTGGGCGTTGTGAGAATGAAAGAAGCAAAGGCAGATAAAATGTTGAATACTGAGCCTGGTATGTAGTAAGTGTGCAGTAGATGATGGCTATTCTTTAGTAAAATTTGACTGAGTATCTGGCTGGTGGAAGTTTATGAGAACCAGGTTAGGGGAAGCCTGCGACTTCTAAGGTAGAAACCAAGGACATTTCTGGGAAGGATGAAGGAGAGAACCAAGGCCAGGGAGGTACGAACTGACACTGACCAGGAGAAAATCCAGAACGGGAGAAAGAACTCATTTTTATTTGCTCCTTAAAGATTCTGTTTCAAAAACAAGTAAGTCTGTATGCTGTAAGCATTGTCTGAAGACACAGAAAGAGGCTGGCAAAATAGGATCATCTCTGGTGTTGCCACAGGTTGTTGCACAGAAGAAATTAGCTCTGCTACTGGTGTGGAAACCTTAGCAATGGGCAGACTGAAAGGAAAGGAACCTCTCTTCCTTCCTTCTCATGGGGTGGCCATGGTGGAGGAGGCCTTGAGGAACCCAAGTTCCTGCCCGTGCTGGAGAAGCAGGAAGCCTTGCATCGGGCAGGGTTGAGCAGGCACTGGCTCTGCCCCTTTCTGCATCTTGGCGCCTCTCAGGGTGAGCTCCTTTGGTGGTCACCAGATCCATGAAAGCACAACCTAAGGGTGGTCACTGTCACTGCAGCCTGAGAAGACTCATGGACCAGAACAAGAACTAGATTCTGTCTTAGGACTAGAAACCCGAAGGTAGGAAGAAAAGGTCAGGATATGAATTGTTCTTGCCAAACCCTTCTTTGATTGTATTTCCTGATAAATTCTCAGGAATTTGAGGTAAGAGGGCTTAGGTCAACCAATGCATGTGGGTGGTGTAAGGGAGCTGGAATAAGCTACTTGTTATCGTTATCTAGCTAACTCAAGGACCTCATAAAAAACCCTTCCTTCTTCCTAAAAGGAATGGGGTGGCATGGGGACAGGTACAGATCAGAAATGTTCAGAGTTGGTGCAGAACAGCTTGCAGACAGAGGAGGGATGTTTGATAAACAGGTGGGGACACATTTCATTTACTTAGAAAAGCCAAAGTGCCCTATGTAGGGGTGAGTGGATCTTGGGGAAGAAAAGGCAGGCACAAAGGATTGGTACAAAGGATTGGTCAGCAGGTTCTAGCAGAGGCAGGTGGCTGTGCCAACCCCAATCCATGGGGACTATGGTATGACAGTCTCATTTTGGAGTCAGTCACCTGAAAAAAGGCTTTCCATCCCTATGGGAGAGACCTCCAGGTACCATCTAACAAAATGACCTTGGAGAACCAGCTTGGACAAGTGCAGCTTTTTCTGTGGACTCCTTGGCTCCTCCATCTGTTCCCTGTGGTGATGGGCAAGAAAACTAATTTAAAGGATGCCTGTGCTCATATTGGGGGACAGAAAGAAAGAGATGTCCTGAGGAGACTGTCTCCATTGATAGCCAGTTTTGGGGGTGACAAAAGGAACTCTAACAAGGTAGATAGATGAATCCCCTGAAGAAAAGAGGAAGGTAGGTTGGGACTCCAGAGAGGGAAGAAGGAAGAAGCCATGGGTCTGAGCCAGCGAGAAACTACGTGGGGCTCCGTACGGGGTTGCTAACTGCCCACTGACACGTTATCTATGAAACATAATGAAAATAATTTCATTAACATGGATGCCGGCACCATCACAAAGTAATTAAATGAGGAAGTTAAAACTTCCAAGTACCACTGTGTATGAGAAACATACAGAGATGCCTCGTAAAGGTCAGGCTTCAGTCAAGCTCAGTTATGATTACAAAGAGCCAAGATGAGTGGTCAAAGAAACATTTGTGCTTCCTCGATAAGACGATGCTACTGCGGAGGTCCGTACAAGTCTATTAATATCAATTTTTATCCTTTTTAGAGTCATACTTACATTTTGAGAGGACGATCATTAGACAATGGGCCACGCATAAGGATAAGGACCGAGGGCTCAGTGCAAGCATTGCCTCTGAACTGAACAATCAAGCTTTATTCATTTCTTGTTTGGCTCATTATGTTAACTTTTTATTATGCAAAACTGCCAATTCAATTGCACAATGAGAAAAAATATGTTTGGAACAATTCACAAGCAATGTTTACCATGCCCGCTAAAAGGAAAAAACTCACCAGAAATAATTTACTGAAGAGAATTCTTGTAATCTTCCCAGATCCTCATCGACAGCTGATTTACCCATCCGGGAATTTTCAATGACCTCTACTTGAGTGCCTCGGAAAACGTAGGAGCAGCGAGGGCTCCTTGGCTACATGCGAAGCAAAGTTTTCATATAAGTGACGCCATGTATCTGAGAAAGGCCCTGGCAGGGAGCACTCAGCGGTTCCAAACTTCCATGCATAAGGTTCACTTGGGGGGTTTGTTAAACAGTGCAGATTCCCAGGTCTCTCCCTAGAAATTCTGATTTAGTAAATTGAGGTTGGGCCCAGAGAATCCACAGGTTTAAGCTTCCCAGGGATCCTGCCTTGAGGCTCCACGGGCTTGCCCTGGTTGTGGCTGGCTCACTATTTAGAAAGGGCAACCCTCTCTACATACACTGTCAAAGGGTCATCTGGCCTTCAAATGCTCAGGAGCCAGGGCCCCCCTCTGTGAGCATGGGCTCTGGGGCCCAGGCTGTGGGCCTCAGTGTTAAGTCAGGACCTGAGCACCAGAGGGGATAGATTCTACGGAAGATATTAGCTTTCTCTGCCTGCCTGGCTCTGTTAGCCACGTGATCCTCAGGCCTGGCTCCATAGTGGAATCACCTGGAAAGAGTTTTTTAAAATGCTTATGCCTGGGACCTACCCCAAATCAGTCAAATCAGAATCTTAGGGGTGAAGCCAGTGTGCTTCTGGCAATATGTTTCAAAGATGCTCAGGTGAATCTAATGTGCAGTCAGGATTGAGAACCCCTGGTTTAGTCTATTTCTCACCTCCTGGGTCCCTTCTTTCCTGTCCCTCTTTGGTGGGAACACCTCCAGGAGCTCCATGCTCACACTGCACCCTCTGGCTGCCTAGAGGCCCCTACTCTGCCACCCCATTGAGGCCTGTTCTGGGAGTGCTCCCTGGTCCCTCCTCTTCTTCAAATACAACCCTCTTCCCTCAGTGCCGTTAGTGCAAGGGGAGTGCACTGATGCGCAGGAGTCTTTGAGGGAAGATGTGAATTGCCATACCCTCCTTTCACCCCGTGTAAATGACTAATGGTCTTAAGTCAAGTTCCCTGAGAAACAAACTCTGAGAAGGAGGTTTATGTGCAGCAGGCTTATTGGGGAGTGCCAGTGGGATCAGCATGTAGGAGGGAAGGAAGACAGAAGCGCTGGATAGAGGGAGGAACTGGGTAGACCTTGCAACACAGGCTGTTGCAACAGAGCCCTTGGCTGATCCCATGGTTAGCTCCGGATGACCCCTCAGAATCTCTGTGCTTTCAGGCTAGGGGGCAGGTCATTTATATCCCCAACATGGATGGATAATTGTATGCCGGCTGCCTCTGGGGAGGAAGCCGACCCTGGACGAGGCAGTTCTTTACAGTTCAGGGAAATTAAGGACTACGGTAGGGCAGGGACTCAGCTGAGAGTGTCAGTTGTCAGCATGCGGAACCTGTGGGGCATCAGCTACCTCAGTCCTGCATGCAGTTCTTCCTGTCACTCCCCATCACTCCCCATCATCCACACCAACCCACCCTGGTTTCCTTATTTTTTGAAACGAGCTTGCCAAAATGAACAAATGTCAACTTAGTTACCTTGAGAAAGGAAGGCTTCTTAGGACCTTGAGAGGCAGCTTGGGTGCGATCTAAAAACTTTTGGGGTTGGATTAGAATCTCAGCTTGGCCTTTACTGAAATTATTATCTTAGGCAAGTTGCTAAAATCTTTAAGCCTCAGTTAATTTATCTTTAAAATGGGACTGATGAATTGGTCCATAGCAGAGTTGCTGAGGATTAAATGCAGTAGTGTGGACAGTATCTGAGACATGGGAGTGTATGTGAATGCAGGCTCCTCCTAGGCTGGGCACTGCCCACCTGGGGTCTGTCCCCATTAGACCCCACAGGACACTCAGGACAAGACTGAGCCACTTCTCTCCAATTCATGCTCCTCTCCTGGTAGCCAAGGTGCTGAGAGAATGCTGGAAATGTCCCTTGGAGGATGTTGGTCCTGGACCGGATTCTCAGATTTCCACTTCTCTCACTGTAGTGCCAAGAAGTGCCTTGGCCAATTTTCCTTTAAGCAGTGGCCAGGCAGGGAGTTTTGCAACTTGAGACAAATGTTGTAAGGGTAAAGAAGACCCCTCTTGGGCCTGAAGAAATTCCAGAGTCAATGTGGAGAACAACCCTGAGTGGGGCTTCTACATCATCAGTAGTGTTGCCAGTCTCCCAAATAAATTATATTAGAAGGTTCATTAACAACCAGCCTTCGCAAAATGCTGTGAGAATATCAAATGCAAAAAAAAAAAAAAAAAAAAGTGGGACTCAAAATAATATATTCAATATGATCTCAGCTGTGTTAAACAGTGGTTTAGAAAAATTCTGGAAGCAAAAATGCCAATATGTCACAATAATTACCTCTGTATAGTAAGAGTGGCTGATTTTTTTTCATGCCTTCTTTACACATTTCTATCGTTTTAAATCTTCCCACAATGAGCAGGAGCTGGGGAAAGAAAAGGAAAAAGAAAATGGAAAATGCACTCCCAGCAGTGGGAGAGGGCATGGCAGTGTTTCCCACTGGTCTCTTGCACAGCAGATGATGCCTGCGGAGGGGCGTGAGGCTGGGTGTCCATCTCACTTACCCAGCCTGAAAATGTCTATGTGAAGAAGCATAAGCAAAACAGACACTTGCGCTAATTGCTGTTCAGAGCTTGGCTGCTGAGTGTTTTCTGGGAGCTGCATTGTCAGTTGAGGGTTGCCCGCTGCGTGGGGTGGATTCCCCAGCCCTCACAGGATAATTTTATCATGGAGGACAACATTTGTAGTTCTGCATGAGCGGCTCTCCTGGCGAGATAAAGAGGAGACAGTGAGCTGAGGCTGAGGCTGAGAAGGCTAGCATATGTGATGTCTTTGGGGATCGGAAGCTGTAAATAGCACAGAAGGACACACAGAGGCCTGTGGTGGTGGAGGAGGGGCTTGACGGATCCTGGTAAGTCCTGTCTGTCTTCAAAACATACTCCTCCTCTGAGGGCCCCCTGCCCCTTCAGTGCCTATGAGCCTTGCCTTGGGACCTGTGGGGCACATGTCATGCCACTGGTTGCCATGGTTTTCAAACATTTAACCCATTATTGAGAGAATCCTTAGTAGAGAGCCAAGCCTATGGGTAATGGACATCAAATTGATGAGTTTTCATGACAGGGAAAAGAAATGTTAAGACTAGGAGATTTTAGAGCTGGAAGACAGTCTTTTTTTTTGGACAGAGTCTCACTCTGTCACCCAGGCTGGAGTGCAGTGGCGTGATCTTGGCTCACTGCAACCTCCACCTCCTGAGTTCAAGCAATTCTCCTGCCTCAGCCTCCTGAGTAGCTGGGACTACAGGTGTGTACCACCACACCCGGCTAATTTTTTGTGTTTTTAGTAGAGATGGGGTTTCACCATGTTGGTCAGGCAGGTCTTGAACTCCTGACTTTGTGATCCACCCACCTTGGCCTCCCAAATAGCTGGGATTACAGGTGTGAGCCACTGCGCCTGGCCTGGAAGACAGTCTTAAGATCACCTTGTCCTAGCCCTTTGTTTTGTAGGGAGGAGTTGAGTTCTAGACAGGTTCATACTAAGCCTTGATTTGACCCCTTTGAGTCCAAACCAAGATTCTGCTTGTTTTATGGGTTGAATTGCATTCCTTCCCCACCCCAAGGATTATGTTGGAGTCCTAACACCCAGTACCTCAGAATGTGACCTAATTTGGAGAGAGGGTCTTTACAGAGGTAATCAAAAGTATAAGATGATCCAGATAAGCCCTAAATCAACATGATTGGTGTCTTAGGGGATTTCTAATTTAGACACGAAGATAGGCATGTACACAGGGAGAATGTCATGTGAAGACTGAAGTTAATGCTTCCAGAGGCCTCCTATTGAATGGAGGAAAGAGGCCTGACACTGATCCTTCCCTGGCACCTTTGGAGGGAGCATGGCCCTGCCTGGCAACATCTTGATCTCAGACTTTCAGCCTCCAGAATTATGGCATGATTACTGTTGTTTAAGCCACTCCCTATATGGTACTTTGTTATGGCAGCCCTATGAAATTAGTATAGAAAACCTCATCAAAGGAAGGATTTACAACCTTGGCCATATAGGATAAAGTACATCTATGAATTCTAATAATCTATGCCAACCCTGTACCTTATGATTATTAATAACTGAGAATGAACAACTTGCAGTCAAACTAGATCAAACTTGAAACACATTTGGAAACTTAGCTGATACCCAAGGACCTGAGAAACCAAAAATTGTGATTTGGTATAAGCTGGGCAGAGCAGATCTCTCGGGAGGCTATCCTGTTCCCTAGAAAGTGGCTGCCTCTGGGCCAGGAGAGAAGAACTCAGGCCAAGGTAGAGACCTAAAAGTAGGATTGTGGTTGGGTGCAGTGGCTCATACCTGTAATGCAGCACTTTGGGAGGCTGAGGCAGGTGGATCACAAGGTCAAGAGATAGAGACCATTAGCTGGGTGTGGTGGTGCATGCCTGTAGTCCCAGCTACTTGGGAGGCTAAGGCAGGAGAATCACTTGAATCTGGGAGGCAGAGTTTACAGTGAGCCAAGATTGTACCACTGTAGTCCAGCCTGGCGACAGAGCGAGACCGTGCCCACCCTCCACCCCTGCCAAGAGAAAAAAAGTAGGATTGCATTCTTTTTCTGTTCCTTGTTGAATCTCAAAGACAGGTGTCATTCAGAGTCCTAACAATGATTCCGGTGCCATTGACCAAGAAATCAGACTGAACCGGTTTGACTCAGTAACTGGGTATGTTAGCATGAGACACAGGAGAGGAGCTTATGGAAGGCAGGTGACAGATCAAATGCAATAAATACAGTAACTTTCTTATTTTCAATTGAAGTTTTTCTTAAATCCCTTCAGTCCGATACTTGGATTATTTTTATTAGTAATAAGTGAGGTTTAGGGACACCTTGCTGTCAGAGATGCTATCTGGCTAGAACCAATCTTGAGACAAGGGGTTCAGACCACGTTTGCTTTCACTCCTTTCCTTCTTAAGCTTGGACATTGCATCTGTAGTTCGCAAAGCAGCGAGGGGCTCCTGGATTAGAACTACCTTTTTCCCAGATCCCTTTGTCTCCAGGAAAGGGGTCTGAAACTCCAATCTATTGACACATTGCCAAACACTGTGATTTGGCTGGCAAAATGCCGTATCACAACTGTGGAAAAAAATTAGCTCTGATGATTGAAAAGCAACGTGGTGTTTGAGAGTTTATCTCATGAAGGGGCATGTGTGGATACGGTGATGCAGAGCTCTCAGAGCTGACTTCTGAGCCCAGCTGAGGGGCCCTGGCGTGTAAAATGGGAGATGGAATAGATTAGTCATATTTAAATGTGTTTCTTCTCCCTTTTTACATCAGTGGAAATGTTTCTTCAAATCTTAACTGGAAGCTCAAATAAATAAAAAATAATAAATGTTTAAATGAGTTGCTTTGTTTAAAAAATGGGCAAAAGACTTGAGTAGACATTTTTTCCAAAAAAGGTATACAAATGGCCTATAAGCACATTAAAAGGTACCTAACATCTGTGACATCAAGTTTAGCTTAAAGCGGCCTCCTTACATATTTTAAGTTTGGTCTAAAGGTTTTTCTGTACATCCTGAACTATAACAAGTGGAGGTGTAAACAGACTGTAGCCCACACTTGCGCCAATCACTGAATTTTGGCCAATTAAATGTAGCCAACCATTCAAACTGTGTTCAAATAAGGCAAATGCTGAGCTGTAACCAATCCAGCTGTTTCTGTACCTCACTTCTGTTTTCTGTACAGTTGCTTTCCTTTTTCTGTCCATAAATCTTCTACCACGTGGCTGTGCTGGCTCGCTCAGAAGGCTGCCTGACTCGCAAATCATTCATTGCTTAATTAAATTCCTTTACATTTAATTCACCTGAAGTTTTTCTTTTATTAGATGGTGTCAGAAGTGGGATCAGAAGTAGAGCTTCTAATGACCCTCCAGGAGTGCTGAGTGACCAAAGTGAGGTACCCGCAGAGCTCTCTGAGTTTGAGCAAATTTTGATCCAAACTGGGCTTGGAAGTTGCCACAGAAACTGGACTGGATCCAGGATCGGATCTGACTGGCTTGGATCCAGTTAGAGGCCTCTTATGTCTGACTGGGTCAGAAAGAAACTGGTAGTAAATGGTAATACTGCAGGGGGTGTAAAATTTGGCTTTTGAAAATTCGCAGGGATTTTTGTGTTCTATCACTTTGTCTCATTTTTCTTGGTAGAGAAAAAAAAAAAAAAAAAAAAAGGATTGGCTAAGTTGATCAAGGAGACCTGAGTGCAAAGCCAATATCTTAGGTAAAAATGGGATCCTTAATTTCTGAAGAACTGAGTCCCTCCTGGCTTATGCATGCGTAAGTGTTAGACCCCAGAAACAGTGAAGTCTTAGAGAAACGGTGAAATCTTACTAAAGATAACTTAGAGTGGAACATTACAAATGAACAAAACTGCACTGAAGTGCATTTAAAAATGAGGACTCCCAAATTAGTCTCATCCAGGGATGCCTATTGATATGCAGAAGCTTCTATAAAAATTTTAATATTTTTATTTAAAAACTTTACAAAAGGCAAATTAAAAGCTTAAGTGGCAATTAGTTAAACAAAAAATTAAATCTGCTAACCTTTCAGCTTAGTTACTATCCCAATCCAAAGGAAATAGACCGCAGCACCAATTGACTGGCTTTCGGTAAGCAATGGGTAGATTTTACTTGGGTAAAGAATGGGATTGTGTTAGAGGTCCTCCCCTCAGGAAAGTCCCTTTTGGTTAAAAATTGATTTGGCACTATGAGATGTTTACTGCTATTCTCTTTGGATTAATCTGCATTGTACTCTTTGCTGATAGCTGTGGATGACAGGATTAGGCATGTACAGGACAAAGGAACGTGGGGAACTTTTTCTCCCCAAAGAGGAAAACTTGAGAGATGATGGGATTGCCGGAAAAGATCCCTTCATGATCAACAAGTGGCCGCCTGAACTTTTGATTCAGTGTCGCTGCAATGGGTGGGTCTTTCTCTGGCCTCCCCGAGCTCCTTGCCTTCCCCACCCTGCCACAGGCAATGCTTTCCTTTCTTTCTCTCCTTTCCCATGCCTATCTTTTCTGTTACTCAGGACAACCACCTTGCTCAGAGACCACATGATGAAACTCCTGGTTGGAGGTTGGATTAAAGATGACAGGGCCAAACGAAGGGCAAGTTTGAGCTTCACCAGTTCGATATTGGGTGCTAAGCAGAGTGGCTAATGTCTATGTTTTGTCACACATATTTTGCAGTGGCCAAAATGGAAAATGTTAATTTGGTTACCCCATGCAACCCTTTGGACAGCATCTTATAAAACTGACAAGCTTTTGCCTGTGGTTCTGTGAAACAAACTAAAAAAGTATTTTCTTTTGTGTTATGGCTTGGCCTCCAGAGCAATGGTACAGTGAGCTGAGCTCAGGGAGGGGAAACCCAGAAACCTGACATGCTAGAAAAAGGGTAAGAATTTCTTACCAGACTCTGGCCTCTCTCTCTGTGCAAATTGGCTGAATGAATGGTAAAAATCACTGTTTCTCTCCTCTGTAAAGTTTTGATTAATGCAAAAAAGGATACTGAGGCTAATCTTAAGTTGTAGCAAATCTCGTGTGGTTTGTGTGTCATTCTGTATGGTTCTGTCATAAAGAAGAGTACCTTAGGATAGAACACAGACTTAGGACCCCATAAGCTCACCATTCAAGATGGCACAGCAAGCTGATCAGTAACAAACTTTGCTGCAGGTCCCTGAAACGAACAAAGAACTGAATGAGTTTTCATCTCGGTGTATGTCCTTGGGACCTTGACCTTGTAACCACCTGGCAGTACTTTCTCTTGGTCTCTGCCATCTAGGGAACAGGAATTTGGGGGTTCATGTCACAGTTAGCTCTAAAAATTATCTTTAGTTAAAAGTAGTGCAAGCTCAAAATTGACTGCTCTGGACTGTTCTGGAAAGAGCAATGGAAGCTGCCCAATGCCGCAGCTCAGCAACTAAGGCTTTGCCATTTTGCAGTGGCGGCCCTGGTCTCAATCCTGACTTAGGGAATGAGTGCTTTCTGGTTTGATAGCTGTGTGGCTTTTACAATTTGTTGATTCTCTTCCCCTCCATGAAAAACTTCTAGCTTCCCTTAAATTTTCCTTTCTCTTAAATTTTCCTTTCTCTGAGCTACTTCTGAAGATTCTAAATGTTATAAAAACTGCTTACCGCCTCTTTGAAAATACCTCATACACTTGTGGCTAAGTCATAAGCATAGTTGAGGCTTGTTGGTTTCACTTGTGAGGTTACTTTTGGTAAAGTTTAAAAGCCAGAAAAATTGGCCATTTGGCCTGGCTAAAGTAGGGTAATAAGAAATTTAAAAGGATTTTTTTTTTTTTAGAGAGTGCTATGGTTAAAAGTCAGCTTAATTAAAAGTTGATATCCAAGCTATATGTATATTTAAAAGGCCTTTATGGTTTTTCTTCTCTTGGATCTTATTTTTCTGAAGAAAAAGGGTTTTTCATTTCCTCTCAATTGACTTAATTATTTTTCTCCATTTTGTCTTCTTGTCATTCTTAAGGCACATATAAGAGGACCTAAGGTAACTTCTAATAGCCTGGGACTCCTTAAGAAAAACAGAGGAGTTGCCATAGACCCCATTTTGGTAAAAAACCTCTGTTTTCCTCATGGAACCCTAGGAATTGAAAGTGGATAGATCCCTCTCAAAATCTAAGGCTCTGTTCTGTTTCACATTTTGTTATTTGACAGTTTTGAGTTTTAGGGGTATCAGAAATTACTTTGCATTATGAGAGAGGTTTGGTGTGTAATAATTAGGTAGGAAATATACTTTAGGGATGGCTAATGGCATTTATGGGGAATACTCGGCTCTTTGTACCCTTGGATCAGAGAAGCATGCTCTTGGCCACCTAGAAGGATGGAGATATCCCCACCCCAAACTGAGAGATAAGACTCCTGTGGGGTATGTGCTGATTGTAAAATGGGCTCATTGGCTTTAGGTTGCCATGAAATGAAATGCACAGTAAAAGCATTGCAATGTCTTCTCCCATAGCATTTCCCTCTTTGGGGGGATCCAGGATGTGATATAAAAATGGGACGCTTAATTTTGGAAATCTGTTTTTTACTTCCAGCTGTGTCTGCTTATTAGGCCCTAGAAACTGAATGCTTTCCTGGCCCTATTCCTTGAAGGGCTCCATCCTAAAGTCAGTAATCCAATTAAGACACTTAAAAACTGCCAAATGAAAACATCTTACAACTACTGGATCTTCTTCTGTGTATAGTTATATATGTGTTTTTTGTGTGATGTTTATATAAAAGAGCTCTAATTGGCTTAAAGAAAAACAAGCACTTAAATCACTAACAACATTTAGTCTAAATTAGGCAGGTCAGATACTAGGTTTGCTAAATGCTTTAAGGTCATAAACTGCTTCTTTGACTTTTGAAAATTGTTCAACTCTCCTGTCTTACAGCTAGGTAAGGCCTGAGGACATTGGGAGTTAGCCATGCCCCTAGCTATTCCAGAAAGAGACAGACCTTATCTGTACTTCTGTCTGGTGTCCTAGACTCCAAACCCAGTACATAATTAAAATCACTTACTTAGCAAGTTTTTCATCAAAAATAAAAATTGCTAAGATTTAACATTGTAACAGGTAATTAAAACTGCTGAAAAACATGCAAGCTATGTAAGGAAAATAAAATGTGTTTTTAGTAAAAGATTATAAGAAGGCATGGGAATATAAATTTTTGCCTAGTTTAGAGGGTTAAAGAATTGTTTTAAATGAGATAGGATAAAGCTAAAGGTTTGAACAAGTGTGAAAGATTTGCGAGAAATGAATTGTAAAAGATTCTGTGTATGAACATATTGGCTAAATTTAAAGGGGTACTATGCAGTTTTTTCTGTAAATTGAACATTGGAATGAAAGCACACCAGGGTTTTCTTAGAGCATTGATATCCTCTTTAACAAAAATTTGTCAAGAGTTATCGAAGGTTTATGAAAATCTCACCTTATGGTCAAACTGATTAAGATTGATACATTTGTCTATAAGGTTTTATTAAAGATTGGGGTTAACATTAATAGTACACTAATGGCGGGGCACAGTGGCTCATGCCTGTAATCCCAGCACTTTGGGAGGCTGAGGCAGGCAGATCACCTGAGGTCAGTAGTTCAACACTAGCCTGGCCAACATGGAGAAACTCCATCTCTACTAAATACAAAAATTAGCCAAGTGTGGTGTGCATGCCTATAGTCCCACCTACTCAGGAGGCTGATGAGGCAGGAGAATCGCTTGAGCCCAGGAGGCGGAGGTTGCAGTGAGCTGAGATCACACCACTACACTCTAGCCTGGGCAACAGAGTGAGACTCCGTCTAAAAAAAGAAAAAGTACACTACTGCAAGGGTAAAATTTGGCTTTCTCTTCTCTCTTAAACAAGAGTTTCAAGTAGTATTAAAGGAAAATGAAATATTTTTGTTTGCCTTTGAAATACCAAAAAAAAAGAAGGGGAAGATAAGAGACAGACTGTTTGGAAAACTGTCTTCTATCAATGAGTAAATGTTTTTGCCTTTCTAAAATTTTTGAGTCTTCATTTTGGCTAAGTGAATGACTTATAGTAACCTGGAATTTTATTTCATAATATCAAGTGTTTTAAACCTTTAACATGTTTGATAAGCTTCCCAAAATCAAATTTCAGCTTCAAAATTGTGTTTTCTGACCTCTAACTTTGAGATGCTATAGAGGGTCCCCAAAGCATTCAAAAGAGAGGTAAACAGGATTATTTGACATGTTAAATTACATGGGAAGCATTGTCAAAATAAAAAACGTTTAATCCTCTTCAGGTTATACTTTAGTGAATTATATTAATATATGTTCCAAAATTATATGGGATTTCTAAAATTTTAATACGTCCAAGTATATGCTATCAATCATAATTATGGTTATTAAGTTATTGTAAACCACAGAAATAACCAAATTTCCTTATCAATTGTGTCTTTAACTGTGACTACTTTAAGTCAATTCCACAGTTAATTGCTTAATGCTGATTCAGTTTCTGAAAACTTCACAAGCACACAAAATCCTGGAATATGGTGTCTTTTAGGAGGTTCATGAAAGGATGGAAAGGACCCTGAAAAGCACAGGTTTCTGATAACTTTAAAATCATATCATTTGAACTGGGTAAGAATTCCTAGAACTTTAATGAGAAGACTGACTGGTTTATAAAACTGCTAACCCAAGTAGAACAAAAAGTAATTGAATACCAAGAAAACACTTTGCCAGATTTTTATGCTAAATCAGCCGATACTGAAATTGTTTAGATATACGATTTAAATGAACTCCATGATCTAAGTTAAATTACCTATGATAAACCATCAGTCATCAGTGCTATGCACCTAAATTGGAGAAATATCTGGTATTCAAGAAGACATAAGTCAAATGTTAATTAAGCATGGACTCATGCAGAACCAGGACAGCTGCCTTGTTCTTCCTGAATTCTTAAAGTTTTTGTTTTTAAAGGTCTACATTCTCTGACTCATCATGGAAAATAAAATAATTTAAATTAAATATATATTGGTGTGGTGACTTCTAAATGGAGTAGTTTGTGACTAAGGTTTAGTTTATCAGACCCATATTCCTGGGGAAACAATCAAAGCTTCAGGTACATTTTGCTATCTGATGGGCCGTTTAAATATTTACAGAGAAATTTCATTCAATTATCATTTTCAATGCATGTTTGCTGGTTGTATAAAAGCTTTCCCATGCAAGAGGGCTGATGTTATAACAGTAGATTATTATGCCACAGTATAATTAATTTCACCTGGTAAAGAAAGCTTTTTATGGTTCCCTGACTGAGGACAATCAACCCCTTCATAATTTAGAACCCAAAGATTGGATCTTCTGAGAACATCAGAGAAAGATTGCCCTTGCCATCCATACTACAATAAAACTTCAGAACCTTGAACCTTGGGATCATAATCTCACAACAAAGAAGGGTCCCTCCACATTCTTGGAGCTGTACACCCATTGGAACTCTTAAGGTAAAGCTAACCAGGAAAGTTTCTCCCCAGAAGATGGGATCCTTAATAATGTGAGCAGCTTTTCCCAATATCACGGATCAAGATTTCTCTACTATCATGAGACTCTTATCTTTTGAATATTTTTCCCTTCCTTATGCCTCTATAAACACTAGGAGTGAAAAGGGGGGTCTGTTGTGTACACTTATGGGGTATACTTTTATTTGTGAAGGATTTTGCAGCCAGCCTTATACATGGATAACTTTACACCTTGATGGATGAAAGATGAGGGAGCAATGTAGGTGATAAACTTTAATGGTACATACGTTGCCTCCTAATCAGTCAGAAAGGAAACATTGGTTCACTCCTCTTAATTCACATCATAAGTTAAAGAGAATATTGCCAGGAGGCCTTCATTCTTCTAGAAGGGCATCATTTGTTAGGTCCTTTTTCCATGGTTTGGGGTAAAAGAAGCAATGATTAAAAATGTATCCCTCATGATAAACTCTATAGCAGATTCTACTGTAAAGGCTATGGCTATATAGCAGAATTTAAATTCTCTTGTGAAAGTTATGCTAACTAATCAAATTGCTCTAGATTATTTACTGGCCAAACAGAAGTATGTGTGCAGCTGCTGGCACTTGTGGCCTGTGGAGAAATACATCACATCAGGTATTATAGAGATTCAGTTGTAGCCAAGAGACTGCTTAGTTAAGTAGGTAGACTCTTTATCTAGCTCGGTCTTTGATCTATTTGTTTTTATGTGGTTTGGTTTATGGGGACCCTGGGTAAGTCGAATACTCTAAACTCTTGGTATTATCCTCCCGATAGTCATAATAGTAGTCTCCCTGGTGTGCTGTATTCCCTCAAAGGTTTTAAATGTTTGTGTGCGGCCATCTCTAAAAGGTCAAATGGTCTGTCTTCAACTGGCATGACAAGAGCTGAAAGAAAAGTGTGATCATGAGGACACCATAACCTATGAATGACATGCTGAGACTGGAAACTCAAAATCATGGTAACTGAGAGTGGTGCTAAGGTCCTAAATTTTGGTTACACTCTCACCTATGAGAACCTGAAAAAGAGGGAATTTTTTTAAACAAAATTATGAGAGGCCATTGTATTGGACTGAGCTTATACACTAGGCCCCAACAGACCAAAACAAATGAAAACATAGTCACTTGTGCTAAATGTGACATAATCAAACTAAGACTTTAAGGAAACACATAGGTCCTAGAATAGACCAGGTTTTGTTTTTCTCCTGTAAACAGGATGTTCCAGTATAAGGAGATACCATCTCTTCAGTCAGTCCTTGTCCTCACTTTGCAAAACCCACTGTTCTGCTGTTTCCCAGTGAGTTTCAAGACCAAAGAAGTATGTTTAAGACGGTGATAGTGACATTAATGACTAAAGTTTAGGCCAATCTCTCAAAATTGAGATGATGATCAAACGAGGGGAATTATTAAATCAAGCTCAGCCTAAAGCTGCCTCCTTACCTATTTTAAGTTTGGCCTAAAGATTTTTCTGTACGTCCTTAATTATAACAAGTGGAGGTATAAACAGACCATAGCTTACACCTAAGCCAATCACTGAGTTTTGACCGATCAAATGTAGCCAACTGTTTGAACCATGTTCAAATAGGGCAAACGCTGAGGTGTAACCAGTCTAGCTGTTTTTGTTTTCTATGCCTCATTTCTGTTTTCTGGATGTCACTTTCCTTTGAATCTTCTTCCACCACATGGCTGTGCTGGAGTCTGAGCCTATCCTGGCTCAGAAGGCTGCCTGATTCTCGAATGGTTCATGGCTTAATAAACTCCTTTAAATGTAATTTGGCTGAAGTTTTTCTTTTTATCACTTCATAAACCACTAGAGAAATGCAAATCAAAACAGCTAGATCCCACTTTACACCCATTAATATGACTATTTCCCAAAACAAAACAAAAATAAAAACAAACAAAACCCAGAAAACCACAAATGTTAGTGAGGATTTGGAGAAATGAAAACATTTGTGTACTGTTGGTGGGCCTATAAGATGGTGAAGACACAGTGGATAGCACTAGGCAGCTCCCCCACCGCAAAATGGAAATATAAATACCATATGATCTAGCAATTTTACTTCTGGGTACACCCAAAAGAATTGAAAGGAAAGACTCAGTCAAATATTTGTACAACCCATGTTCATAGCAGCATTATTAACCATACCCAAAGGATGAAAGCAATGCTAGTGTCCATGGGTGGGTAAATGGATAAATACAATGAGGCAGACATATACAATGGAATATTATTCAGCCTTAAAAAGGAAGGAAATTCTGACATATGCTCCAACATGGATAAACCTTGAAGACACAATGCTAAATAAAGTCAACCTTTCACAAAACGACAAATACTGTATGATTCCATTTATAGGAGGTACCTGAAGTAGTCAATTTTATGTTACATACATGTGACCACAATTTTTTAAAAAAAGAGCTGTTCTCTTTGAATTTTTAAATCTGTATTTTTATGTATTTATCTTTTAAATAAGATTTCCCCCCATTTCTCACCTACCCTAGACACATGGCACTAAAGCACCTCAGAATAAGCTGAAGGAAGTCAGGCTCTATAGCTTTCAAGCCCCTGGACTCCTGGATCCAGAAGTTAATTCACACTCTGATCTCAGAGAAGTTCAAGATCTTCAGCAGAGATTTTCCTGGCTGGGGCATTTTTGCCCCTGAGATATGTCATTAAACACTGTAACTAGGAATTTCTGTTCTTACCCCGTCCTTCCCTTCACCTTTTATAGTTACTAAATGCAATGTTTTATTTTTCCAAGTACAAAACAATAAAACAATAAAGAAAGAATTCTTAAGAAAATCACCATATAAAATGAATTTAAAGTCTACCATAAGACTCATGTTAGAATGAAAATAGCTTAAATCTTTTTCAGTAGGTACACCCTATTCCTGAGAAATACTTATCTGATAAGTAGAGTTACAACTTATCTGATAAGTAGAGTTACATTTCTTTTTGAGTCTGCTCACCTCATATAGACAAATGCTTCCGTGTCAGATTACTGGGTTAATTGCAGCAGGACCTGCAAATAGTTTGATCTTGACCCTTTTGGGACTGGCATGATTTAAAGCCATGGTATTTTCTGGTTGTTCCTGAGATAAAATTGGCTGAGGACTATGGGAAATAGGGGATTTCTCTTGATTTCAAAATTGTATGTGAGAAATAAACCTCTCCAAGTTTTCATATTCTAGATTTTTTTTTAAACAAAAGGTGTGAATCTAAACTTGATGATACAAAGACCTGTGATCTATTCATGTAAATCCTTTGGAGGGGAATTATTTTTTTTTATTTTGTCTGAAGAGATTTTGTAAGATTTTTCTAGACTGAATTTGCAAGCAGCTGAGAATCTGGCCCATTATGTTTTGATAGAGATATGATATTCAGATTTCCCAATGGGCAATGTTCCATTTCTGAAACTTCTTTAAAAATATGTTTTTGAATCTAGTTGGGTCTTATGAAGAATCACATGCAGATAACATGCTACAGCACTTGTTAACATTCGGGGCTGTCCTCTTCTCAATGTTAGACGCTCTTCTTTAGTGATGATGCCAGGTGCTTAGGGAGTTGTCCACATACGTAATTCCTTAAATGGAAATTCTATCAATGATAACTTGTTTTGGAGAACATTAATTTGAAGGGAGCTTGCATTCCAAGGATGCAAACTCAACACTATTCATAAAATTCTTCCCAAAATTAGTTTCTCTCTGGTTATAATATGTCTTTCTCTGTACATATATTTAAATGCCAACTGGATTGAAAGGAATTTAGGTAAGCGGGGTAAAATGAAATCAAGGAAAGCTTCCAAGAGGAGGGAAGATACATAGGCAGTGGTTTCAGGAGCAGAGAGACACAGCTCAGCAGTGAAGAACCGGGAAGGAAGGGCTTTTTAGAAAGTATGAAGCCTGGCTGAGCGCAGTGGCTCACTCTTGTAATCCCAGCATTTTTGGGAGGCCAACGTGGGTGGATCACGAGGTCAGGAGTTCAAGACCAGCCTGGCCAAGATGGTGAATTCCCATCTCTACTAAAAATACAAAAAAATTAGCCGGGCATGGTGGCGGGTGCCTATAATCCCAGCTATTTGGGAGACTGAGGCAGAGAATTACTTGAACCCGGGAGGCAGAGGTTGCAGTGAACTGAGATCGCGCCACTGTACTCCAGCCTGAATGACAGAGTGAGACTCCACCTCAAAAAAAAGAAAAAGAAAATAAAAGAAAGTATGAAGCCCATGGATGGTGGGTAGTAAATCCATTCACCTGTGTCAAACAGACTCTGAATCAAACAGGATCTGAAGGTAGGTAAATTATGATACATGACCTTGGGATAATAGTGTGAAGCAATTACAATTAATTTCGTTAAGACTGGAGTATAGCAGTTGTTCATGCAGTTTAATAACTAGGCAAATGCAGTTTTATAACAATTATGCAAAATGAAAAAAGAACCTAGGACTTGCAAAAAAAACCTATACATTTTTCCTTAATCATAGGATAATAGGTTTTTTTAAAATCCCTATTGGTTTTTACATTTTTGTTACCTATTTCTTCAAGATAAAAATAACCATTTTACTTGTTTTTGAATCAAAGAAGTAGGGGATAGAGGTGCAGGGCAGGTGCTTTGAGTTTGAGAGAACCCACCGTTTTAAAAAATTAAGATATTTGATTAATTTTCTATTCTTAAAGTTGTCACACAACTTTTATAAAAGGAAAGATAATTTTGTAGAAGAATAAATTTTAATAAACACTTGCTCTAAATTAGCCATATCCTAAAAATAATAGTAAATTTATATGGGAATACATAGGCAGTACTATTAAATAATTTTTTGAAAAATGAAAATAAATTCAGGTAAATTCATAAATGTAAAGATGTGGAGAAAAAAGATTAGATGGAAATATTTCAAAATTCAGGTTACCTCTGAATGGTGGTGTTATCAGCAACTTATTTTCATCTATGGACATTTCTATATTTTCCAAGTTGTTCATAAAGCATGTATATTACTCTTAAAGTTAGTGAAAATACCTTTCAGCAAATTTTTTTTGTCACTGTGAAAAGCAGTATATTGACTCCTCAAAAAATTAAATATAGAATTACCATATGACCCAACAATTTCACTTCTGCAGATATAAACCCCAAATATTTAAAAGCAGGGACTCAAAGAAATATCTGTGCACTCATGTTCATAGCAGCATTGCTCTCAATAGCCAATGGTAAAAGCACACAAGTGTTTGTCTATGAAGGCACAAACAAATGATATGTAGCATGTATACACAGTGGAATATTATTCAGCCCTAAAAAGAAAGGAAAGTCTGACACTTGCTCCAATAGCAATGAACCTTGGAGACATAATGCTAAGTGAAATAAGCCAGTCACAAAAGGCAAATACTCTATGATTTCACTTATATGAGATATTTAGAGTAGCCAAAATCATAGAGACAAAAAGTAGAATGGTAGTTGCCCAGGAGCCAGAGAGGAGATACTGGGGAGTTAACATTTAGTGGGTATAGAGTTTCACTTTTGCAAAATGAAAAGAGCTCTGGAGATGAACAGTGATGCTGGTTGCACAATACTGTGAATGTATTTAATATCACTGAACTGTACACTTAATAACGGTTAACACGGTAAACTTCATGTTATGTATATCTTACCACAATTAAAATATTTTAATTCAATTTGAATTCAAATTCAGATAACATTACGAACCCAGATAAAATGATAAAGTTGGTGATGAAGTTGGAAAATGGTGTGCCAAATCACAAAGAGCCTTGAGCTCCCAGCTGATTTGTGATGTCAGAGCCGTGGGAGGAGATACAGAGAGGTGGGCTGGGGAGGACCAGTCTGGCCACTATGCTCAGGATGAGTCGGGAAGGATTAGCAGGTGAGAGGGAGGGAGCCAAACGTTATCCCAAGCATTATGTCCTGGATGCTCTGCCTATGTCTCCATGTTTATGACTAGGGAGACACAGACTAAGAGAAGTGGTTTGCCCCATGTCCTAGCACTAGCAGGTGCCAGAGGCCTGTCCTGAGCTCAGATGGATATGACTCCATATTCCTGCTCTTTCCTTCATACTATCCTACCTCCATGTATTATAAAGGAAAACAAAGTGGGGAAAGTGGTGGGAGAGGAGAAGATGATGGAGAGAATGGAAAGAAAGAAAGAAAACAAGAATAGAGAGAGAGTCAGTAGACAGGATAAGATTCAAAGCTGCAAATAAGAACAAACTTTTAAATAAGGCCCTAAGTCTGCATTGAACTTTTGACAATTATGGTTTGTCAGCATGGTAACTGATTCATAATTAAGTTATGGGAGTTTAGCAACTCTATATGTAACTGGTGCAGAGCAGTTGCAGAGTTGTTAATCCTGAATGTTTATTACCCACCATTTCATAAATAGCTTAATAAATCTAAACAAGTTCAATTTATGGGGATGGTTATGGCATTCTATTCAAATTTCAAGCGATTACAATAAAAACACATCATTGAGGGAAGAGCAGTTTTGTTATTTTTTAAATTTGATACTGGAGGATGGCTGAGACTTGACATCCCCTTGAGCTGGTCTTTGCTAATTGTCTGGGCCCAGGGGGTAGGGGCAGGACAGCAATCAGAGGCTGTCTTTGAGTTGTTGTCTGCCAAGGAGATGGAGTGAGATACAGGTTATCATTTGCCATCATGTTTAAGGATCTAGGTTCCTGGTGGTCATGACATTTCATGGCTCGCCTTGGACGAAAAGGCAAGGGACTAAAAGAGTCAGCCGACCTGGCCCCAGCATTGGCTGTTATCCTTACTGTGTGCCTTGAACAAGTCAATTCTACTGCTGCATCTCAGTGTCCCCTTTCAGTGCTGACATTCTGTGGTTCTGTGATTCAATGAAAGGGAACAGCAGTTGAATTAGAGACAGCCAAAAGCGGTGGTTCACAGAGGAGGAGCCCTGTCCAAATTGGAGACAAGACTTTACATCACCAAAGATATAGGTCTGACTCTACCTTCTTCCAGCTCAAATGTTGATTGAGAAACAACTTCTCCACTGTGAAGTGCAATGTTTGAAACTGCACATGAGTAAGGCTCATTCTCTCCCTCCCTAAGAGTTTGAATCTAGCAAAGTAGGAGATGTATACACAGGTAATTATAGCACAAGGAGGTAAATGCAAATTGACATTCTGAAGGAAATGTTTTAGGTGTACAGAGAAGGAAAGTTACTTGTTTGGATTGGAGAAGGATGTGTTTAGGTCATCCTTCATAGAGAAACTGATATTTAGCCTAGGCCTTCAAGGATGAATGAATAGACATCCCCCAACTGAGAAAATAGGAGAAGAGCACCACATGTAAATGGAACAGCAAAGGCAAGGAAGAATGGACGAACATTTATTTACTTGGTATATGCCAGGTATGTTTGTGATTACTATGGATGCAATAGTAAATAAGACAGTCTCTGATCTTATGGAGTTTACAGTCAAGTGGGTGGCAACAGGTATTAAACAAGTATTCATATACATGAACACAGTGGTCTTAGGAAATGGACATGTGTGTGTGCCTGAAGTGTAAGGTATGTGGTGGGGAGAAACTGGGCATAAACTTAAAAATATACAAAAGGTTGTGGAGTGTCTTGACTGCAGTGTATTTTATCCCTTGGGTAGTAGGGCACTAACAAAGATTTTGTTAGTGGTGAAACATTAGCTGATTTGTGTTTTAGAAACAAAACAAAAACAAAAACTGAGGAAGGAATACATTAGATGGAAAGAGACTAGATGCTGAGAAAGCAATTAGAATGTCACTACTACAGTCGAAGAAAAAGATGATGAGATTGGATATAGGACCTATCCATGGGAATGAAGACAAAGGAGAGATTCGAAAAGCATTTTCAGAGGCATTAACAAAATTTGATGACATGAGCAGTGAGCAAGAGAGAGGCAAAACGATACCATTTACAGATCAAGTGACTTGGGAAATATTTCCACCATTTCTGAAGATAAGAAATACAAAAGGAAGAGGTGCTTAAAGGAAAAGCATGCAATTGAATTTGAGGAGGTTATGAGACATCAAGTAAGTTGATAGAAATGTTATCTTGGAATTTCAGGCTGGAGTTAGTGATTGATTTGAGAATCTTCAGTTTAGAAGTAGACACGGAAGCCATGGGGATGCATGAGAACACTAGAGAAAGAATGGAGAAGACGACTATGCCTCCCCAGTGTAAGTCATGCAGAAGAGGATAAGTGAAGAAATTTAGAATGAGTACTCAGGGAGAATGATGTCCTAGAATCAATGAAGGAAGTAAAAAGATAAAGGGGTTTAATATGGGAAATGATACCTGAAGGCCAACTAAAACCAGGGGGAAAACAAAGAACCATTTAATGATTCATCACTCCGAAGGGTGTTAGAGACTTTGGGTCAAGTAATTTTATTGATTTGCTAGGAGCAGAAGGCATTAAATAAAAGGTTATGAGGTGCCAAAAGTCCAGAAAGTAGAGAAAGCAAGCATAGAAAGGACTCCGAGAGAGTATTCCAGCAAAGAAGGTCTAGGGATAATCGAATATTACAGTCACGACATTCATTCACTTGTTGAATAAATATTGCTTTACTAATACATTCTAAACACTGAGCTAGGGGTCATAATAGAGACCAGTAAGGTATAATTCCTGCCTCAAGGTGCTCAGAGTCTTGTAAGAGAGGCAGATGCAAGCTGCAATGAAAGCAATAGTGAAGATATATAGAGATACAGGTGTATGTAGCTCAGAGAAAGAAAAATTTGTTCTATCTGGTGAAGAAGTTGAGAAACTTCCTACATAGGTGCCATAAAGCTGTGTCTTAAAAGATTAAAAAGAGTTTACCAGCTGCAAGAAGATGAAATTTATTCCAACCAGTGGGAATAGTAGTACATGCAATTAAATGAAGGCAAGAAAAGAATGTATTTTGGCAACCTCAAACAATGTGGCATTGTTGGATCATGAAGTGAGATGGGGAGTGTCAACTAATGTAGCTAAAAGGTAGACAGGCACTAGAACATAAATTGCTTCAGGTGCCATGCTTTAGGCTAAGAATTTGGTCTCCACCTTGTAGGTAGAGAAAAAAGGTAAAAGCAAGAAAAACTTGGGGTTTTGAAAGAGCTTTGATTTTAGCTTTACTCTTTATTGATTCATTTTTCCTGATTGGTTTATGTCACTGTTATTTTCCTAGTTTAAAATTAGCACGTGGTCCCTTAATTTTTCATTATCTTTCTTTAATAATTAAGTACTGCTTTTATAGTATCTTATATTATCTTTGTATGAAGTATTATATTTTTCACTGGTATCTAGGTAACAAATAGCTTCTTTTAAAATTTCCTGTTTGAAATCAGTTTTTAAAAAGAAAGCAAAAAATAGAAAGAATAAATAAATAAATAAATTGATTCTTTGAGAAAACCAATAAAACGACATGCCTCTTACAAGCCTAATTAAGTGGGGAAAAAAGAGCATAAAAGTAGACAAGATTAAAAACAAAAAAGGAGACACAAGTTCCAGAGTTACATGCTTGAATTGTATAGTAACAAAATTTAAAACCTACACAAAATAAACTAATTCCAAATATAACACACTCTACTAAAACTGATTAAGAAGAAATGGAAATCTTGACTCAATCAATTATTAGAGAAGAAATAGAAAAACCGATTAGTGATCTATTGTTGTAAAAGTCACCAGTCCTCAAAGCTGAGCTCTTATATAATTTAAGCACAGGTAATTCCAATGCAATTAAACTATTCCAGATGATATAAAGAAACAAAACCTGCCATATAACTCTAATAACAAAACTTGATATAGACAACAATGAAGGAAAACTATATATTAAGATGACTTATTAGGGGGCCGGGAGCGGTGGCTCAAGCCTGTAATCCCAGCACTTTGGGAGGCCGAGAAGGGTGGATCACGAGGTCAGGAGATCGAGACCATCCTGGCTAACATGGTGAAACCCCGTCTCTACTAAAAAATGCAAAAAACTAGTCAGGCGAGGTGGCAGGCACCTGTAGTCCCAGTTACTCAGGGGGCTGAGGCAGGAGAATGGCGTGAACCCGGGAGGCAGAGCTTGCAGTGAGCTGAGATCCGGCCACTGCACTCCAGCCTGGGTGACAGAGTGAGGCTCCATCTCAAAAAAAAAAAAAAAAAAAAAGAAAAAAGATGACTTATTAATATAGATGCAAAGTTCTAAATGAAATATTAGCAGATAGAATCTGTCAATGATCTGAAGAATAGTACATACTGGCGATGAACAATCTGAAAATGAGAGTAAGAAAATAATTACATTTATAATATCAAAGAGAATAAAATACTTATGAATAATTTTAACAAAAGTAGTATAAGACTTGCACCCAAAAAACTACAAAATATCCTTGAAAGAAATTAAAGATCTGAAAAATGAAAACACATCCCATGTTCATGATTGGAAGACTTAATCTTGTTAAGATGGCAATACTACTCAAGTTGATCTACAGGTTAGGTGAGATCTCAGTTACTCTTTGTGTGCAAATTTATAAGCTTGTACTAAAATTAATATGGAAATGCAAATTACCCAGAATAGCCAAAACAATCTTTAAAAAAAATGTGATTGGAAGACTTACATTTCACAATTTCAAAGTTAACTACAAAACTATAGTGATCAAGACTCTGTAGTACTAGTGTAAGCATAGACATAAAGATCAGATACGTGTTTATCAGAAATAAACACGTATGTTTTTGGTCAATTGATTTTCAACAAGGGTGTCAGTACAATAAAGTGTGGAAAGAATAGTCTTTTCAACAAATAATCCTGTGATAGCAAATGATCCTGGCTATCCACATATGAAAGAATTAAGTTGCAACTCCATATAACACTATTTACATAAAAATTAACTCACAATGGATCAGAGACCTAAAAAGCTAAAACCATGAACGTCTTAGAAAAAAAAAAAGGTATAAGTCTTCATAATGCTGGATTTAGCAGTTTTTTTTAGCTATGACACCAAAAGCACAATCAATCAAAGAAAAAATAGATATATTAGACTTCATTGAATTATAAACTTTGGTGCTCCAAAGGACACTATCAAGAAAAAGAATAGATAACACACAGAATGAGAGAAAATATTTGCAGTTATATAAATGATGAGTCTGGTGTCCATAATATATAAATAACTATTACAACTCAACAATTAAAAGACAACCCAATTTTAAAATGGGCAAAAGATTTGAACAGACATTTCTTCAAATAAGATATACGAATGGATAATATTATTTCAACATCAGTGTAGGAAAATTAATAGACAAATCAAAATCACACTGCTTCATGCCCACTAATGCAGTTATACTAAAAAAGATGGACAATGACAAGCATGGAAAAATTTGAATCCTCATACACTGCTGATGAAAGTGCAAAATGGTACAACATTTTTGGAAAACAACTAGTTTGACAGTTTCTCAAAAGTTAAACACTGACTTACTATATGACCTGGTAATTCCATACAACCCTAGCTGTATACCCAAGAGAATTGAAAACATATGTTTGTACAAAAACTTGTATACAAATGTTTGTAGCAGCACTATTCCTAACAGGCCAAAGATGGAAGCACATAACTGTCTATCAATTGATGAATAGATAAACTATGATATAGCCATACAATGGACCATTATTCAGCTATAAATAGGAATAAAGGTTTGATACATGGATGAATCTTGGAAACACTATGATAAGTGAATGAAGGAGACACAAAAGGCCACATATTGTAAATGTCAAAAATAGGCAAATCCATACAGGCAGCATATTTGCAGTTGCCAATGGCTGGGGGAACAGGAAAATGGAAGTGACCGCTAATAGGTACAGGGTTCCTTCAGGGTGATGAATATATTCTGGAATTAAATTGTAGTGATGGTTGTACAACTTTGTGAATATACTAAAAACCAATGAATTCGTATACTTAAAAAGGTAAATTTTATGGTATGTGAATTATGTCTCAATAAAAATTTAGTTTATATATTTTTACAAAAAGGATATAACAAAGATAATAAACAATAGTTTTATTAAAATGTTTATTCTGATTGTAGCTAAAGAGTTAATTCTTCTACTATGGAAATAAATTATAAATTAACAAAATGACTAAATCACAATACATAGAACAAATTACATCAAAATGCAGTTCATAGAAGGGCATATGCAAATGGTGTCAAATATGCTTAACTCACTGACAGTCATATAAATCCAAATTAAAATAACAATGAAACATCTTTATGCACCCACAAGACTGACAAAAATAAAAAACGAACTATCATATCTATTGCTGGCAGGGATGTGGGGGAATAAAGACTACTCTCATACACTGCTGGTTGGAATAGTTATGTACTTAGCTATTTTGAAAGCTAGCCAATGACATCTATTATTAATAATATTCAAAGTAATATATCCTTTGATCTAGCAAACCTACTTCTGTGAATTTATCTTGTATAAATAAAAATAGCAATTTCTAAAGATAGAAATATATATATATATATATATATATATAGTTGCTGAACTGGTTATTGATGTTTATAGAGGCCCCAAACTGAATACATTGTGGCATATGTACACTGCAGAATATTATATAACCATAAAAAAGTATGAATTGGAGAATTTCCAGAAGACTTAGAGAGAACTTCATAGATTTTATTGGATGAGAAAAGAGAGATACAGAAAACTATGTATAATCCAATCCCTTTTAAATAAAAGAATTAGGAGCAATATATGTATATGTGCATATATATGTATGTGTAAATGTATATATGATTACACTTTTTAACATATCTATAACAACAGAGGGGGAAAAATAACATTGGTGGTTGATGCTTAAGGGAAGCAATAATAGCTAGTACAGAGATCAGTGGGGAGACTCCTGTAGCAGTCCAGGAAAGATACGATGAAGACCTTGGCTAAATCAGTGTGGGAGGCCAGCAGACAGAGCATCTCCTGAAAATCTTACTGGGACCCCTCTCTGGGGCTTTCTTTTGGTTGTCAGAGTACTCATATGCCTGTCCTCCTGCACAGTAGGTGATAGGCCTGCTAGTCTCCTGCTTCACTGTCACCCTCACTTTTCAGTTTTGGATTCTCTTTTTCCCAGGACAGTACAGAATAAAAGCACCTGCACAGCTTCTTCCTACCCCAAACCCTGCCCAAGTTGTCATCTTAGGCATGCTTTCACATTCTTCTGACATTCTCCATGAATTTGGACTATGGAACCCCACAGAAACAGAAAGGATCCATAAAACAATCAAAAGGAGATCTTCATGGCTTTTTCCTAGTATTTATCTTTGGTCTTTAGGGACAACAATGAGACCCAGCTGTGACCTTCCTTCACCACTACCCTGTCCTCTCATGTTTTCTGTCTTCATCTGTCTTCTGGGAGTCAACTCCACTACTTACATTCACTGTCTAGAGATTCTGAGTTCTCCCAGAACTTCATATACTCCTCTATTCCAACTCAACTCTCTTTTCTTCAGACCTAGACCAGAGAGTCTCATATAGGGGATGGGTTAGTACATCAGAATTCTATGGTGAAAGCTTTTCAAATTATGCATGGCTGAACTCTCCTCCATGTGTCACAGATTATGGGGAAAATAAACTCTTTTTTAATTCTAACATTAGGATATTACTATATACTATCTCCATTTTACAGATTAGGAAACTAAGTACCAATGACATTGAATGACATTCCTAGGATCTTCTGACTGAAGAACTTATACTATTTCTACTGCACTCCCAGCTTTTCAGTAGAACTCACCAAAGACTCTGAGGAGGTACCTTCACTTCTCATAGGGACCTCTGGGAGTCTAATGCCCAATAGCTTGTTTTAGTATACCCTTATTCTGCAAGCAATCATTGAGCTTCAAATATGTGCCAGGCTCTGTAGGATGCACTTGGAGTGGGGGATGAGGAGGTTGGTGGCAAGATGTGGAACTACACAGGTAAACAAAATAGGACATTTGTCTTTGATGAGCTCACAGCAAGTGAAGGAGCTAGATCAGTTAAAACAGACACTTACAATCAAGGTAATGGGTACCTTTAGAGGCTGGAGGAATTTGGATTTTTTTTTTTTTAACAGGGTGTCACTCTGTCACTCAGGCTGGAGTACAGTGGTACAATCAGAGCTCACTGCAGCCTCTAACTCAGGGGCTCAAGCAATCCTCCTATTTCAGCCTTCTGAGTAGTTGGGACTATGGGCATGTGCCACCATGCCTGGCTAGAATTTGTAATTTATCTTACCTAGGAGTACCTAAGGCTTCCAGGGAGTAGGTATTTAGGACTCATGATATGGTTTGGATCTGTGTTGTCACCCAAAGTTCATGTTCAATTGTAATCCCCAGTGTTGGAGGTGGGGCCTGGTGGGAGGTGATTGGATCATGAGGGTGGTTTCTCATAAATGGCTTAGCACCATCTCCTTGACACTGTCCTCACAATAGCGAGTGAGTTCTCATGAGATCTGGTTGTTTAAAAGCATGTAGCACCTTCCCAGCTGACTTCTCTCTTGCTCCTGGATGGCATTTCTGGATTCACCCTGGGCCACAGGGGAGTCTGCTGCCCCCAGGGGAGAGACTCGGGCCTGGCAGCATTTACCACAAGCTGATGGAAGAGCCCTTGAGCCTTGAGTGAACATCAGCAGTAGGCAGGCAGTACTTGCTGCAGGGTTGGGGCAGTGGTGACCATGGTGAAAAGACTCCTCTGGTTGAGAAAAGGAGAGGAAAGAGTGGGAAGGACTTTGTCTTGCTCTGTGAGTGCCAGGTCAGCTGCAGGAGAATATAACACCAAGTAGATTCCTAAGGTTCCTGACTCTAGCACTGATTCCCATGTGGCATTTCTGGACTTACCATGGGCCGGGGGGAGCTTGTCACCCTGAAGGAAAGGAAACAAGCCTAGCTGGATTCACCACCTGATGACTGAAGAGGCCTTGGGCCTGACAGTAGCCAGGCATTGGTTGCCACAGGCCTTGAGTGACACCCAGGACTGTGCCAGTTTCAGATCTGACTCAGCACAGTCCCAATGATGGTGGCCAAAGGGTGCTTGTGTCACTCCTCCCCCAGCTCCAGGCAGCTTAGCACAGACAGAGAGAGACTGTGTTTGGGGGAAGGTAAGGGAAGATAATAAGGGTCTCTGCCTGGTAATCCAGAGAATTATCTGAGATCTTACTCAAGACCACTAAGGTTGTGCCTCTATAAGTCTTAAAGAGTCACAGCATTGGTCTTGGAGTGCCACTTAATGCAAATACAGCTACAATGACCAAAGACAACATTCAATTCCCTTTGAATACAAAGGGAATTTGTATTCAAAGCCTTCCCAAGAAGGATGGTCACAAACATACTCAGAGTTCAAAGACTACAATAAATGTCTAAGTCTTCAATGCCTAGACATTGATGAACATCCACAAGCATCAAGACCATCCAATAAAATATGACTTCACCAAACAAAATAAATAAGGCACAAGCAACTAATTCTGGAGTGACAGAGATATGTGATCTTTCAGAAAGATAATTTAAAATAGCCATCTGAGAAAACTCAAAGAAATTCAAGACAACACAAAGAAGGAACTCAGAATCCTAACAGAAAACTTTAAAAAAGAGGTGAGATAGTTTTTACAAAATCAAGCAGAAATTCTGGAGCTGAAAAATCCAATTGAAATACTGAAGAATACCCCAGAGTCTCTCAAAAGCAGAATTGATCAAGCAGAAGAAAGAATTATTGAGCTTCAAGACAGTCTATTTGAAAATACAATCAAAAGAAATAGAAGGAAAAAGAATAAAAAGAAATAAAGCATGCCCACAAGATCTAGAAAATAAACTTAAAAGAACAAATCTAAAAGATATTGAATTTAAAGAGGAATTAGAGAGACTGGGGTAGAAAGTTTATTTAAAGGGTTAGTAACAGAGAATGTTTCAAACCTTGAGCAAGATATCAATATTCAAGTACAAGAAGGATTTAGAACATCAAGCAGATTTACCCAAATAAGACTGTCTCAAGACATTCAATAATCAAACTCATAGAGGTCAGGGATAAAGAAAAGATCCTAAAAGCAGCAAGAGAAAAGAAAGGAATAACATACAAAGGAGTTCCAATACACCAGACAACAAAGTTCTCAGTGGAAACCATACAGTTCAGGAGTAGCATGACATATAGTGCTGAAAAGAAAAACTTTTATCTTAGAATAGTATAGCTTTCAAATACAAAGGAGAAATAGACTTTCTCAGACAAATAGAAGCTGAGAGATTTCATCAATGCTAGACCTATCCTATAAGAAATGCTAAAGGGAGTTCTTCAGTCTGAAAGAAGAGGATGTTGATGAGCCATAAGAAATCATCTGAAGGTACAACACTCACTGGTAATAGTAAGTACACAGACAAACACAGAATATTATTTCACTGTAATTGTGGTGTGTAAACTACTCATATGATAAGTATAAAGACTAAAAGATGAACCTATCAAAAATAACTTTTCAAGACATAGTATAGTAAGACATATATAGGAACAACAAAAAGTTAAAAAGCAGGAAAAAGTAAGTATTGAGTTTTTATTAGTTTTGTATTTACTTGTTAGTGTATTTGTTTTTGCAATCAGTGTTATCATCAGTTTAAAATTGTGGGTTATAAGATGTTATTTGCAAGCCTCATGATAACCTCAAATCAAAAAATTTAAAACAGATACACAAAAAATAAAAAGCAAGAAATTAAAACATACCACCAGGGAAATCACCTTCATTAAAAGGAAGGAAGTATGGAAGAAGGAAAAGAAGGATAGATAGAAGGAAAGAAGGAGGGAGGCAGGGAGGGAGGAAAGGGGGAGGGGAGGGCACGGGAGGGCAGGAGAGGGGAGGGAGCTAAGGATGGATGGAAAGAGGGAAGAAGGGAGATATGAGTGAGAGAAGGAGAGAGGGAAGAGAAGACCACAAAACAACCAGAAAACAAACAAGAAAATGGCAGTAATAAGTGCTTACTTTCCAATAGTAACATTAAATGTAAATGGACTAAATTCTCCAATCAAGAGACACAGAGTGGCTAAATGAATTTTAAAAAAAATTAAAAAGACCCAGCAATCTATTGCCTGCAAGAAACACACCTCACCTACGAAGACACACATAGACTGAAAAGAAAGGGATGGAAAAAGATATTCTATGCAAGTGGAAACCAAAAAAGAGCAGGAATAACTATACTTATATCGGACAAAATAGATTTTAAGACAAAAATTAGAAGAAGAGACAGAGAGGGTCATTATATAATGATAAAGGGATCAATTTAGTAAGAGGATATAGCAATTGTAAGTATCTATACACTCAACACTGGAGCACTCAGATATATAAGGCAAATATCAGCAGAACTAAAGAGAGAGAAAGACCCCAATATAATAATAGGTGGAGAAGTCAACACTCCACTTTCAGCATTGGACAGATCATCCAGAAAGAAAATAAATGAAGAAACATTGGACTTAATTTGCACTACACACAAAATGGACCTAATATATATTTACAGAACAGTTCATCCAATGGCTACAGAATACATATTCTTCTCCTCAGCACATGAATCATTCTCAAGGATAGACCATATGTCAGGCCACAAAACAAGTCTCAAACTATTTTTAAAAATTGAAATCAGATCAAATATCTTATCTGAACATAATAGAATAAAACTAGAAATCAGTAACAAGAGGAACTTTGGAAACTATAAAAACACATGGAAATTAAACAATATGCTTGCTCCTGAATGACCAGTGAGTCAATGAAGAAATTAATAAGGAAATTTAAAAATTTCTTCAAACAAATGAAAACGGAAATACAATATACCAAAACCTATGGGATGCAGCAAAAGCAGTACTAACTGGAAAGTGTACAGCAATAAGTACCTATATGAGAAGAGTAGAAAAATTTCAAATAAACAACCTAATCGTGCATCTTAAGGAAGTAGAAAAGCAAGAGCAAACCAAACCCAAAATTAGGAGAAGAAATAATAAAGATCAGAGCAGAAATAACTGAAGTTGAAATGAAAAGTTCAAAAGATCAAGTAAATGAAAAGTTGATTTTTTTAAAAGATAAAATTGACAAACCTTTAGCCAGGCTGAGAATAAAGAGAGAATACCCAAATAAATAAATTCCAAGATGAAAAAGGAGACAATACAATATTACAACTGATAACACAGAAAATCAAAGGATCATTAGAGACTATTGTGAGCAACTATATGCCAATACGTCGTTAAATCTTGAAGAAGTGGATAAATTCCTAAACACATGCAACCTACCAAGATTAAACCATGAAGAAATTCAAAACCTAAATAGCCCAATAACAGGTAATAGATCAAAGCCACAATAAAATGTCTTCCAGCAAAGAAAAGCCCCAGACTCAATGGCTTCCCTGCTGAATTTTACCAAATACTTAAAGAACTAATACCAATTCTACCCAAATTATTCTGAATAACAGATGGAGAAGGAATGCTTCCAAACTCATTCTATGAGGTATTACCCTGATACTAAAACCAGACAAAGACACATCATAAAAAGAAAACTACAGACCAATATCCCTGATGAACACTGATGCAAAAATTATCAACAAAATGCTAGCAAATGGAATTCAACAACATATTAAAAAGATCATTTGTCATGATCAAGTGGGATTTATCTCAGAGATGCAAGGATGGCTAAACATATGCAAATCAATTACTGTGATACATTATATCTAAAGAATGAAGAGCAAAAACCATACGACCATTTTAACTGATGCTGAAAGAGCATATAATAAAATTCAACATCCTCTCATTATAAAAATCCTCAAAAAACTGGGTATAGTAGGACTATACCTCAACACAATAAAAGCCAGAAAAAACACTCACTTAAAGTGAATGGGTCTGTTCAGACCTACCTGTTTCTAAAAAGAAGACCTGCAGCTAGTATCATACTGAATGAAGAAAAACCTTTCCTCCAATATCTGGAACAAGACAAGGATGCCCATTTACACCACTGTTTATTAAACGTAGTGCTGAATGTCCTAGTTAGAGCAATCATATAAGAGAAAATAATAAAGAGCATCCAAATTGGAAAGTAAAAGGTCAAATTATTTTTGTTTGCAGATAATATGGTCTTATATCTAGAAAAACCTAAAAACTCTACTAAAAATTATTAGAGCTGATAAACAAATTTGGTAACATTACAGGATACAAAATCAACATACTGAAAACCAGTAGCATTTTTACATGCCAACAGTGAAGAATCTGAAAAAGAAATCGAGAAAGTAATCCCATTTACAGTAGCTACAAACAAAATAAAATACCTAGGAATAAACTTAATCAAAGAAGTGAAAGATGTCCACAATAAAAACTATAAAACATTGATGCAAGGAATTGTAGAAGACAGAAAAAAATGAAAAGATATTCTATGTTCATGGATGAGAAGAATTAATATTCTTAAAATGTTCATACTACTCAAAGCAATCTACAGATTCAAAGCAATCCCTATCAAAATACTAATGACATTCTTTACAAAAATAAAAAAAAAATCCTAAAATATATATGGAAGCGCAAAAGACCCAGAATTGCCAAAGCCATCCTGAGCAAAAAGAACAAAACTGGAGGAATCACATTACCTGACTTCAAATGATACCACAGAGCCATTGTAACCAAAACCCAGCATGATACTAGCATAAAAACAGACACATAGACCAATAGAACATGAGAACCCAGAAATAAATCCATATATCTACAGTGAATTAATTTTTGACAAACATAGCAAGAATATACACTGGGAAAAGCACAGTCTCATCACTAAACAATGACAGGAAAACTGGATATCTATATGCAGAAGAATGAAACTAGACTATCTCTCATCATATACAAAAACCAAATCATAATGGATTAAAGACTTAAACCTGCAATCTCAAACTATAAAATTACCAAAAGAAAACATTGGGGAAACTCTCCAGGACATTGGTCTGGGTAAAGATTTCTTGAGTAATACCCCACAAGCACAGGCAACCAAAGCAAAAATGGACAAATGAGATCACATTAAATTAAAAAGCTTCTGCACAACAAAGGAAGAAAACAACAAAATGAAGAGACAACCCACAGAATGGGACAAAATGTTTACAAACTGTCCATCTGACAAAAGATTAATAACCAAAATATATATTTTGGTTGGAACTCAATTCAACAGGAAAAAAAATTTAATAATCTGATTAAAACACGGGTAAAATATCTGAATAGACATTTCTTTTCTTTTCTTTTTTTTTGAGACAATGTCTCACTCTGTCACCCAGGCTGGAGTACAGTGATGCAATCTCGGCTCACTGCAGCCTCTGCCTCCTGAGTTCAAGTGATTCTCCTGCCTCAGTCTTCTGAGTAGCTGGGATTACAGGCACCTGCCACCACACCCAGCTAATTTTTGTATTTTTAGTAGAGATGGGGTTTCACCATGTTGGCCAGGCTGGTCTTGAACTCCTGACTTCAGGTGATCCACCCACCTCGGCCTCCCAAAGTGCTGGGATTACAGGTGTGAGCCACTGTGCCTGGTGACATTTCTTAAACAAAAACATACAAATGGCAAACAGACCTATGAAAAGGTGCCCAACATCATTGATCGTCAGGGAAATGCAGATCAAAACTACAGTGAGATATCATCTCACTCCAGTTGAAATGGCTTTCATCCAAAAGGCAGGTAGTAATGAAGCTGGCAAGGATATGGAGAAAAGCAGACCCCCATATGCTGTTGGTCAGAATGTAAATTAGTACAGCCACTATGGACAACAGTATGGAGGCTCCTCAAACACCTAAAAACAGAATTACCATATGATTCTGCAATCCCACTGCTAGGTATATACCCCAAAGAAAGGAAATTAGTATATTGAAGAGATATCTGCACTCCCATATTTATCACAGTGCCAGGATTTGGAAGCAACCTAAGGGTCCATATCAATAGCAGAATGGATAAAGAAAATGTGATACATATGCACAAGGGAATACTATTCAGCCATAAACAAGAATGATATTCTGTCATTTGCAACAATATGGATGAGACTGGAGGACATCATATTGTGTGAAATAAGCTAGATGTAGGAAGACAAACTTCACATGTTCTCACTTATTTGTGGGAGCTAAAAATTAAAACAAATGAACTCAAGATAGAGAGAGAGTAGCGTGATGGTTATCAGAGGCTGGGAAGGGTAGTTGGGGGGGGGAATGGGGTTGGTTAATGGGTACAAAACTATAGTTAGAATTAATAAGATCTAGTATTTGATTGCACAACAAGCTGCTTACAGGCAACACTTTATTGTATCTTTAAAAATAACTAACAGAGTATAATTGAACGTTTATAATGCAAATACATGATAAATGCTTGAGGTGATGGATACCCCATTTATTCTGATGTGATTCTTACATATTGCATACCTGTATCAAAATAACTCTTGTACCCCATAGATATATACACCTATTATATACCAATAAAATTGTTTTAAAGAAAAGAAAAACCGACATTGAAAGGAAAGACTCACTTAAAATGAATGCATCTGTTCAGACCTACCTGTTTCCAAAAGGAAGTGACCCTGTGTCTCCTTCTAAACTTTTTTTTTTTTGAGACAGTATCTCACTTTGTCACCCAGGCTGGAGTACAGTGGCGCAATCTCAGCTCACTGCAACCAGCATCTCCTGGGTTCAAGAGATTCTTGTGCCTCAGCCTACAGAGTAGCTGGGATTACACATGCACATCACCATACCCGACTAATTTTTGTACTTTAGTAGAGATGGGATTTCACTATGTTGGCCAGACTAGTCTTGAAGTCCTGACCTCAAGTGATCTGCCCACCTCAGCCTCCCAAAGTGCTGGGATTACAGGTGTGAGCCACCGCACCTGGCCTCCCTCTGAACTTCTAAAGCACACTTCTTTGGGACCCATTGTGTTTCACACTTAACTTGGGCACAACCCGAGATTAGGAAAAAGTCCAATCTTTCCCCAGAGATTTCCAAGGGTGCTCATGAACTAGGCTACCCCAGGTCTTGGCAGCCAGGCCAGCCACACGACGCTTTCCCCACTCAGACTGACATAGCAAACGCATGAACAAACACTCAAAGCAAGTGGCTCTTTAAAGCGTTTTAGAGAAGTGAGTGTAATCATACAGGAAAGAATAGGGGTTCACCAGGTGAGGAAAAGGAAGATAAGAGAATGCTTAACAGAATAAGGAGTAAGAGTAGGAACAAAAATTCAAAATGCTCCAGGAAGATATAAATATTTCTGATTTTGAAACAGAGAACGTTGCAGGGGCAGGTGGCCGTGTTGACACTGAAATGTAGGTCAATCCAGATTGTAAAGGATCTTATGTGAGTCTGGGCTTCAGTAAAGGAAATTAAAAGGTAAGTGGATTTTTAAGGTGAGTTGCTGCAAGAACAGAAAATTTATTTTTGATCATTCCATTATAACTTCCCCATGGTTTTCCTACCTAGCAGCATTTGAAGAATGCCTGCGCGTACAATCAGCCAGAGAGATGGCAAGAGAAACCCATGTCTGACATGGCCTGGATCACCTATCTCTTCAAAGCAGAGTGGAACTGGCCAGGAGAGAGGTGTCCCAGGGTGAGCGTGCACGGGAGGGAGTTTGCAGAGCCAAATGCTGTGCAGTTCCTGCCTTTTGGGCCCAGAGACTTCTGAGACTTGTGCTCTCCCTCTGTGCTTTCAACTTATAAAACCTGCCGTTTTGATCTAAAAGAAAAAAGAGAGGATTCAGCTGCTAGGTTAATGTTGTTGGCTAAGTATTTCAGAGACGCTTCATGACTTACACATGAGCAGAGAACGGGCCTGGGAAATGGCAGCTGTGGGAATCAAGGCTGTCCACGGAACCTGTATGAACCAGTGTTCTCATCTATAAGATGGGAGAAGTAAGCCCTGTCCCACATTCCTTCCCAAGGAGGGGACAAAGGAGACTGTTCAAGGCAAGTCTCTTCACCAGACATCTGTTGTCACATTCATGATGCTGGACAAAACCCTCAAAACCACAGTGACGTACAAGAGAACTCACTGAATTCACTCATGAGACTGGGCTTCAGCTGATCTGAGCTTGGCTGCTCCTAACTCTGCTTGCACGTGTGATTGTGTTCAGCTGCAGGTCAATGAAATGTGTCTGCTGATGTGGGCTGGGCTCGCGTGCATGCCTAGAAGTGAGCTACCTATCTATTGCTGACCTAGGATGGCCGTTGGCTGAAACAACGGGATGCCTTGGTTCTATTCCATGGGCATGTTTTCTAATGGCGAAATATAGGGCAAGGATGAGTGGAAACACAGAAGTGCTTTTTTAACCTCTGCGATGGCACATCTCCTAACATCCCATTGGCTAAAACAAGTCACATGGTCAAGCCCAGCAATGGAGCGAGATAGTGTGATAAAGTTACAGTGGCATAAGGTGAGGATCAGAGAGTGGTAAAGAATTGGGTCGTTTCCGCCATCTACCACAGCCTCTATAAACTGTAAACTATGCAAATAAATGTGAGGCAATATTACTATCCAAAGGCAATTTAATCAATATATGCTTGTTGAATTGATTTACATGGGCATTGGCCTGTCTCAGACCTGATTACTTTCACAAGTGTTTTCCAATTACCCCATAGTTTTTCATAGCTAGAATAAAACTCCATTTAAAAACTATCCGTAAATTTTTCTTGGACAACTGAGCTCTCTGCTTTCTCTCTGTCTGATATTATAGTGCGGGGGTGGGAAGTGGGGGGGTATTCGTGGTGATTTTCTGTTTCTATTTAGCTTAAGTCATCAGCGATAACTTTAACTTGGCAGTTTCATCAGGGCTCTTTCTAAATGTGCTGACATTTCAATTAAATGTCAGTGGCATCATTCTGTTTACCAGCTGGAAGATTTGTAATGGGGAATATTGGTAGTGCCAGAGACTAGAGATTTCCATTTGGTAAAATGCCAGCCAATGTTTTTTGTCTCTACTACCCCCTGAGGATCCTTTGCACGTGGGTTTTGACAGGCTGATTGGCCCTTCAAGATGCCCCTCATGCTCTAGGTAGGAATTTTCAAATTGTTCCCTGAAACCCTAATGTGGGTGCTTTTGATGTTAAGTTGTTTTTTTAAATTTATTTTTTTGTTTAGAGCTTGAAATGAAACCTCTTCTGCTTTCCAAGTTTAATTAAAGAATAGTCTGAGCGTGCAAGGCAGGCAATTAAAAAGTTATTAATTACAACTACATATATATAGTAGGCTTTTAATTGAAGCAGCAAAAGAAAATCGTTATTCAGTTTGTAGACGATGGGACTAGGCTCCCTAGGTTTGAAGCCCAGCGCTAGCTTGCTACTTTGGGCCACATATCCAGCTATTTGGGCCTCCATTTACTCACTTCAGAGAGTGGTGAAGCTAGGAACTCAAGACCAGATACTATTACTGGGAATAATAGTATCTTAGAGAGTTAAGAGTTAAATGAGTTAACATGTTTAAAGCACTCAGAACAGTGTTGAGATATGATTGTCCATTATTAATGTAATGCAACCAAAATAAAACACAGATAGAAGTCAGATGCTGAAGTGTATGCCAAAAAAAATGCACTGTCATCCACGATCCCTGACTTAATGTTTTCTGTTAAAACAACCTCATTGTCACTGATTGACTCTGTAAAAATTTCTATTCATTAGAAATTACTTTTTAAATGCATAAAAAGTAATTACCATTTCTCTTTTTGATATGTATCAATTTCCAGATGAGATTTCATTTGAGAGAAAAACATTCTGCTGCTTAAAAATTTTGAGAGCCACTGTTCTTAGCCATTTTACATGATTCTAAGTGAAGGGCTTAAAAAAATAAACTCAGACACTCAGATACTTACCCATCTTCTATGTGGCCCTGGAGGACAAATTCCCAGGTTGAATGTTTCAACACAGAGCTGAAGTCTTTCCACAGTGGTTTCCACCAGCACGTCCAGTTCAACTAAATCATTGTAAGAGCATTTGGTGGTAGCAACTTCCTGCGGAAATAGTAATTGTCTTGTTCGTTTACCAGAGCCGAAAATGGTCCTTTAAATGGTTGCTAAAGCATGAGAAGCCCCAGAGGTGCATGTGGATGTTACCATCATTGCTATTAGGCCTAATTCTAATATTTTGGTTCAGCAGAAGCCATGAATATGGCAGGACTCCAGGGGGAGCCCATGGTAGTAGGTTTCTGCCTCTTCACTCCTGCCACCATGTGGACAGATTGCTGCAAATCAATATATAGATACATTTTAAAATTGTATGTATTTATTTATTTTTAGGCAGAGTCTTGTTCTGTTGCCCAGGCTGGAGTGCAGTGGTGCAATCATGATTCACTGCAGCCTCCACCTCCTGAGCCCAAGCAATTCTTCCACCTGAGCCTCCTGAGTAGCTGGGACTGCAGGTGTATGCCACCACACCTGGGTAGTTTTTTTTTTTTTTTTTAATTTTTATTTTTGTAGAGACAGGGTTTTGCTATGTTGCCCAGGCTGGTCTTGAGTTCCTAGCCTCACCTGATCCTCATGCCTTGGCCTCCCAACGCGCTGGGCTTACAGGTGTGAGGCACCACATCTGGTCTGCAGATCAGTTTGATTCAAGTTAAGGAAGAAGCTGGTGAGTCTGCAAGCTCAAACATGGTGGTGATTCGCCCCCTTTGCTGCCAGGGCATCAGAGTGAAGCGGCCCTCATTCTCTCTATGCTTGCAAAAAAGCCCCTAATGCTGCTGCTCCCTCATCAAAAGATCATCAGGAGAGACTCAGTAGTGGGGATGCTACCAGCTACCAGTTATGTTCAGCACAGCTCCCTCCAGTGAACAGAATCCGCTCCACTTCACAGGTGGGCACAATGAAGTCCCAGTGGCCCAGCTGGGCTTTGAATGAATGGTTTCTGATTCCATGCCCATTATGTGTTTCACTCTGTCAGCTGCTATCAGGGACTGCTTCAAGGAAGAGCTGTCAAGAACTGGAAACTTTATAAATTAATGTGAAGCTTGATTAATCTACATTATTATTATTTTTGCCCAGGGGGTCTTAGGGAAATAGATTCTATTTTCCTTTCGCTATTCCTACTGTAGGGAGTCAAATGTTCCCATGTCGTGGGTTCTTACCCCATTTTAGTAGTTTTATATAATACTAACTTAAAGAATAGAATTGCTTTATTCTTAACACTTCCGTCGTGGTTGGCCATATAGCTTGGTTTTACTTTTTACTATAAGGTATGTTGGTGAAATAAACATCTTTGTGTTTAATGCCAAAGCACCTTTGTTGGTATACAGGAATACAGTTTATTTGTATGTATATATTTTTAAATCACAGCCCTCCTAAAAAAAGCTAAATTCTAAAAACATAGAATACAAACAAACATTGGACTTGCTGAGAATGCTCCCAAGGGAGGAGGAGTGGTTCAGGGAAGGTCAGTACCAAATCATGCAGGGGCTTGAATGACAAGTGCAGGCTTTTTGTTCGTTTGTTTTCTTAGGGAGTAAGGTGTCGCTAAAGAGGAAAGGAAAGTGATGTATGAGCCAAGTGTGGGACTGTAAATCTGAGGTCGAAAGATAGAATTTAATGGAGCAAAGGCCGGGAGCGGTAGCTCACGCCTGTAATCCCAGCACTTCGGGAGGCCGAGGCAGGCGGATCACCTGAGGTCAGGAGTTTGAGACCAGTCTGGCTAACATGGTGAAACCCCATTTCTACTAAAAATACAAACAATTAGCCGGGTGTGGTGGCACGTGCCTGTAATCCCAGCTACTCAGGAGGCTGAGGCAGGAGAATCGCTTGAACCCAGGAGGTGGAGGTTGCAGCAGTGAGCTGAGATTGTGCCATTGCACTCCAGCCTGGGCAAGAAGAGCGAAACTCCATCTCAAAAAAAAAAAAAAAAAAAAAAAAAATAGAATTTAATGGAGCAGAAGTATGAGGCAGGGACAGAAGTCAAGCCTGGCTGCTGTAGCAATTACAGCTCTGTGGGTCTCTGTTTCCTTGTCTGTGAAATAATTAGTAAGCTTAGAAAACAAAAGAGTCTTCTTAGCTTCACAGCCAGATAGACCTCCGTATAAATTATAGTTCAGCTACTTTTCCATCTGTATGATGGGGGGAATTTTACCTACTCCATAGGATCATGGTAATAACTACAATTATGATTATAAAGAACATGCTCCAGTGGTTGGCATATGTTTAAATAAGCAGTAAGTGTTTCATCCCCATCAATTTTATGGCCTGGAAATTGCCTAAGCTCTCTTCCAGCTCAGATGTGCCATGGTTCTATTATGTGATGAGAAAACAATTTAGAAGAATGAAGGCCTAAAAATTAAATTACTAGTTAATAGATTAATGGTTTAATCTATTTTAAAAAATCATCTCCTGGCAAGAACCCAAAGAAAAATAATAGTTATTAAAGATCCAAACATTTCACTGAGAAAAAATGATGTTGACTAGAGAGGTTTTCTTCAAAATGTGTTTAATTCACAACTAGATGCTATCCAAGCCTCTGGGTCAGTTTCTCCCAGCTTCCAGGAGAGAAATGGAATGACATGAGGAATACATCTTGAAATTCTTGGATGATAAAAAAGGATTAAAAATCAATAGGCTTTCTGCTTCAACTCTTTCAATTTTGTTTTTCTCCCCCTTCTGTAGAACTTCACTGAAGAATAAGTGGCGAGGGGACCTGGTGTGTTTTGCTAAGGGATATAGGAAAGTGTTCTCAGGTGCCATTACTGACTGCAAACTTCAATGTATCAATGCGTGACAGAGGTTGCAGTGCTGAGCCTTGGGAGAGGGAAAACGCCAGAGCTGTGCTGTCCAATATGGTGGAAATTCAGCTCTTTGATCACACTAGCCGTGGGCAAAGTGCTTGTTAGCCACATGTGGCTAGTGGCTACTGTACTGGCTGTACTGGACAGTGCAGGTATGCAACGTTTCCATCATCACAGACAGCTTTGCTGGACAGTGCTGGCCTGCAGACTAATTTGCTAAATCAGAATCTGAGTCTCCAAATTTTAGAGAGCACAGAGGGCTCTTTGAGATTGTCTAGTCTTGTCCCCAAACCTGGGATCTGCAGTCTTTCCCTTCTGCACACTGGAATGCAGAAGAACTAAGCTCCAGTCCCACCTCTGCTGTAACTCCTAAATACCTTGGTCTGTCCAGTAAGGATCACAAGCCTTGGTTTACTCAAGTATAAAAATGGGTTCAATCATTCATTTGGTCTGTCTTCTAACTATTTTGTGAATATCTACTAAGTTTAGATTGTGCTGTACATTGTGAACAACAAAAACAGGTTCTGCCAAATTTCTAGCAGCATCCCTCAGAGTTGATAGAAACACACCAATGTGCACAGTGCTGCCAGCAAGAACCACCCAGCTAATGTACATTCAGTGCTTTCCACTGGGCCTGGCAAAGAGAAGGTACTTAATGTGCTAACTGGGCTGTCAGAAGCCACTGGGGATAAAAAGCTCCTTTCAGAGAACTCCTTTCAAGTGCTTCCTTCACACTTTGCTGGTCTTTTATACATTTTTACAAGCTGAAAATGGCTTAGAGAATAAACAGAGCAGGGAGATAGAAGCCGTGTGTCCAGGCAATAAGCTGGAAGCACACCCAGTAGATGGGCCCAGGAGATGTGGCTCTAATCCCAGGCCACTCCCTACTCTCACTCTGGTCCAGCAAGGTTCCTGGCTCCAGGAACCAAAGGAGAGAAGCAGCCACAGAGGTTCCCAGTCTGCTCAGGTGAACCTGGAGTGTCTACTCTGAAGGGAAACGCTGGAGGAACTGCCTCCACATTTTATCTGAGCCCTATAACATCTTAGCCATGCTAGCATCTCATATTTAGACCATGTAGGTGAGGCAAGGGATAGAGCAAGGGAAGTCCAGGAAGGATAGAAGACCTTCCCACAGCCAGAGACCCTGGTGCTCGGGCCTCCTGCAGGAGTCAGCATGGTCCACGGCTTATGAGGACTGTGTTTGATATGTTGGGGCCTGTTTGGCCCTTCTTGCCCGTATCAGTGCTGGGTGTGTCTCTGTCATGTGCATGCCCAAGGGAAGACACCTCGGTGCTGCAGCCCTGTGCTTTCAGAGCAGGGTTCTGGGCTACAGCAGATTAGATCTGAGTTCCTGTGTCAGCCCTGGCATCCACTTAGCTGTGTGATCTTAGGCAAGATAGCCAACTTTTCAGGTTCATGCATCCGTAAAATGACCATGATCTCTATTTCTTGTGTCTGTGTTTTAATGAGAATCAAATTTTTAAATCTAAAATGAAAGTGTTTGCACAAATGAAAACCCAGGCAAAAGCATTGATATTTTGAGACTAGAAGAGCTGCAGATAACTGGAAATGCCTAGGGTGTTATATCCCATGTGAGGAATCCGCCTTTTCAGGACCCTGGAGAAAAAGCAAAGGATTAGGATGGGGCTCTCAAAACTTCCTCTCTTGTGAACCTGAAGCTTGCTTTAAACCTCAGCTTCCTTCCCAAGCCATCTATAACCACAGAATCTCATGGACAGTTAGTTTGGTCCCAACCTTCACCTGCGACCAAATCCCCATGACAGCATCTCTGTGCACAGGTCATGTAGCCTGTGCTTGGACACCACTGGTGACTGAACTCCTACTGCCTTCTAAATCTACCCATTCTATGCTTTGAGCAGTCCTAGCTGTTAGAAAAGCAGGATGAAAGGGGTTCTTTTGATACCTGTCCCTAATTTATTGTTACTGACTGCCTGGAAGACTAAGGTGGATTCTGAGGCTGCATCCAGGGTCAGTGGTAGAGAGTGATTGATTAATTAGTATGTCTGCCGTTGGTATCCCTATGTCTGCCGTTGGTATCCAAGGGGGCTTCTGTGGAACAGACCCAGCATATCTGACCTCTAGTTACTAGAGGCTCCTCTTCCTGTGAGTCAGATCTGCTCCCACTTACTCGTTCTTGTTTTTCCCTATAGAGGCCATTGTTGATGGTCTTGCCAAATATTGTTTCCCTTTTCTTCCTTCCCAGCAGAGCCTAGTATTGCTCAGGTTACCACTGCCACTGTTTCCCCATAAGATCTCATCAGAAGCTGACCTACAGCAACTCCATGTTGGGTCATGATTAGTCTTAACCAACCAGAGTTATCCCATCCTCCTAACCACAATGATTACCTCAGAAATGGACATGTGACCCAATTCCAGTCAGCCAGATGTGATCAGAGATGTTTGCCGAGAGCTTAAAAGATCTTTCCTCATTCTTTTGAGAATCATGGAAAGACAGTTCCTGCTTTCCTACTGGAAGTGAACAAGAGAATGTGTTACCCTTATGGCTGCTGGCAGTCACCATAAGCATTCTAGAGTAACCAATTTAGGAAAAGGCCAGTACTATGCATAGTAGAGTAGAGGAATGAAAAGAACCTGAGACCAAGAGTATATCATTGAGTCCCTGAATCAGCCGTCTACATCTGGACCTCCAGTTATGCAAATTAGTAAATGTTCTAGTTGTTTAAACCAATTAGAGTGGGGTTTTCTGTTGTCTGCAGTAATTGACTCATTTCCCCTTGGGCCATAACAAGTGTAATTCATCTTGGAGTGTCTATAGATGCCACACTCTACTACCCTGTCTTATGTTCTCCAAGTTCAATTTCTTTGACTCCTTCAACTATTCCTCATATGAAATGGCTGGGAGTAATTCAGTGTTTTGGAGGCTCTCTTCTGAGTATATGTAAACTTGTTTTAAGTCAGTTTATATAATACCTGATAACAGTTTCTGTTTTTCACATCTAGGCATCTGGCGAGGCCAGTAGGAAAGCAAGCACCACGTGTGTACCCTGCTGTTCTGTGTCCTGACATTGCTGTAGGCACCTGGATGGTCGCATGGGGTTTCTCTTTCTTCAGCTTGGCTGAGGCAGCCTCAGCCTGGCTGCCTCTCTTTCCTGGCTTCTGGGTAAATAACTCATGTTCTCGTCACTGCGAGTCACAGATAGAGAGTTTTCAGTGGGGTTCAATGTAATTGCTACCATCTATCACTTTAATAGCCTAATGAAGGTGAGATGTAATTAGAAAGGGTGTCAGTGGAATATGGAGTTTGTTTTACAATTATCTATACAGCCAGGGGGACCATCAGCACAGAACATTGCCTTTTAAAAGTCTAAGAAACATGTGGCATAAATGTTCATCATTGAATGACTTAAACGACCTATGGTCAACTTCTACTGTTTTCTTTTCGCTCCCTTGAATACTGAAGGATTTGTTTGCATCCGGCAATAGGTGGACTCCACATAAAGTTGCATGGAAACCAAGTTTTTATATGTCAAATCCTCATTTGTTATTGACTTACATTAATATTGGCTGGGAGCCGTGGCTCATGCCTATAATCCCAGTACTTTGAAAGGCTGAGGTGGGTAGATCACCTGAGGTCAGGAGTTCAAGACCAGCTTGGCCAACATGGCAAAACCCCACCTCTACTAAAAATACAAAAATTAGCTGAGTGTGGTGGTGGGCACCTGTAATCCCAGCTACTTGGGAGGCTGAGGCAGGAGAATCGCTTGAACCTGAGAGGTGGAGGTTGTAGTGAGCCGAGATCATGCCATTGCACTATAGCCTGGACAACAAGAGCAAAACTCCATCAAGAAAGAAAGAAAGAAAGAAAGAAAGAAAGAAAGAAAGAAAGAAAG
>NC_045448.1:30894460-31118904 GCF_002776525.5 Piliocolobus tephrosceles
AAGAAAGAAAGAAAGAAAGAAAGAAAGAAAGAAAGAAAGAAAGAAAGAAAGAAAGAAAGAAAGAAAGAAAGAAAGAAAGAAAGGAAGGAAGGAAGGAAGGAAGGAAGGAAGGAAGGAAGGAAGGAAGGAAGGAAGGAAGGAAGGAAGGAAGGAAGGAAGAAAAAGCAAGCAGGGAGGGAGGGAGGAAGGACATTGCCATGCTGTTTCTCTTTGCTTGATGTCTCCTGAGCATCTCTGACTGCCCCCTTCTTTGATGAGCAGTTAATTATTTCTAAACAAACATTATAATTTTCCAGGAGTCACTAGAGAAAGAAACCTTTCTCTAGCATACCGTTCCTTTTCTTCAAGTGAAGAATTTCTCTGAGAGTTTTTGGGGTTTATATTTATTTTTAATTGTAGTAAAATATGCATAACGTAAAATTAGCCATTTTGAATGTTCAATTTAATGGCATGAAGTACACTCACAATGTTCTGCAAACCTCACCACTATTCATTTCCAGAACTTTTCATCATTCCAAACAGGACTCTGTATTCATTAAACAATAACTCCCATTTTCCCCTTCCTTAATTTCCTGGTAACCTCCATTCTGCTTTCTGTTTCTGTGAATTTAACTACTCTAGGTAGTAGTATTCACGTGACTTCACGTAAGTGAAATCATGCAATATCTGTTCTTTTGTCTAATTTATTACACTGAGCATAATGTCCTCAAGGTTCATCCATGCTGTGGAATGTGTCAAAATATCCTTCCTTTTCAAGGCTGAATAATATTCCACTGTATGTAATACTACATTTTGCTTATTTATTCATCCATCAATAGGCCCTTAGATTGTTTTCACTTTTTGGTTATGTTGAATAATGCTGCTCTGAACATGGGTATATAAAAGTCTTTTCAAGTCCCTGCTCTTAATTCTTTTGGGTATATACCCAGAAGTGAAATTGCTAAATCATATGTCAACTAAGTTTAACTCTGAGGAATCCCAAACTTTTCCATAGGGCTGCAACATTTTACATTCCTATCAGCAATGAACAAGGGTTCTAATTTCTCCACATCCCTCACCAACATTTGTTATTTTTTCTTTCTTTTTTATTCAATAGACATCCTGATGACCTTGTGGTTTTGATTTGCATTTTCCCCTGGGTTTTAAATAGCCAAGTCTCTCAAGTGGAGTCTATAGTCCTAATACTCAGTAGTAGCAAGACCTCTAAGGGCAGAGTGAAGTCTAATGATCAGGAACCTCCCAGAGCCTCAGCTGCCTAGAATATGAGCCAGAGATATTCACTTCTTGACAGGTGAAAGCAGCAAGTTATAGTCTAATTGGAATAGCGCAGAGGACCCTGGATTTGGAAATAAACAGATGTGGCCCTCATCACTATCTTGTGATCTTGAGTCAGTCATTCAGCCTCTCCAGATTTTAGTTTTTTCAGCTGCAAAATAGGAGCATGCTCTACTCGGAATTGTTAAATAACATGATGATGTGGAAGCTGCTGGCACAGTTTGGCACATGAGGCCCTCAATAAATATGGTCCAGCTACAGAGTTGCTTGGAATTATCCGTTGACTTTTCTTGGGCTTGATTTTTCTAAGTGTGCACCTTATAAACCCCATGAGGCCACACAGGCAAAATTATATATTCCCCCTTGAGTCCCCAGTAGCCCAGGATAGTCTTGGCCATATAGGACTCTCTATTAATGCATGGACTCCTCACTCAAACTACAGTTTTTAATCTAAGACCAAAAGAAGTAAAGCAACAGAAAGAAGGTCAGACTCTAAGTCAGCAAGACTAGGGGATATAGTACAGAGCAAACGGCCTTAACAACGTCAACAAAATGCCCAAAACTTGAACAAGAACATTAATAACTTACATGTGGAGAGTACCCTATGGTCCAAATAGCATTTTCTTATATATTATTTCCACTCATCCTCAAATAACACTGTGAGAAAGGGATTATTATCATTCTCATTCACCGATGAGCATATCAACGCTCAGGGAAGGTCAGAGACTTGCCTGAGGTCCAGAATCCAGAAAGTGGTGGGGCCTAAACTCGCACCTGGGTCTCCTGGTGCCAGGACCTTGGCTACTTTGATGACAGTTCATTTGAGCATCTTAACTTGAACCCATTTCAGATTCTGGTCTAAGGGTAGGAAGACAAGCAACAGAGACCAAGAGACCTAAGAGCCTTTTCTTTTACCTCCAGAATGCTCAAAACTTCACCATCCAGTTAATTTACTGCACGATGTATTATATTAATGTAGGAAGGTTTAGCTGAAGTGGAAATGTGGATTCTCCTTGGTATTGCATCTTTCATATACTCTCAAACATTCATTCAACAAATATTTGTCATAATCAAAGCTCTGGCCAATTCTCTGGCTCAACTGTGGAACAACCACCTTCCCTAACCACTGTCTCTGTCCCCCTGGCGCCCCTCCCCACAGTGCCCCCCCTACACTGCCTTAGTTTAAATGTGGTTTATCCTATAGGAAGAAATCAGCAGCAGACAGACCGCTGGATGGCTGACCCTTATTTAGAAGATACTGTCAGTGGGAAGAACATTGCCACCAGATAATGATCACTTGCTGCCAGATAAATGCCAAGGCTTGTCTCCTGATGGATGTTGTGCAGGAAAATAACAATTACTCAATGTAGCTTTGTTGGATTGCTGCGGCATTCACCCTTGCTAGGGGGCACAGACACCCTTTTGGGAATTGAGCTACTTGGGATTCAGTGCAGCCTTGGTTTAACACCTTGTGCGCAGAACAGGAGGTGGGAGATGCTAAATGGGCCAGGGGAAGGTAAAAAGGAGGAGTCACCTCCAACTTGCATGACTCTGGAGTGACTTCTTGACTTGACAGTGCCTCAGTTTCTCCAGCCTATACTACAATGATTGTTACAACAACCCCAGGCTGTTTTAAGGGCTTGGAAAATACTTGAAACCAACATTAGGATGTCAAATGGCATTTCTAACACTGGCAAAGTGCCTACCTCAGTTCCGTTTACACAACTGGGCTAACAGTGGGGGCAGGAGGGTTGCAGGGTGCTATGGTTTGGATACTTGACCCTTCCAACTCTCATGTTGAATTTGGATCCCCAGTTTTGTAGGTGGGACCTAATGGGAGTTGTTTGAGTCACGAGGGTGAATCCCTCATGAATGGCTTTGTGGCATTTTCCACCACTGGGTTCTTGCTCTTTTAGTTCCTGCCAGAACTGATTGTTAAAAAGAGCCTGGCACCTCCCTCCTGTCTTTCTTGCCTCCTCTCTCACCGTGTGATCTGCAAACACTGGTTCTCCTTTGCCTTCCGCTGTGAGTGCAGACAGCCTGAGGCCCTCTCCAGAAGCAGATGTGGGTGCCATGCTTCTCCTACAATCTGCAGACAGAACATGAGCTAAATAAACCTCTTTTCTTTATACATTACCCAGCCTTGGGCATTCCTTTATGGCAACACAAATACACTAAGACAAAAGGAGAGAGCTGACTGGGGCATGACCTGAAGCCAGAGGTGAGGGCTTCCCAGGTGTTAGAACAGCAATGATAAAGTAACCCCCAGCATAACTCTGAGCTCAATTTTCCTTTCTGGGCAAAAGAGTACTGGATTTGGAGTCAGACAGATGTAGATTAAAATCCCACTCAGCTACCTATTAGCTATGTGATTATAATCCAGATAATCCTGTTGAGTTTCAATTTCCTGGTTTTAAAATGGGAATGTGACTCTGTCCATGTGTGAATTATTGCAATATCCTCCTAATTGGCGTCTGCTTTCCCCTTAACCTGTCTTCAGTCAGAGCCAGAGTGAGCCTCCTACAATGCAGGTCAGATCATGACACTCCTACACTTCAACCCTCAATTGCTTCCCATTTCATAGAGTAAAAGCCAAAGCTTGCAATGGTTTAAAAGACCTTCCAAGACCCGGTCCCTTGGTCCCTCTCTGACCTCGTCTTCTACTCTGCATATTCCCCTCAGCCTTCTGGCCCTCTCCCTGGAGCTCAGAGTCTTTGCTTGGACTGTTTTTTCCTGCTTAGAACACTCTTTGTCCACATGTTTGCATAGCTCACACCCTCATCTCTTTCAAATGTTTGCTCAAATGTCTTCTTCTTAAGGAAGCCTACCCTCACCATCGTTTTGAAAATTGAGGTCAGGCACAGTGGCTCACACCTGTAATCTCAGCACTTTGAGAGGCTGAGGCAGGTGTATTGCTTGAGCCCAGGAGTCGCTACAAAACCCCGTCTCTACAAAAAGTACAAAGAACTAGCCAGGCGTGGTGGTGTCCACCTGTATTCCCAACTACTAGGGAGGCTGAGGTGGGAGGATTGCCAGCCTTCAATAGATAAAATTAAGTTTATCTCCAGTTTTTTGCCATTAGAGATAATGCTGCAATGATCATCTTTGTATAAAATATTACTATTTCTGTGGGATACAAACCTAGAAGTGGATGTTCTGGAATAAAAAGCATCCATGTTTTATATTCTGGTTAAGGAATCTCATTGTCTATAGTGGTTCCCAGAAATTAACTGGGTCACTGAATAATGTTTCTCTCCAATAACATCTATGTGGAATTTTTCTGTACCATATTTTTCTTCAGTTTGAGGAGGAGGCAAACATTGTAGCCTGAGAACATAAGTTTAGAACATTTTCCCCATAATCTTAAATAATTAACCTAACAACTGTCCCATGACCCACTGGGATTTTACTGAGAAAGCACTCTTTGTAAACAACCTGCTTAATAAGCATCCAATGTTCACCATTAAGTACAAGGTGAACCATAAGTTTTTAAACCATGTCTTTTATTCAATTGAGGAAGTTAATCATGGGCATTTCGTTTTGTCAGATATTTTTTCTGCATCTATCAGAATGATCATATTACTTTTCTTCTTTATTCTGTTAATGTGGTGAATTACATTGATTTTCAAGTGTTCAAATGATCTTGAATTCCTGGGATAAACTCTACTTACTCATGATGGATTATCTTTTTTGCAGGATTTGATTTGCTAATATTTGTTTTTGATTTTTGTATATGTGTTCACGAGGGATATTGGTGTGTAATTTTATTTTCTTGTCAATGCTTCTGTCAGATTTTTGTATCAGGCTTATGGTGATCTCAAAAATTATAGTGGCGCATGTTCCTCCTTCTCTGTGTAAGATTGGTGTTATGTGTGTCTTAATTTTTATAAAATTCAACAGTGAAACCATCTGCATTGAACTTTTTGTGGAAAGGTTTTGGATAAATTCAATGTCTCCAATAGATATAGAACTATTCAGATTTTCTATTTCATTGATGTCAGTTTTGGTAAGTTATATTTTTCAAATAAACTCATCCATTTCATCTAATTCATCAAGTTTGTTGGCATAAATGTGTTTATAATATGTGCTGATTATTTTAATGTCTGTGGCATCTGTAGTAATAATATAGGTTATTTGTGATTTCCTAATATAGTAACTTGTGTTTTCTCTTTATTTTCCTGATCAATTTGCTGGGAGTTCATTGATTTTATTAATCTTTTCAAAGGACTAAATTTTGGCTTTGTTGGTTGTCTTTGTTTTTTGTTCCATATTTAATTAACTTCTGCCAAATCTTTATGATTTTCTTTATTTTCTATGTCCTTAGGGTTTAATTTGCTCATTTTACTCATGGTAGAAACTTAGATCATTAATTTTAAACCTTTATTCTTTTCCAATACAGACATTAGCAATGAATTTTCTTCTAAGTGCTGCTTTAGCTGCATCCCACAATTTTGATATATTGTATTTTTATTAGTTTGTTTAAAAATCTTCTAATTTTCCTTGTGATTTCCTTGATGACTCATGACTTATTTATAAGTATATTGTTTAATTTTTAACTATTTGAGGCTTTCATATAAATCTTAAATTGGATTTCTAATTTAATTCTGTTGTCATCAGATAACATACTCTAAAAGGGTTTAGTCTTTTGAAATGTATTGAGATTTATTTTGTAGTCCAGCATGTTTCATCTTGGTGTCTGTTTCATGTGCACTTGAAAAGAATATATATTTTGTAGTTGTTGAGTATAGTGTTCTATAAATTTTAATTAGATCAAAGTAGATGCTAGTATTGTTTAGATGTGCTATGCCCTTGCTGATTTTTGTCTCAGTATCTACCAATTATCAGGAGAAGTGATACTGAATTTGTCTATTTTCCCTTTAATTTTGATACATTTGATCTTTGTTTCATATACTTTGAAAGTCTCTAATTAGGTACATACATATTTATGATTGTTATAGCTTCTTGGTGAATCAACCTTTTTATCAGTATAAAATGTAATATTATTTATCTTGAACTCTACTTTGTCTAATATTAATAAAGCCACTCCAGTTTTCTTTGATTAGTGTTTTCATGCTGTGTCTTTTTCCAGTGTTTACTTTCAACTTTTCTGTTTCTTTGTATCTGAAATGGGCCTCTTGGTAAACAGCATATAATTGAGTATTGGTTTTTATCCATTTTTACAATCTCTTCCTTTTAATTGAAGAGTTAAATCATACAACTTTAATGTAATTATTAATATTATTGAATGTAGGGTACTATTTTGATATTTACTTTTTGTTGGTCCAATCTGGTTTTTGGTCTTCTTTTTGTCTTCTTTGGGGTTAGTTTAACATTTCTTACTATTCATTTTAAGTTCTCTACTGAATTTTTAGACATAACTCTTTGCATTCATTAACTTTCTAGGGACTGCAGTATGAATCCTTACCTTGTTACAGAAATTAGAGCAACTGATCTACCATTTCACATAAAAGGTAAGAACCTTGCAGCAGTAGTTTCATTCAGCACCATTCCCAGTCTTTTAGTTCTAATTGTTATACAACATCCTTTGTGCTATTATTGTCATATATTTCACACTTACATATGTCATAAATCCCTTAGATTATATAATTTTTCTTTAATAATTATGTCTTTTAAAAACATCATGAAAGGAAAAAGGTCTTTTTTAATTTATTTTTTATTTTATTATTATTTATTATTATTATTTTTGGTTTTGGGGTACACGTGTGGGATGTACAGTTTTGTTACAAAGGTCAACATGTGCCATAGTGGTTTACTGCACTTATCAACCCATTACCTAGGTATTAAGCCCAGCATGCATTATCTATCCTTTCTAATATTCTCCCTCCCCCAACCCTGCCCCCCGACAGGTCCCAGGATATGTTGTTCCCCTCCTTGTGTCCATGTGATCCCATCATTCAGCTCCCACTTATAAGTGAAAACATGCGGTGTTTGGTTTTCTGTTTCTGCATTCGTTTGCTGAGGATAATGACTTCCAGCTTCATCCACGTCCCTGCAAAGGACATGATCTCATTTCTTTTTGTGGCTGCATAATAGTGTACATGTACCACATTTTCTTTATCCAGTCTATCATTGATGGGCATTTCTATTGATTCCATATCCTTGCTATTGTGAATAGTGCTGCAATGAACATATGTGGGCATGTATCTTTGTAGTAGGATGATTTCTATTCCTTTGGGTATATACCCAGTAATGAGATTGCTGGGTCAAATGGTATTTCTGGTTCTATCTCTTTGAAGAATTGCAACATCCTGTTCCACAAGGGTTGAACTAATTTACATTCCCACCACACTGTAAAAGTGTTCCTGTTTCTCTACAGCCTTGCCAGCATCTGTTGTTTCTTGACTTTTTAATAATGGCCATTCTGACTGGGGTGAGATGGTATCTCATTGTGGTTTTGATTTACATTTCTCTAATGATCAGTGATGTTGAACTTTTTTTCCTATGTTTGTTGGCTGCATGAATATTTTCTTTTGAGAAGTGTCTGTTCATGACTTTTGCCCACTTTTTAATGGAGTTTTTTTTTTTTTTTTCCTGGTAAATTTGTTTGAGTTCCTCATAGATTCTGGATATTAGATCTTTGTTGGGTGGATAGATTGCAAAAATTTTATCCCACTCTGTAGGTTGCCTGTTCACTCTGATGATAGTTTCTTTTGCTGTGCAGAAGCTCTTTCATTTAATTGGATCCTATTTGTCGATTTTTGCTTCTGTTGCAATTGCTTTTGGCAATTTCATCATGAAATCTTTGCCCATGCCTATGTCCTGAATGGTATTGGCTTACATTGTCTTCTAGGGTTTTTATAGTTTTGGGTTTTACATTTAAGTATTTAATCCATCTTGAGTTAATTTTTGTATAAGGTGGGAGAAAGGCGTCCAGTTTCAATTTTCTGTGAATGGATAGCCAGTTATCCCAGCACCATTTGTTGAATAGGGAATCCTTTCTCCATTGATTGTTTTTGTCAGAATTGTCACAGATCAGATGGTTGTGGATGTATGATCTTATTTCTGCATTCTCTATTCTGTTCCATCGGTTTATATGTCTTTTTTTGTATCTGTACCATGCTGTTTTGGTTATAGTAGCCTTATAGTGTAGTTTGAAGTCTGGAAGAGTGTTAACAGGGAAATTTATAGCACTAAATGCCCACATCAAAAAGCTGGAAATATCTCGAATCAACACCCTAGCATCACAAGTAAAAGAACTAGAGAACCAAGAGCAAACAAACCCCAAAGCTAGCAGAAGACAAGGAATAACCAAGATCAGAGTGGAACTGAAGGAGATAGAGACACAAATAACCCATCAAAAAATCAATGAATCCAGGAGCTGGTTTTTGAAAGAATTAATAAAATACATAGGCCACTAGCTAGAATAATAAAGAAGAAAAGAGAGAAGAATCAAATAGACACAATAAAAGATGTTAGAGGGCATATCACCACTGACCCCACAGAAGAAAACAACCATCAGAGAACACTTTATACTTTAAACAGCTCTATGCAAATAAATTAGAAAATCTAGAAGAAATGCATAAATTCCTGGACACATACACCCTCCCAAGACTGAACCAGGAAGAGGTTGAATCCCTGAATAGATGAATAACAAGCTCTGAAATTAGGGCAGTAATAAATAGCCTACCAACCAAGAAAAGCCCAGGACCAGATGGATTTACAGCTGAATTCTACCAGAAAAACAGAGAAGAGTTGATATCATTTCTTCCCAAACTGTTCCAAACAATTGAAAAGGAGGGACTCCTCCCTAACTCATTCTATGAGGCCAGCATCATCCTGAAACCAAAACCTGGCAGATACAACAAAAAAAGAAAACTTCAGGCCAATATCTCTGATGAACATTGATGCAAAAATTCTCAATAAAATACTGGCAGACTGAATCCAGTAGCACATCAAAAAGCTTATCTGCCATGTTCAAGATGGCTTCATTCCTGGGATGCAAGGCTGGTTCAACGTACTCAAATCAGTAAATGTAATTCATCACATAACCAGATCCAAAGACAAAAACCACGTGATTATCTCAATAGACACAGAAAAGGCCTTTGATAAGATTTGACATCCCTTCACCTTAAAAACTCTCAATAAAGTAGGTATTGAAGGAACATACCTCAAAATAAGAAGAGCCACTTATGACAAACCCACAACCAATATCATATTGAATGGGCAAAAGCTGGAAGCATTCCCCTTGAAAACTGGCACAAGACAAGGATGCCTTCTCTCACCACTTTTATTCAACTTAGTATTGGAAACTCTGTCCAGGGCAATCAGGCAAGAGAAAGAAATAAAGGGTATTCAAATAGGAAGGAAGAAAGTCAAAACGTCTTTGTTTGCAGATAACATGATCCTTTATCTGGAAAACCCCATTATCTCAGCCCAAAAGCTTCTTAAGCTGATTAGTAACTTCAGCAAGGTATCAGGATACAAAATCAATGTGCAGAAGTCACAAGCGTTCCTATACACCAACAACAGGCAAGCGGAGAGCCAAATCATGAATGAATTCCTATTCACAATTGCTACAACGAGAATAAAATACCTAGGAATACAGTTAACAATGGAAGTGAAAGACCTGTTCAAGGAGAACTACAAACCTCTGCTCAAAGAAACTAGAGAGGCCACACACAAATGGAAATATATTCCATGCTCATGGATAGGAAGAATCAATATCAGGAAAAAAGTCTTTATCCTCCAATGTACTGTCTCTGGTGCTTTTTATTCCTCCCTAGAGTTAAGTTGCCATCAGGAGTCATTGTCCTTCAGCACTTCCTTTAGCATATTTTGTAGCATGTTTGTTCATGATAAATTCTCTCATTTCCATTGATCCGAAACTATTTTTGCATCTTAATTTTTGAGGGACTATGTTGCTGGTAGAGAATTTTGGTTTGATAATTTTACCTTTCAACACTTTAAAGATGCTGTTTGTCTTCTGGCCTCCATTGTTTCTGCAGAGGAGTCAGCCTTCGTTCATAACATTTGTTCCCCCATATGTAATGTTTCACTTTCCTCTGGCTGCTTTCAAAATTTTCTTTTTATCTTTGTTTTACCATGATTTGACTAGATGTAGTTTTTATTTTCCTTTTTATTTAGTCTGCTTGAAATTCACTGAGCTTTGTGGATCTGTAAACTTATGTTTGTATCAAATTTAGAAAACATTCAGCCATTATTTCTTCAAATATCTTTTGTCTCATTCTTTTTCTCCTTTTCTGCATTTCATTTACACATACTGTGTTATGTTGTTTCACTGCTTTATATTATTCTACAGATTTCTGAGGCTCTGTTCTTATTTTTCAATCTTTTTCTCCCTATTGTATAATATGGGTTATTTATACTGATCTAACTTCAAATTTACTAACCTTTCTTAATTCATCTACAATATTCTATTAAGTCCAGCCAGTAAGTTTTTCATTTCAGTTATTCTATTTTTATTCTGATATTCCATTTGGTTCTTTTTTTTTTTTTTTTTTTTTTTTTAGATAGTCCTCTTATCTCTGCAAGGTTTCATATCTTTTCATTCATTATCTGTATATTTTCTTTTACATTCCTGTACAGATTTACAATAACTGTTTTAAGTCGTTTTTTGCTATTCCAACAACTGGAATCAGTTTCCTTTGACTATTTTATTTTACTTTTTTCTATTGACTATGTTTCCCCATACCTGTTTCTTCATGTCTAATACCTTTTAATTTTACCCCAGATACTGCGGATGGCATGCTGCAGAAACTCTGGTTTATTATCTTGCTCTTTCATGTATTGAATTTTGTTGCAGCAGATAGTTAATATGATTCAACTCAAATTCCAAACTCTCTTTCCTGAAGTGGATATCAACTGGTTTCACTGCTACTTTTGTAAACTTTGCACCTGGGCTGCTTGGAGTCTCCCTCACACATGTACACTCCTCGTCAATTAAGAATTTGGACAGGATTTATAAGAATATTTGGGGTCTCTGCCCTTTTTTGGCTTCCTCTTTTCCAAGATTTACCTTCTCAATTTCCATTTTCTTGGCAGGCCTGAAATCTGTTCTTTAACTCCTCAAGCTTATAAAATTGTGGCTTTCTGGTTGAGTTTTAGCTTCTCTATGTTGTGTATCCTAGACTGGGGATAAAAGACAGGTGCTATTAGGTGAAAAGCTGTATAAATGTCAATCTCACCTGCCCAGCTTCCTTCTCCCAAGGGTTATTTCTTTTCCAGTTTCTACCTGCTTTTAATCACTTTCCAGTGCCTTCGGTGTTTTTTTTTTTTTGTCTGCTTGCCCAGAGGTTATAATGCTACCTGCAGAATGGTTAGTCTAAAACAAGCTACCCTACCATGGAAAGCAAACACCTTTCAGTAACACCATTAGCATTTTTTCTTCTTTTGTGAATTGCCTGTTTTATATCCTCCACCCTTTCTATTCATCTTTTCTATTCATATTTTCTTATCAATCTATAAACTGTAGCTGATGAGCTCATTTCTGCATCTGTTCTGATCACAGCCTATTTAAACTAGCTAGTAAAATAGCTTCTATTTCATGCTTGAAACAGAACATAGAGGATAGCCTAAGAGAACATTTGCAAATAAATCATGAACATAAATATGGAGTTAAAAATCACTTCAAGGTGGTATCTACCTACACACTATTGTGTAAACCTCTGTATTTAGAACTTGTAGTGTCCTTGTGGATGACACTACATGACACCACCATCCCTGTCTCCAGAGCAGTTTGCTTAGGCTATTTTTCCTACTACAATGTTGTACTCACTATTTTAGCCCAAACATACTCACCATGGTGTATACAGAACAAGGATCACTGACTACGCATTGGGAGGCCTGGATTTTAGTCTAGGCTCTTCCACATCATAGTCAATCTACAGGAATCAGTTTCTCCAGCTTTAAAATAGTCACAATAACAGAGTATTATTCTGTGGATAGAATGAAGGAAATGAAATGTCTAGCACAACATGTGGCACAGAGGAAGAGCTCAAAAAATGTTGAATCTGAATCCTTTCTCAAGTTCTGACCTATCCAAAAGTGGAGAACAGAGGTGAAGGATTCTTGGCTTTAGGTGCTGCACATTATGCCAGGGGAAGAGATGTGACTATGGGTGGAGGTAGCAGCCCTGCACAGATATATGAGAGAGAAGAGGAAGCAGAGAGCTTGGCGCTGAATTTCTCTAACCACTAGAGTTTGTATTTGCTCTCTGGACCAATAACAAAGTTACTGCTTTAACTAAAATTTACTGCTAAACTTCAGATGGTCTGTCATACAGAAATATTATGGAAGTAGAAAACAAATACAGGTGACTTGCTTAATATAACACAGCTAGAAAGGTGAATGTTGGATTCAATTTCTGGCCTATGTTACCCATGATGCCACACATTTTTACGTACACAAATGCACCTAACAGAGAACCTGGCTTATAAAAAGAGCTCAATACATCCTAATATCTGAATCTGAATCCAACTTTCTTTACAAGTATCTTCCAATGAGCCACACAGAGTGAGACTGGGGACTCTGGAGGACAATCTAGTCATGAGGCCACCATGTTTCTTTGCACCCAGAGTGGGGCTGGTCCCTGGGGTGCTGGGCAGTAAATCATTAGGAGCTGGAACCCTAGGCACAGATTTTCTTCCCATTTGCCCAGCTGTCTGAACTATAAGACCCTGGGGAGGCCTGTGTGGGATGAGAAAGTCAGAGCCACAAAATGAGTAGGAGAGGTTCAGAGAGGGCCAACCCACAAAGGCTCCTTGAGGAAGAGCACAGTCAACCATGGGTCCTGATAAGTATGGCAGCCTGATGTGTGCATAGTTATCCTGGCACTGTGCTCATCAATTCACGTCCCATAGGTGTTTGGTTGGTTCCAAGATGCCACCCACCCATTCCTGCTGAGTGGAGATCAAACAAGACTCCTCTATGGACCAGAGTGCCATAAACATGTGTTTTCTCAGACAAAGGAAAAAAAGAGTTAAAGATCATCTTGAGAGTCTCCAAAAATATAGACCAAGATCTCAGGGTCTAATAAGAACGTTTGCGGAGCTGAGGAGATATTATATCTGAAAGCACTAAAGAATGTGCACAGGCTTAGGATGAACATAACCTAGTTTATGAAAATAGAAAATTAAAAACTAAAGGATGAGGAAGGGGGTAATTCTGTCTCTAGTAAGATTCCTCATAGGGTTCCTATAAGCACTGAGCTCCCTTGCTGCCATTAAAATATTATTTGATGTGCAAAATTTTAATTAGATCCAACTTTTCCAGAACACACTTAATGTGAATCTAGCTATGCTGGCTTGATGTTAATTTCATTTCCTCACATTTATTTGGGATCTCTTGTTGTCAGGTGCCATTCTGGGTCTTATGCTAGGCACAAGAATATGGAGGTGAGTAATGATCAGGCCCTGAGCTCCCAAGTCCTTAGCCCTCTTCCTTAGGAGGCTGCTCCACAAGAAGGGAGTTGGACATTCCTCAGGTTTATATTCCTGCTGGGAGTGTTAATATCTCTCCTGCCCCCAAACTTGTCTCTGGTGTGTTATCAGCTGAGCATAGAAACATGACTTTTCTCCACCATCTTCCCCTCTCTCCACCAGGAGGAGCAGGGTAATCACAGTCTTCCCCTGAGACTAGTAACCAGGAAGGCTTCAGGGCAGACAGAGCAACAGCCCAGACTCTCAGCCACTTGGAAACAAAGCTGTGCTCTTTGGCTGAAGAGTCACAGCATCTGGCTGAAGTGTCCCTGGTCCCATACAGCCATCTTAAAGCAGACTTTGCTCTGCACCTGAGAGATAAGGGACCCCACAGGGTGTGGAGGAGGACAGAGAACAATGCAAAGTGCTAGTCAAGGGCCTTGGTGGGCTCGAACCCTGATCTCTGACTTTGCTGCCTTTGTCTGGCTTCCTCTGAAGCCCTGGCCCACCTCCTGATGCAAGACCAACCGAGATGCCCAGATGTCGATAGGAAGAGGTCTGAGTGACCATGTGAGGCAGTCACGGCTTTGTGGGAGAAGCCCCCAGCTAGGGCATGGGGCTCAGCTCTGTCTGATGGGCATGACCTCAGGCAAGCCTCTGTCATAAAATGCCTCTGAGAGCTTGGTAATTCCCCACCTGAACTGACTCTTCAATGGCTGGGATTTGTCTTAATCTCTCTCTCTCTGTCTTTTTAAAATCTCCAGCGTGTTGTATGTGCCTGGCACTACTTCCTTAATAAATTTTGGTTAAATAAAATGTGGGATGAAGGTTAAGATTTTTTAAAGTAACAGTGGTAAAGTGAAGTCCTACACTAAGGAGGGAGGGGCCGGATATGCCTTTGGGGCCCCTTTAAGTCATCCCTAATGAATCCATTCTTATCTTCCACCCTCTGCCTTTTCAGCTGCATTTGTTCTTACTAATATACTCTTTCTTCCATCAGAGGCTAAATTGGAAAGTTGTTCATTGTTCGTGAACACTTTTGAATAATGTTTCAAGTATATTTAATACACTAGAGGGAAAGGTGTATTCGCAGAAGATGAATTTTATGCATAGCAGACCTAGACTTGGAAATTACTTTTATTTTTTTAAATGGTTTCTAATTTATTATATAATTTTTGAGTGCAAAAGACATGTATTTACACACATTCTTTAAGCTTTTTCCATGGTCCATGGTGATGCCTTTGTGTGAAATCTTATGTGCTCTTCGCTTTACATTTCTGCAGCACGTGAGCTCATTAAACACTCTTCCCGGAATTCCCTCCTCTTGTGGCTTCCATGACTGTTTATCTGATTCTACTTCTCCCAATTGAATTGCTTCTTTTATTTTCTATCTCAGTTGCTCTTTGCTGTGTCCATTTCCTCCTCCTGCCCCCTAAATGCTGGGATTCCTTCCTTGGCCCTCTTCCCTCCCAGGATGACCTCACTCCCCTATGCGCTGGTCTGACCTTGACATGCCAGTGACCTCCACATCTTTCTCTCTAGCTCTTACCTCTTTCTGCAGCTCCACGTTCAAATTCCTAACCTCCTTGGATAGCTCCAGTTGGATTCTTGTTGTTGCTTGAAATTAAATTTGGACAAGAAAAAACATTTGGTTTTCTTCTCAACCACTCTAACTCCTCCCTGACCTATGTTTCTTGTCTCAGTGAATGGTTTTGCCACCAACTCAGGCATTCTGAAGCAGTCTCCGAGGCTGCCTGCCCACCCATATCTCATCTCTAGGTAAAGTTAAATCCTACGAATTACACTTGGGGATGTTTCTAATTTGTGCCTTCCTCCCCATATCCATTATCCCAGCCCTAATTCAAACCCTCACTTTTTATTCTTGCAAGAACATTACAAAAACCCAACTGGATCTTCCTTCTTCCTCTCCAATCTCTCTGCCATACCATGGTCCATTTCATTATTGTTTTACTGGCTGCACCTGCTTTTAGGATTGTTGTCCTTCCACATAAGTGGACTCAGAGAGCCACAGGACTGGCGGGTGGCTGGGACAACACCTCCACCCTTGCCCTTCTGCACCTCAGATGGCACCTCCCTTACCCTGCCTGGGGAGGTGGGATGAGAGTGTGGCCTTTGTTCACACTGACCTAGATATGGCAGAAGGTGACAAGAAAGTCTCCTTTGATTTTTCTCATTCTCTTTGTAGCTCCCATTCAGTTGGAAGTAAGTTCGGTTTTTAGATCCAGCTTCAGAATTAGGACTTTAAAAATCTTTTATTAAGGAAAATTACAAACATATGGAAATAGGAAAGCATAATATGCCCCCAGTGAACCATCACCCAGCTTCAACAATTTTCAACTCATGGCCAATCTTGTTTCTTCTCTGCACCGTGCAATTCCCCTCCCCTACTTTGTGGTATTTGGAAGCAAATACAAAACTAAAACATTGGGTTTTAACTGAGCTGAAAGACCAGGGACATAAGCCTTTTGTGTGTCACAGCCATGGTGCCCAGTGTCTCTTCTTAGCACCTCCCCATCTGGCAGCTCTTGGGAACAGGGCTGTACGAGGGACCCTTGACTCAGCCTGTGGCTAATAGTGGCTCATGCCATCCATGGGTGACACCACACCCCTCTCCCTGGGAGATGAGGGAAGTAGTTGGGGGCTACATGCCTGGTATCCCTGCACTTAGCCAGATTCCTCCACCCAAGGCCTCCAGCTGCCCTCTGCTGGAGGAGCTGGAGCAACCAGTACCGCCCACCACCTCTCCAAACCACTAGGGTACTCATCAGACAGCCTTCTCAGCAAATGCTAGGATCCACTCCTGAGCTTAATGAGGGGCCCAGGGAAAAGGATCAGCAGCAGAACAAAGGGGAGGAACCCAGATTCTTGAGAGTTTAAGCAGAAAATACGCTGCCCAGCTACATAGGGACCTGTTGCAGGGACTCAACAGTGCAATTTCGGGGCAGGAACAGGCAACCAAGCCACAGGTGAAATAACAGAAGTTTATTGTATCTCGCTGCTGGAAGAGAGGAGTGTCAGGCCAGAAACCGCAGTGAGTGTTTCATTTATCTAGGGCCTCCGCGTAGCCTTTTTTGTAATCAAAAGCATTTGCAGGGCTCTGGGCTCAAGATACAAATTTGCATATTGCTTTACATAAGTCAGCATATGGAGTTCACTGACCCCCAACGCCAAGAAAGGGAAATTAAATTCAATTAGATTAATTAGTACAACTGATTGCAAATTGTTTTCAGACCTAATATTAAGGGTACTGCATGCAGGAAATACAAAATAGATTTTTTTAATTGGGAGGAGGGAGGAGAGGGAAGGATGGGAGGGAGCAGCTTGGGCAGCCCAGCCAGGTATGCCACAGAGGAGGCAGGAGGGCAGGTGGGAGGAGGGCGCTCACACACTTCCACGGGATACTTCAGTTTCCCTCCTCCACCCGCCCCCATCCCACCCCTCTTGTATACAGATTATTCCTGGGCAGAGGCTGATTACCTGGAAGGTAATAAAGCTTAGGTTTAGGGCCACTCTCCGGCCTGGATCTCTTCCAAGGCTCAATCAATACTCAGTTTTGCATTTGCAATTTTTAAGTGAGGCCTCATAAGTTATGTTTTCGGTCCCTGAAAGCCTCCATCATCCCTACTGCTCTCCCTTGGTTTCCTCTCTTCTTTCCTTCCTTTGCTTCGTCCTTAGCTGGCTCACTTCTCCCCTTTCCTGCCTCGTTTCTTGGAATTCAGGGTTGGAGGAAAGGGCTCAAGTGAAGAGAGGTCTTAGGGTGGGTGCCGGGAGTAGTAGCGCCTCCTTTGCCAGCCCTGCAGAGCTGTGGGTCCCGTGGGCACAGGCCTGGCCCTGTCTGGCACCAGCCAGTCCTGACACCCAGCCAGGCACACAGTGGTAGCCTCTAGCTGAGACCCCAGGGTCAGGGGTTAAGTGGTCTACCCTTATCAGGTGTGCCTGCAGCTCATCTGGTAGGGTCTTCCCCTCCCTGGCCTGCTGCGATGATCAGACCATGAGGAAGACAAGCATCTGCCATCTCTCCTGAATGGACTCCCAGGGGCTGTGCTGGGAGAGGACCCCGTCGAGAGGTCCAGCTAGCTTGGCTGGGCCTGCCCCTACCCCCAGCCTCCCAGTCCTGCCTGACATGTTTCTGTCACCTGGACAGATAATGGGAATTGGGAAGCTGCTGAGCCCTGAATACTCCTGCTGCCGGTCCTCTCCCACCAGCCCAGGTTCTCTGCCCTTCCCCACTAGCTAATGTCCCAGTATGCTTAGGACTGACTCATCTTAGTTTTGATAAAAAGAAATTCATCCACTTCCTTTGTCTTTGCTTTCCAGGTCTGGTCCCTTTTGATGCCATAGGGAGGGCCAGCACATTCCCCAGGGAGGTGGAGGGCCTGGTCTCTGAGCCCCTGCCTTACTTCCTTCTCCCACATTTTCTAAGTGAGACTCCATAGATGGGCTTTCTGCAGGCTGAGGCGCAGTTGGTGGAACAGGGATTTTTGTATGTTTCAACAGTGTCCTGGAGACTCTTCCACCTGATGCAGGTTGGGAGAATTTATTCATTCATTTATCTGTCCATCCAACAAATACCTATTGTCTCCCCTGTGCTGGTGTGAGATGATCCAGGGGTGAATGCATAAAGTAGGCATATGTAATGGGGGTTAAGAGAAGTCCAGAAATAGCCATAGTATGAAACAGAACAAGATAAGCTTTCAAGAGAGCTTGTTCAGTCATAGGGAGGGCATGTCTGGTTGGGCAACCAAGAAAGACTTCAAAAAGGAGACTATGCAAACTGGCCTTTCAGGTGGGGTAAGATGGCGAAAGGTGGGGTGGAGGGGACCATGCGGGACCAGAAGCAGTCACAGGAAGAGGTAGTGAGAACACCCTGGAAACAGCCCAGGTGGCAGGCTATCTCAGAGACCAGCAGCGGTTCTGCTTGGCCATGGCATTAGAATTTGGGTAGGGAAGTAGTTGATGGATTTGGAGAGATTGTGAGCAAAAGGCAGACTGAAGGGAAATGAAAAGGAAGGAATGGCCTCAGGAAGGAGGTAGGGAGAGGGCGGGCACATAGAATGGGGATGTCAAAACCCTCTTGTTCCTTTTCACAATTTCTCCTTTCCTTCTACTCCCAACTGATGGCGAAGAGGGAAGCTGGAAGGCCCTCAACTCTCTGTCGTCAAAGCTTGGCTCTGCTCACTCCAGGCTGAGGCCTCCATGCCTGTTTCAGGCTGGACACCCAGTCCTTTCTAGTAGCCAGAGCTTCCCCTTTGAGCCCCAGAATTCCTCTGCTGGGCCTTGGACTTTCTGAACACATTCCCTTGGGCATCCAAGGAGAAGTGGCTCCCCATTCAGGCAATGGCCTACTCTGCACAATGATAAGCACACTCCTGACATTGCTAAATGGTTGTCTACTTCTAATAAACCCCATGCTGGTGGGTGCAGCATGAGAGGTAATATTCGCTCTTCCTGGCTGCCTCAAACCGTAGTCAGGATTATAAAGACGCATGAATCAGAGATGGCAGCCTGTAACAAAAGCTTTACCTCCAGCTGTTTTGCTCATTTTCTAAACAACAGAACATTCCCTACTTCCCCACCCCCTCTGCTTGTTCCTTTGTGTTTGAGATTCATCATCACCAAATGCTTTGGTCTAAACCCCCAGGCTTATACAACAACTGAGAGACGCCAGAAATGCCTGAATTCCAGGAAGCTGCGCTGTGTCCTGTGGCCACTCATTTTTGCCTCCCCTCGCTGCCCACATGGAACAGCTGCTAGTAACCACCTGAAAAGCGGATCTCAGGTTCCTTTCTGCCTGGCTGGACGCAGATCATTTTCCCTGCTGGCTCTGACCCTGTCTCTCTTCCAGGGTTAAACCTATTCCAGGAGCACTGGCCCTATAGGGTGAGACTTAGCATGAGGTCCCCCCTTGTACCACGTAACTGGGCTACCACCAGGTACGAAAGATTTGCTTCCCACCTTGCTTATACCTCAATTTAAGTAACAGGGAGCCTGTGTTGGTCCCTGCCTGATGCCATGGATGTTCTAAAGTCCTAAGTTACTCTTTTATTTTTCTTTTTAGAGTGAGGTGGAATCCACAAAACAAAAAAAATTAACCTAACCATTTTAAGGTGAGCAATTTAATGGCCTTTAGTACATTCATAATCTTATACAACCACCACCTTGATCTTGTCCCAAAACATTTTCATCACCCCCAAAGAAAACCCCGTAACATTAAGCATTTACTTTCCATTTCCCCAAGCACCTGGCAACCACTTTAGTAAAATGTTTTTGAGGTTCATCCACATTGTAGCATGTATCAGAACTTTACTTCTTTTCATGTCTGAATAATATTTCATTTTATGTATACACCACAATTCGTTTATCCATTCATCCATTGGTGGACATTTGAATTGTTTCCACTTTTGGCTACTGTGAATAGTGATTCTATGAATGTGTGTGTGCATGTATTTAAGTAGCTCTTTTCAGTTTTGGGGGGATATATCTGGGGGTGAAATTCCCAGGTCAAATGGTAACTCTACGTTTAACTTTTTGAGAAACCACCAAACTGTTTTTCACAGCAGCTGACATTTTACACTCCTACCAGCAATGTATAAGGGTTTCAATTTCTTCACATCCTTGCTAATAATGCTTTTCTTTTTTTAAATTAGTTTTTCATATGGTAGCCATCCTAGTGCATGGTATCTCATGGTAGTTCGCCTTGCATTTTTCTAGTGATTAATAATGTTGAGCATCTTTCTGTGTGCTTTTTGGCCATTTGTATGTCTTCTTTGGAGAAATGTCTATTTAATTCCAGTTTTATTCCAATTAAGTTGTCTTTTTGTTGTTGAGTTGTAAAAGTTCTTTATTTATTCTGGATACTAAATTCTCACCAGATATATGATTTGCAATATCTGTGGATTGTATTTTCACTTGCTTGATAATGTCTTTTGACGCACAAAAGTTTTACATTTGACGAAGTCCAATTTATCTATTTTTTCTCTTGTTGCTCATGCTTTTGATGGCATACCTAAGAAAGCACTGCAAAATCTGAGGTCGTGAAGATTTACTCCTGTGTTTTCTTCCAAGGGTTTTTGGTTTTGGCTTTTACGCTTAGGCCATTGATACCTTTTGAGCTAATTTGTGTTTATAGTGTGAGGTAGGGTTTCCTTTTTTTTTTTTTAATTTTTTTATTGAGATGGAGTCTCGCTCTGTCGCCCAGGCTGGAGTGCAGTGGCGTGATCTTGGCTCACTGCAAGCTCCACCTCCTGGGTTCACACCATTCTCCTGCCTCAGCCTCCTGAGTAGCTGGGACTACAGGTGCCCGCCACCACGCCTGGCTAATTTTTGTATTTTTAGTAGAGGCGAGGTTTCACCGTGTTAGCCATGATGGTCTCCATCTCCTCACCTTGTGATCTGCCCGCCTCGGCCTCCCAAAGTGCTGGGATCACAGGTGTGAGCCACTGCACCCGGTCCGAGGTAGGGTTTTCTAACTGACTCATGACTCCTACTCCCATGCCTACCTCAGCTGGAGGTGCAACCTGGGACCTGTAGTCTGCTGGCACTTGTCCTTGATGCCTGTACTGCTGTTTCTTTACCTGCATGACCTGTTGGTCTGGGACACCCTTTTGCCCTTTGTCAGCCTCTGTGACATGAATTGCTTGGCTGTACTGCTACTTAATTGCATTGGACTCTACTAGATGCGGCTTCCTCTGAGTCAACCTGCTAGGTCTGTTCCTTCCATTCCAGCCCCATTCCTGTCATAGGTCTGAGGCTAGCTCTCTGTCTCCTCTAAGACTCAGCTAGCTTGCTGCTGCACCAGGCCATTCCAGCAGTATCTTGCGACAAAAACAGATTGCATCAATAAAGTACAGTGGACTGAGGGCATGGACTCTGCAACTGGGGACCCAATACCAGCTCTGCTGCCTACTACATGGGTGACTACAGAGAATAGTTAATGTTTTGTGTCTCAGTTTTCTCATCTGTAAAATGGGGATACTGTAATTATTACCCCTACTTCATAGAGCTGATGTGGCAGTGAAGACAGTTAATATCAAAAAAGGGTTAAGAAGAGTGGCCAGCATGTGGCAAATGCTACGTGAGTGTTAGCTCTTGTTAATAATGTTTACCAATACCACTGGTCGCTGGGAAGGGTATTACAACTGGAACAACAATTTAGCATGGATAAACTCATTGTTTTCCTAGATGTAAGGTTGGGAGGCATGGGGTGGGGATGGAAATTGCCTACCTGAAAGGAGAATAAACCTGCTCCTACCAATGGCCATTGGCAGGTAACTAGGCACAAGGAAAGAAGGAGAAGAGGAGGGAGCAGGGCCCCAAACTAATCTTGCTGGTTGCAAAATTCTGGTGATGTCTCCCAGGTAGCTAAATCTACAGCAAATTCAGTCACATGATACCTGTGATCTAATAAAAGAGGCAGAACGCAGGAGCCTTATTTTGTTGAATTGTCATGAGTTGCATTGTCCCCCCATCACCCCCACCTCCCAATTTGCCTGCTGTTGAGTTCTGGGTGAATCTTGTTATCTACTTACAGGATTGTGTCCTGGGGCCAGAATTCACAAAGATCCTCCAGAGTTGTCTGTAAAGAAGCCCGGGAGTAGGACTCCTCCCTGTCACCACCCCTGCGTCTGTGTCCTTTTCAGAGTTGCAGATGATTCATTCCCGTGAGGGAGGTTAGCCAACCGGATTTATTGTCTGTCTAGATAGGCTCTCTGCAACACGACCAAAATAAAGGGCGAGAAAAATAGAGCTGTCTCAGCAAAATCTGCTGAATCAGAATTAACAAGAAAATCTTGTAACTAATGATCAGAAATTAAAATGTACTCAGGAGCCGCGGTGTTTAACTGAATAGCAGGGCTGCTGGGTATACTGTGCAGGATAATGGAACTTGTAATGGCTCCTCCTCCCATTGCTGTGGGAACCCAGGTTAGACTGTTCACAAGCTTGACTAGATAGGAGGCCAGCCCCCAACAACCCAAGGGTATCACCCTGGACAGGGACTTCTCCCCTTACCCTAGCCCTCTGCTTCTCTCATCAGAGATGCTTTACCTTTGTATAGAACCCCACTGCTTACAATCCATATCTCATTAGATTCTCATTACCACCTTGTGGGACAGGGGAAGCAGCTTCATCCTACATCTCTCCATTTTACAGAGGTGTACACTGAGGTGCAGAGAGGTTATGCCAGCCAGTGGCAGACCTGGGACTCAAGTGTTTCAATTTCTGGAATTCCTGTACAAAGGCATCCTGCATAGAACAAATAATCTCCTCTAATTTAGTTTTTCTGTAAACCTAGATTTTCATGTATTATATACTTAAAGGCCTTTGTACTACAGCATGCTGGCAAATACTGGAGTCTGAAGGGCAGGAGTATGGCTGCTTTCTATAATTTTAAATGTTAAAAATGGCTTTCATTAGAACAAAAGTCAAGTATTTTCTTGCTTGCCTAACTCTAAAAGCACTTAACAAGTTTTGCAAAATAATTTGGATCTAGGGCTTCATTGAACCATGAGTATTTTTAGTCTTGGAGCAAATGTCTCAGAAAGCTTTGGGGAATGAAAAAGAGGGTTGTAGAAGGAAATGAGTCCATGGTCTCCCCATGCCACCCTGCCTTTCAGACAACTCTCCTGGTCATGGAATCCTCAATATCACAATTTGCCGCATTTCACCCACCACAGTAATGGCCACCAGTGAAGAAGGAGCCCGGTGGTCTACATGCTGAGGGTGGGGGACTCACAGGATGATTTGATTTGAGTTTTATTTGCAGATTTCTCACTGGGAAGATAGAGGGGACACTGTTCCTCCCAGGGGAGAGAGCTGCATTCTTCAGTTTCAGGGAAGCAGCAGGACATACTGAGAAATGCAAAGAAATCAGTCAGGAGACTGAGCTGCCAGTCTTCCTTTTAACACTTAGTACTCTTGAGGTCTTGAGAAAACCATTCTTCTCTGTATCTCATTTTCTATATCTCCGAAATGGGGATAATCATGCCTCCCTTGTAGGGTTGTTGAAAAGTCTCAAAATATGTAAATGAATATATATGCTGTGCTTATCCAGTGGTAGAGATTCAATGATGAGATACATGATTATTAGTAGAAATTGTAATAGTAGTACTTGTATTGTAATTGTAGGAGGCACTTATGAAGTATTTCCTAGATTTGACTTCCCCTTCTATGAATATGCAAAAATGCTCTTCCACTAAAACTCTGGCTGAAATCCTATTTCAGTGTGAAACCTCCCTGAGATGCCAGTTTGAAGCCATCACTTCTTCCTCAGTGTTCCTTGTCTGCATCTCTCATTAGAGAAAACATACCTACCAATAGCATCCTTTCTATTCACTGGACCTGGAGGCATCAGGATACACAGAAGGCATCGGTATGGTCCAGGCAGAGTGGCGAGAGGTATCAGGACTTGAGTGTGTGGGTAGTTGGGGGAGTGATGGGTGAGAGGTCAGGACATGATGCCTGGCAAGGGCAGGTAAGTCCATAAAGCCAGCCTGAGACCAGGAGGCCAGTGGGAGGACAGAGAAAAGTCATGCTGGGAGGACCATAGCTGAGGGATCATGCAAAAGTCAAAGTCTGGCATTTAGGCTCTGTCTATCCAGGGCAGTGGACCAGCCCAGGTTCAAGTGGGCAGGTAGTTGGTACCAGGGACATATGGCCTACAATATTAGAACCCCAAATTCAGGCATGAGACATGGGAGGAAAGGGCACATAGACCCCTGTCAATTAGTAGGTCACCAGAATCACCCAGAAGATTTTCTCAAAATACAGATTCCCAGGCTCCAGCCACTGAGATTCTGAGATTCAGATGTGCTGTCAGAAGAGATTATGGGCTTTCTTGCTGTGTGAGTGCCTGTGCTTGCCAGGTGATGACTGAAGAAGCCTTCATCATAGCAGGGGCCTTGAAACTTAGAGACTTCAGAAAGGTTTACTAACAGGTGGGGGGTCTTCAAGGTCTTCATGAAACAGATGCTCAGAAACTGAATGTGATAAAATGAACACTTGGTGAAGAAAAAAATTAAAAAGCAAAGCAAATGACACCTTGAGGCTCAAGAAACCAAGGTCAGCTTACATAAAAAGAAAAAGGGAAGCAGCATTGTCCAAAGAAAGTTTCATGTGAAAATGCAGTCATGAACCCTAGTTCTCTCTTCAGGCTGTCCTGCATCAGTGTTGCCCCCTCAGACAGACCCTCAAAGAATAGCAGTGTCTGCGTTAGACAGCACAGTCAGTGCGGATGGGTAAGGTTTTGAATCATGCGCCTTGTTGATTTAATCTATTTTTAAGTGATTTCCTCCTGCATTATGAGAGAAGTCTGAGGCTCTCCCCGAGAATGAGGGTAGAGCACAGTGAGGACACCAGTGTAAAGAGGCTTTGGTTTGTCAAAAGCATTTATTTGTTCTCTTCCACAAAAATGTGGTTTCTCCAGTGTGGTAACCTCACTCTATTCCTGTGCATTATGTCCAGAAAGTCAAGCCTTGCATAAATCTCCTAGGCAGGAAACCAATGGATTGTTTGCCAGAGAAACTAGAGAAACCAAGAGCAAACATCTATGAATATTGACTATTGCGATTCCACCAATGAAAAGGCCAGATCGCCTTAGATCACCCTATGGTTCAGCTCACCAGACAGTATGTGCTGCTTAATAAGGACACAGCATTTGCAGCTGTTTTAGTGTCTTGTTCTTAGAAATACTCTTAAAGCCACAGAAGATTAGAAATTTGAGAAAATCTTCCAAGCTGAAAGAGAACAAAGCAAAGAAACAAATCCAAAGAAAATGAGAGAATTCCATAAGGGTGTATGAAGGGAAAGATGACATCTAACAATCAAAGAAATAGCATAAGAATAAAACTCCAAAAATATGGGATGTAGGGTTTCCAAATTGAAATTTGGAGAGATCAGAAAACCAGGTATAAAGAGATAGTTTAAAAGCTTCCAGGGATGGGGGAGGGGGCGGAACAGTAACAAGCTAAAAATGATTACATTGATATCAGACTGCTTGGGGGCAGTAGTGGAAACCAGAGGACAATGAAACAATTTTAAGCAATTTATTATGTCTTGTTCATTTCTCAATGTCTCAGGAGAGTGGCACTGACTGCCCTTTGTCTGGACTACCTTTTCCAGCATGTTGGTATAATGAACAGCCTTGGAAGGTAGAAACAGTGTTTCCCTCCAGAGCAAAAGGCAAGCATGCCCATTATAAAGGTTTGGCCTCCCTAAGCTCAGGGTTCCTTTCTTGTAATGCTACCCATTGTGTGTTTATGGCATCATTTGGTCCTGGTTAGGGGAATCAGTGCAAACAATGCTGATATCCTGACTTCTCCCACTGCTATGAGTATTAAACTGCCTTTATCTCTGACCCAGGAGTCTCGTGTCTTCTATCAGTCTCCATAAAACTGTGGCAGGCTAACTTGTTAGCTTACACATAGGGTGAAATCTCAGGACTCTTCATAGAACTTGACAACAATGCCTTCAGGATTCGGAAGAAAAATGATTTTCATCTTAGAATTTAATATACAATCAAAGTAGAAAACAAATGTGAAGTTGAATAAAGACATATTTTTCAAATTCAAATGTAATACCTTTACAAAATCAAATTTAAAAAATGGACCTCTGATGCATCCATTCTTAGAAATGTACATGAGAACGTTTTATAGATAAAAAAAAAACAAAGAAACGAAAATGAAGTAAGTTATGAAATAGGAAGCTACATGGTTTTATGATTCAGGAAAGAGGGAAACCAAAATTAGAGAATGAAGAAGAAAATTCCTAGGATGTGTGCTATGCAGCACATGTAGAAAGCAACTAATACTGGAACATTTGATCAGAGAGCCTCCTGTGTGAAGGCTCTTATGGAAAAGAAAAAAAAGGAAATGATGATTTGCTTGAGATTATAGAAAGCGTTATTATGACATGTTGGAAAATTTGGAGAAAAGCATGAAAGATAGAAAACTAGGGAAGCAAAAAAATACTGAGGCCATTATTAATTCCAGGAAAAACAAAAGCTTGTACAAGAAAGGAGGTTTATTGTAATTCACTATTTGGCTTAGCACATAAACACTGATTATTGATTTTGCCAAAAATTATTTTATAAACATGTCACAAGGATAAAAGGAGAAAAATGTGAGCAGTGGTGTGGAAAAACTAAGTCCTTATCTACCACGGTATGAAGTCAATAGATAATGTCTAAAACTCATGTTTCAAGAAATAGCAGAATAATGTTTAAATTGTCAAGGTAAATGCCAGGGGCAGGACCTAGAAGTGCGAAGGATGGCTGTCTCTGGGGAAAGGGAGTCGTTGTGGAGTAGGGGATTTCTATATGTAAGCATCACTTCAAACAACTATTACCTTGATTAGAAAAAATAGAAACTTGAGCTTTTTAAAGAGACAAAGCTAGCTGGCATGGCCCTTTAGTGGGCTGAATATCTTTTTATCCAATCAAACTGGCCAAGGTATTGTCATCTCATAACCTCGGCTTTTCTTGTCATGATTGGAAAAGACAATTTGAAAAATATGTTACATCTTGAGCTTCTCAGTTATACTCTATATAATATTATTCTGAAGGTTTTTTAAATTAGAGTTTTCTAAAAGTGCAACTTTCTAGACGAAAAGGAAAGAGAACAGGGGCCGAAAAGGAAAGAGAACAGGGACCTGGAATCTGTAGCTAAGTGGGTTCCAGCTCTGCCTGCCTCCTTACTTGCTGTGTGGCCTTGGATAAGTTATCGCACTTCTCTGAGCACTGTTTCTTGCCCTGTGGATCAGGATAACACCACCTCCCTCTCACAGCAGTTACAGGCAGGGCCTGAGGATCTTAGCTCACTGTAGCCTTAGTAGACCTCATTACTTGCACTTAGTAGGTGTCCACTAATTGTTGATTCAATTTGAGTAAATTAAGAATGACTTCTCAAGTTGTTTTAAAAATGGAAGCAAGTAGTTGCTATAGTTTGGGGACAGGGCTGCATGAAGTCGGAATTGGACTAGAGATCCTCTTTTCAAAGTTCTGTTCATGCTCAGTATTCTATACTTTTTTTTTCATTCTGCCATAGAAATACAGAATTCAAGGCAATACAATTGGGCTGTTGAAGTTAGAAAGACTCAAGAGAGAAGAGGCAGAGATCATCACACTTGTTTTTTATAGGAATGGCTTGTTTTATAATGGAGAATTCCCAGCAGCTGAAGGGATGAAATCTTCAAGTCATGCTCCTGACATTGTAGCTTCTGGCTCTGAAAGCTGAATTACTTCCCGTGGTTGGAACATGTCTGCCTATGGCCAGCTCTGGTTGGCTGTTACCCCGAAGCTGCCTCGGTCTATATGTCTCGAAGCCTGCTGTCACAGGGGAGGGTGGTGAGTGGTCATCTCTCTGGACTCTTAGCCTACGGCCCCCCCATTCTTAGATGGCCAGCCCTCTCAGGGATCCCGGGGAACACTGAGGACAGTAGGGGAGTCCTCTCTGACCCCGCTCCCTCCAGGCAGCTTCGGAATGTTCTGAGGTTTCTGCTGGGTTTGTGCTATCAGTTCCCCAGAGCAGCAGCACAGGAGCATCTGATTGTCCATTGGCAGAGGCTGGGTCTGAGAGTTTTTCATCAGCTTCATGACCCCACAGAGAGTTTTTGGTAGTTAGAATGCACTGCCGCCTCTTTGTGCTATCCAAGTTGCAAGGACCTATTCTGGACCGAGAAATAATCTTGACCTGTTTGATTAGACATGGAAGCAGATGAAGGAGCAGCTGCATCTGGAAGACCTAGCTGGGTCTATTCAGGTTCAGTTTGACAAGCACCCTTGAGAGCCAGACCCTGCCAGAGGCAGGGTGGGTCCCATTCTGTGAGGAGCTTACACACAGTAGGGGTGGGGGAACCAACACATGGACAGAGGACATGCAGGTAATGGAGTAATTCTTAAGATGGGCTGTGCAGAGAGTCCCCTGGGAACACAGAAGGACATGGAGACACAGTGTTCCACGAGGACACAAGGGTGCTATGGGGACACAAAGGGGATTAATCATGCTGCTCAAAGGCAGTGTGGGGAAGCAAATGTGGGCTCCTGTATCTAGAATTCTGCCCTTTCTTCCTCTTGTCCTGTCAGCCTCACAACTCAGCCCTCCAATTCTCTGCAAAGCTTTTCCTTTCCCTCCTCTGTGCCCCTTGGACTCAAGCCACCTCTGGGATAGCAGTGATCCCACCAAGCACATCCTCCCTCCCACCTTCTCTTTCCCTGCTCTCTCTCTCAAATAAAACCTCCTCTCCCATGCTTGTTGTCCTTGAAGGCAAGGACCGGTGGCCACTTTCTGGCATAGTGCCTGTTATATAGCAGGTATCTGGTAAATATTTATTGCTCGGTGATTTACATATACATTTGGGGGGCTGATGCCACGTCAATTGGGAAGCATGGCCATTGAGCAGAGGCTCCCGCTCTGCCATATATCACCTGGGCAACCTCGACCAGTTGTTTAACTTCTCTGAGGCTCAAGTTCCTCATCTGTAAAGCTGATGATGATATCTATCTGGAATACTGCTTGCAGTAAATAAAAGAGTGAACATAAAACACATAAACATAGCATTGGCACGTAATAACAGCTCACTAAATGCTTCATCCCCTCTCCCTTGCCTACCTAGCAAACGGTCCGTGAGTGAATGACTCTGAGTCAGTGGGGCTAACCAGTTGTGAGCAACGTAGAACTACTCGTTTAAAAGTCAGCTCATGAAAGAGTTTTCTACAAGGGACTTCAACTGTATTTGTAGCATTTTCTTTCTGATAAGAAGATGAGTTATTTGTTATTTTATCTTCAGTGTGAGAGGCAGCAGAGCCTAGAACCAGAATCCAGAACTCAACAGTGGACTTCTTGGACTTGAGTTTCACTTCTACCACAAGTTGTGACTTTGGACAAGTTAGTTAACCTGCTTGGTTCTCAGATTACTCACTTCTAAGATGGAGATAATAAGAGTAGCTATTATTATATAGCTACTATTTTTATGTGCATTAACTAAGGTAAATTCCTTAAAACTCTAAGAACAATGCCGGGCACCAAGCAAGCACTGTATAAGTGGTTGCTATGCTACTAGTATTTCTCTTGTGTGTGTGTGTTTTGCAATTAAGAAATTAAGCCTGGTTATTGGATACTCAAATGGATCAATTAAATGTGGCTGCCAGGAAGGAATTTACCCAGTAAGCTCAGCAGAATCTACTTGGCATGTGAAGGCCATTCTCTCGCTTTGCTCCACCTCTCCTCCTCCCTCTTCTCTGTCTCCTACATCCACCCCCACAATTGGAAAAATAGCCATTGTCTATTTTTTGCTTTGACTGTCAGTAACATAGTTCAGGTCTCACATCTCTGGAGTCTTTAACAGGCCCTGCCTTCACAGAATCTCACCTGGAAAACACCTTCCTCCATGCTACTCAGTCAATCTTCCTCTTCTTACGTCCTTCTTACAATGCCACTCCCTTGCTCCAAAACCTTCAGTGGCTCACAGCTACTTTACTCGATTAAGTGCAGAATCCTCTGCCTTGCATTCAAGGTCACCTTCCCAGCCTTACCTGCCCCCCACTTTTTTCCATGTCTCCTTCACCACAGGCTTGTTGACTTGCCCTCCATTCCCTGAGAAAAGGCCGGCCCTTTCTTGTTTCTGTGCTTGTGTTCCCGTTGTTCTTACCTCCTAGGGCACATCTGGACCAGGTGTCCAGAGCAAGGGGACAAAAGCTTCAGTGGGTCTAAGACTCCTGCCCCCGGCTTAGCAAGATGGAGCAGACCCCACACCTAGAACAGATGTCCCCTGGGTAGGCAGTAGAAGCCCAGGCTGGACTCTGGCACATCTTGGGTAGCTCCCAAACTGAAAATCATGCAGGTGCCAGGCTGAAGAGAGGCAGAAGTAAGGCATGAGAGCTGAACTCACGGGTCAGACCAGAAGTTTCTAACTAAGGGTAAGAAGGAGAGCTGGAGCTAGCGATATTCCCTAAATGTTGGTGAGAGGCATGGCCTCCCCATGAGGAGAAGGGAGCTTCTGGGGGTGCTGGGCCCTGCCTCCGGGTTCTTTGGTGGTGTCTCCCGCCCTTTTCTTTGGCAACACATGGACCCTGCACATGGCGTAGCTTCTCCACAGGGCTCAGCAGAGGAGGCAGGGACCCGTTTCCTGTGTAGAGGCGGGAAAGGAACACAGAGTGCTGGGACTGCCTAAGAACTGCATGCAACGACAGGGCGCTAACCAGCAAGGGGCACCATTCCCAGAGCTGATCCCCACTACCCTTTTCTGTTTACTTTCCCTCGTGATCTCATCCCGTTTGGGACCCATGAGTGGTGCTTGCAGGATGTCTGAGTCTTCTCCGGGACTCCATGCCCCAGGCAACTGCACAGGGGAGTCTCAGCCTGGCCTCTAATGGATGTCTGAGGATTGAAGAGTGTGATGAACTGAAGGTTTTTGTCCCCACAAACTCATAGGTTAAAATTCTAACCCCCAAGCTGAGGGTGTTAAGGAGTGCAGCCTTAGGGAGATGAGTAGGTCACAAGGGTGGAGGCCCTGTGGGTGGGATTAGTGCCCTTATAAAAGGGACCCGCAGAGAATGAGCTCTCTTGTCCTCGTTTTGCCAAGGGAGGACACAGAGAAAGTGGGCCCTCATCAGACACCAATGTATTAGGACCTTAATCTTGGACCCCCCAGCCTCCAGAACTATGAGAAATAAATGTTTCTTTGTTTAAACCACCCAGGGTGTGACATGTTATAGCAGCTTGCACAGACTCAGACGAGGGGTCATCCCTCGACACTCACAGGCACTGCCCTCCACTCTGGGACCTGATGTTTAATCCTTATGATGAACTACAAGGATGACAAACATTTCTGAGGACATATATATGTGCCTGGCTTTGTACTGAGAACCTCATATGAATCATTTCAATCAATCTCATGGTGAAATTATGAGGCAGGTGTGATTATTAGCTCCTTGACAGAGGAGAAAAATTGAGTTCAGTCAGGTTAAATAACTTGCTCTTAGTCACACAGCTGACAACTAGAGGCACCAGGGTTTGAACCTGTATTATCTACCACCAGAGCCCACAGGACTAGCCTTTATGCTTTAGCAGGGCATGTCAATCAAAGTGAAAGAGAAGCTAAGGCTCACAGAAAGGCTTTTTGCTTTAAGTCAGGGGAGGAGGGATGTTTCTGCCACTCAGTTGCTGGGGAGGGGTGGGCAGAGGGGGAGGCAGAGTGAGGGATCAAGAAGGGAGGGGGAATCGAGGTGAGAGGCAGCCTTGGAGGAGACTCTGGAGGCAAAGAAGAGGGAGCTCATCCTGGATGTCCTCAAACTCTTCCACTATTGGAGGAGAAAAGCTATTTTCAGTGAAAGGAAAAGAATTTGGGGCCTGGGTGGAACGGAGGGGCACCATCTTCTTGCTGTAGGGACAGGCCCGGGGCATCTCTTGAGCTGAGGTACACGCTTGCAGAATAAAATAGAAGGCCCAGTCAAGTTCTGTTGCCGCCCTCCATCTGCACACCTCAGTGCTATTAATGAGAACAGCTTTTGGAAAGAGCTTCATCTCTCTGTTGATTCCTATTTAGCCTCTGGCTGTCAGGTCACACACGGTCACACCAAAAGCATCCTGCAGGATGAATGAAGGCGGGAACCCATTTTCCTTCCTTCATCCCAGGAATGGGTGAAGCTCCACTGTTGAAGCTGCTTTGTCTTCCAGAGAGAAGGACCCACCACCCCCTCACCAATGGTAGCCCTTCGCCCCAGTACTGTGGCTGGCCCAGGGAAGGCTCCTCTCTTGGAGGCTGGAATTTCTTGGAGGGCCATCCAGCTAGCCATCTCTAGGGGCACTCACCGCTCCTTGCTGCATCTGGACAGTGAATTATTGCAGCCTGTTATCTTCAGTAGCAGGTGCAGGCATTCTGGGATGCTCCTTCCTGCAGAGTGAGGCCAGGTAATATTTACTGGCTCAAATGAATAAGGTAACCAGCCCTGTCACAGCACAGAAGATGCGTCTCTCACCCAAGATTTTTTTTCTCCTTTCTTTCTTCATTATGTTTGTAATTTTGTTTTATTATTTCCCATTGGAAAGCTGTGAAATGAAAATGATGCAATCTACTGCTGTGAAATAATGTCGTGCTCAAGTCCTTTTCCAATAAGCCCTGAGGTTTGCACTGTGACGGCTTCATTAAATTAGTCGGCTCCATGGCAAATGGAAAAGTGCTCAGAGCTTTGGAGTCTGCTAATCCGAGTTGGGCTGCCAGAGTCCACAGACCACGAGGGAGCTTGGGCGGTTAGCTCTGGATGGTGCGGGGAAGAGGCTTCTATCTGTCGCGTGGGGCATCGCAGAGGCCACGTCTGCACAGCTGCTAGACTTTTCATATAACCCACAAACCTTCACCATACCCTTATGTGCAAGATGCTGTCCTGGGTACTAAGAGAATGGACGGGTTAGGGCAGGATGATGGCTCAGCATGTGGAGTCGGGGAAAGCAGGGTACTTAACTCTACTATGGATAAACTATGGTGGACCACAGGTACAAGGTGGACCTCTCTTTGAAGGCCAGCCGGGACTCGGTTGCCAGATGTGAGTGAATCTGCCTGAGATTCATGCAGATGAAATACCGGGCTTCCCCTCAACCCTTCCATCGCCATCCCCCAGAGTTTATAAGAACAAATTCTCTCTTTGGGCTCTACTGAAGTGTTAAAGACTTCCATTACTGATAGTTCTTTCCAGTTAGCATTTTCAGTATTAAACTCTGTCATTATGAAGTAAAATATGCATGATCCCTAAATCTATGTGTATTATAACAAGATTTTTATTGTTATAAATTTATCTTCTCGGTCCTCTGTTTCTGCTTTTGCTGTCTTTTTAAAACTCTAACGTTTGATAACTGTAGCCAGGAGGTAATTAGAAAGTGGTAATAAAGAATCATAGGCTTATTCTCTCACTCATTCATATAAATTTATTGAGTGTCTACGATAAGATATGGTCCCACAGTCAGTGGGAAAGACAGTGGTGACAGCTAATTATAGCACTAAGGGACTTTGGTCTGAGCTGGCACGGGGAGCTCCCTTTCCTCCACATATGTAAATATTGGATAAAACAATTTGAAATCACAGCTGCATTTGAAAGGAAAAAGGGAGAAATTCCAGATTCTAAAAACAAATGGGAATTCAGAGTCAGAGTCATGAACGAGCACTGAAGGGGAACTGAAGCCAGGTGCACATCAACAGGGCTGGGGCTTTAACACCCAGGCAGGGGCAGATGTGAAAACCACAGCCTCTTGGGTGGTAGAGGCCAGGAGTGGGGCCCTACTATTGTTGTATGCTTAGAGAGGCTAGACACACCCCATCCACCAGCTGGATGAGTGGTGATGGCATGGAGCAGGACTATGATTTTGGGGAGAAAAATGACAATCTGGGAAAGATCAAAATCCAAGCTTGTGCCAAGTAGTACAGGTGGGGTCCAAATTCTCATCACTCACAGTGTGGAAACCACCAACAGAGAAATCAATGTACAAGTCCATTTGGAGTCCACGAAACCTGGTAGGACCCCAGCAGAGGCAAAGGCAAACCTTCCCTGAGGCATGCCTCCACAAGTGGGGCACCTGGGATACCTAGAGGCAGAAACTCCTGCTGAAAATGAGCTCACAGGGAGAAATTACAAAGCACAGAAGAAAACTGTGAGTGAGTCTCAGATCACTCAAGAGAGTGAGTCTCAGATGCAATATGGCACCAGGCTCAGCCACCCATACTGAGCGCAGATGGACCTAAAAATTCCCATTTCTCTCCATTCACTCAACACCATCATGACTTCAACTCTAATCCAAATAGCAGAGCATACCTGCTATGCCCATATGTGTACACACACACACACACAACACATATATATGCCCACATGTGTACACATATATATAATATATATTCATATATATGTATAAATTCCCTGTCCTTTAATATATATAATATATATTCAAATAATAAATATTTTATATATATATATATATATATAAATTCAATTTCCTTTAATACACACATCACACCAATAAAATACTCAGATGTCCATACTGTTTCCACTACGAGATACGACCTTGGGGGAAGGGGCTTCTGCCACACCTGGCCACTTCCTCACCTGGCAGTATGGTGAGACTGTTCAGGTTAGTGGCTAGAGAGCACTTGGATATCTCTGCACAATTGTAGAGATTCCTATTCGCACCATCAGAATTTTGAACCTCCATTTTCCACTAAGGAGGCTTTTTAAGATGCAGGCGCGGCAGCTCACATGAGAGCCATCCTACCTCCTTTAGCAGATTACCCTCCACATCCTTTAAGGTGAGTCTTCATTATCATCCCAAAAGCTTTGGCTATAAGAGGGAGGCCAGGGAGCCCACTGAGCCACATCAAAATAGGCTGAGATAAGGTGCATTTGCCCCTCTGAGGCTGAGGCCTTCATTCCTCTGACCCCATTCCTTTGGGTGTTTGAGAAACACCCGACACCACCTGCATTCTGTGACTTTATAGGGGTAGTAAAACGTAAATAATATCACTTGTCTCAGACAAGGAATAGTTTTTCGATCATCCATTTAGGAAAGCACCCACTGAGAGGCTGAAGTGCCCAGCCCAGCGGTGGGGATAAAGAAGAGATAACTTTCTTGCCACCAGGGAGCTCAAAGACAGGCACATACACTGAGGGCAACAGAGGACAGATGAGGACAATCCTAGGCTCTCTTATATTTATTCCAGTGCAGTACCTGTTTCACTACATAGGGGAGAGGTTGCTGGTGAATGTGTCTGTTCTTATTCTTCTCTGCAGGCCTGGTTTTAACCGTGTGGACACAGAGCTTAGGAGTCATCAGAATGTCTTCTATAGATGGCTTTATTTACCCATGACCTCCCTTCCTTTTCCCAGTGTGGAGCAAAACTGCTTCAACAAAACAGCCACATCCTAACTACAGGAGGCCACCAGGGTATTGCAGAAACAAACAGATCCAACACCGAAGGAGCTTCTGGGGCTGCACACACTCGACTCTTTACTTTCCAAGTCTATAGCAGTCTGCAGTAATGGATTTTATAATGATGAGCTTGAACTAATTCCCATCACTGAAGGGCTTTCTGGATGAAGGGGAAACGGATACCTGCTTAGAATATAATAGTTCCTGTGGTTGGCAGATTCTAAAATGGCTCCCAGCAATTGCTGCCTCCTGACATTAATTCTTTCTTTTGAGTGCGGGCTACACCCGATACCTTGCTTCTCTAAAATAAAATATGCCAAAAGCTACGGCAAGTAACTTATAACTGAGATGAGTTTATAAAAGACCATCTTGGTGGCACGCTTGCCATCCTGGCTTGCTTACCTGGGTGAAGCAAGCGGTGATGCTGGAGAGGCCCACGTGGCAGAGGACTGAGGGCAGCCTCTGGCCGACAGCCTGTGAGGAACCAAATCCTGCAACAACTGCTGAGTGAGCTTGGAACAGATCCTGCTCCATCCAGTTGAACCTTGAGATGACTGTGGCCCTGGCCAACACTTTAATGGCAGCCCTGTAAGACACCCTGAAGCAGAGGATCTCACTAAGATATGCCTGTATCCTTGACCCACAAAAGCCATATGAGAATAGATGTGTATTGCTTTAGGCTGCTAAATTTCGGGGTCATTTGTTATGCAGCAGTGAAAAACAAAGTCAGTTACCAAACAGCATGTAGGAAACTCACCTGGGCAGAGAAGGTATGGGCATATTTTGGGAACTTCATATGGATTGGTTCTTCTCTTAAACCCTAGTTAATAATAATGGACCACAACCATAACCCATTCCCAGGGCACACCAGTAAGCTGGGGATTTATTAGAGTAAGAAACTTCTATGCCAAAGGCCATAGGCCATAAAGCCCTAGCAGCTAGAGAGACCATCTAGGTAGAGTAGTGTTTTTAACCAAGGAGTGGCATCAGAATCAGCTGAGATGTCTGGACCCTACCCTACACCTACTGAACCAACCAGGATCTCCACAGGGGAGCCTAGAGCCTCCAAGTTAGACAATTCCCCAGAATGAGGCAGGTGTGCATCATCAATAGAAACCCCTGATCTGGTCCCACTCTCCCACTTTGACATAACAGGAAATGGTGGGCCAAAGAAGTCACATGTCATTTTAAGATCCCACAGCTAGTTGGTGGCAGCCCAGGATAAGGGCACGGGTCTCCCGTCTCCCTATCTTTGTCCACTCCGCCACAGGTGCTCCCCACCCCATACCCCTATTCCGTGAAGAGCTCAGCTTAGCCCTGAGCCAACATAAGAAGAAAAGAGCAAGAGATGTCCAGAGACAACTTCTAAGGTTTTCTTTATTTGTTTTGAAAACAACCTCCATTCTTCATCTCTCAATGTAGTCCTGGCCTAGTGACAAAGAAGGCTTTTCTCTCTGGCCTCCAGAGAGTGCTTCCTTTGTAAAAAAAAAAGGAACAACAAACACTTCCCATTAGGTTTCTGTCTCCAGATACCAGTCAGGAAAAGACTGGCCAGGACTGGAACTTAACGGCCTTGAAAACATGTAGGATTTGTCTCTGAGCCCCATTGGCTTGTGATATTTTCCTCTGTCCTCCCTGAGACAGTGACTCCTATCCTGGGGGGGGGGCTCTGCCTCCACCTCCCAGTCCAGGATGTCCGAGGTGGTTGCGGGCTGCTTGCTGCCCAGTTTCCAGTCTGTTCTGGTCCAGGGAAGCACCACCCCGTGGCCCTCGCTGCTTCTGGCAGGGGTCCTCAAGAGCTCACCATGTCCCAGTGCTGGCTCATGAGTGAAGACTCACATGGGTTGACGACGATTTCCTTGCCGTTCTCGGTGCCATCACCGAACATATCTGTATCGAGGCAGAGGTGGGATGCTATGTGCTCAATGTGGGAACCAGTTCTGGTCCATTGCTGTTAAGACAGAGAGGAGAGTGAATGAATGAGTTCTGGCATTGTCAGAAAGGTAGGTGCCTCATGTCTAGGGTCACTCAGAGACTTGATTTCATGGTTTCATAAGCACTAAAACTGTTAACTAATTGCTCTGCCAGGTACTATTGTTGGTTGCTTTTTTAAAATTGGATTAAAAGAAGTTAAAAGCAAAATCAATATGTTTACTAGGAAAACTCATTAGGAGGCAGCAACTTTCCAAGCAGTAGCCCAGAAAATGTGAAGTGAGTTAGTCACAGGAGCAACTTAAGAAACGGTCTACATTCAGCATCTGCATGATGGCAGGGAAGTGGGGAAGAGCTGGGGTGGTGGGAGCAGCGAGTGTGATGGCAGGAGGGGCTGGGGGCTTCTTCAAAATGTGTCAGCACACGAGGGGCCAGAGCAGAGAGGCGGGTCTCATGCAGCAGGTTCTCACACTTGACCTCGCACGACAAAGGAGGGACTGGACACATCAGGGGAAGCACCCCGGAGCAGGCACTAAGCACATTACTGCCAAGAGACAGTCACAGCTGCCCTGCGTAGTGGACCTCCTCAACCCCATTTCAGAGAGGAGGAAATGGACACCCAGAGAGGTCCAGTAACCTGCCATGGGTCACACAGCCAGTAAACCATAAAACAGCCATTTTAATCTTGTTCTCTCTAACACCAATACCCAGTTGGCAAGAAACTGAATGGAGACATCACTTTGCTGCTAGAGGAACTGGGCATTAGATGTGCCCAGAATGCTAGGAAGTTTGGGGGACATACTGTCAGAGCCCAGGGCCCTGAAGGCAAGGGTCAAGTCTTGCTCATCCTTGTGACCCTGAGATCCTTGTTTGGGATCCCAGGTGGGGAACAGAGCAATGACAGGAACGTAGAAGATGAATGGGCATGGTGTGGTCAGTGGAAATCAGTAGGCTTTCATGGGGCAGGCTGACCAGCGAGGGTGGATGTTGCCATTGCTGCTAGCAACACAGAGGGGGTCCCAGGCAGTACTTTCCCTCCCTCTCCTGACCTCTCTTATCAACTCTTCCTCTTCTAACAATTTCTCTCTTTTCCTGCTCATGAGACTAAGCCCTAAACAGGCAGTCACATTACGGAGATGGCCACATCCCAGGGACCTGCTGAGCACTTACCTGTCTGTCATCTCCATTCTTGCAAAGGACAAGAACCACTGGGGCGCCAGGGAACAAGGTGATGACTGACAGGCACAGCTCCTCCTGGAGGATCTGCTGGGTGTACGTGAAGGCCCACACCTGGGGAGAAAGAGACCAGGAAGGTTTGTTGAGGATCTAGGAAGCCACCACTCAAGGGATACAACCACACCTACGGGTGTGATTAGCACAGGTTGATAAGAAGCACCAAGGGTCCCAGTAGGCAATGATCACGAAGGTTACGTTGGAAAATGTGACTCAAGTGCCACAGACTCAGAGGTCATATCTCCATGGAAATCTCCATCCAATACCCCACGAAGGGGCCTGGGCCTGGGCCATTCAGGCTGCCTCTGGGAGTCCTGAACAATTCTGGCCTTTGGGCAGGAGCCTGAACAACAACGCCAGTTGAGCTGTGTGCTCCACAGTTTCTGTCTGGAGAAAACGTCTTGAGGGGGTATGTTCCCAGCACTTGGCATTTCAAGCAGCCACCTAGCAGGTCAACTCCCAACCCCTCCATACCAGATATCTTTAGGCTGTCCCCTGTTCTTTGAAAGGGAGTCTGAGTCAGTGTCTAGAGCACATGAGAGTTACAACAAGAGGCAGATGGAAGGACAAATGGAACAAGTGTTCCAAGGGAATGAATGAAGAAGGGTTGAGGGAATGAAGAATGTTACGAGGATTAAAATTATTTCAGGAGAGTACATGTGCCAGAATAATAGATCTTTTGGACCCTGAGCTCTTGCAGGGAGAAAAACTGAGAAATGGGATTGACAAGCAGAGTTCTGTTGGCATCAGGAAGAAGGGCATGCTGTATCGTTCATTATGAGAAAAGATTCCAACATTTTGCCTCCAAAGTGCCAGAGATCACAGAGTAACTGTAGCTTATGAAGCCATAAGCACTTCCCAGTTCTTAAGTCAGTGGGGCAGAAAGTGCTGGTGGAAGCAGTTTTTTTCCCAGGTTGTAAAATAAGGATAACATTTACCCCTTGCCTCCATCTGGGGGCAAAGAAGATGATTCTTGAATTGGGTCCCCCGGGGAAACTGCAGAGGATCCTTTGAGGGCTGTATCTATTTCCACTACATCCCTGAAACACGTCGACCCTGAACCTCTGGACCAGGTTACTCATTGGCTACTTCCCCTTGGCCCAAGAATGAAAAAAGTCCACTTAGCAGGCCAGCCCCCTACTCTAGGACAAGGTGTCTCCCAGGCAGACATGGTGGTCATCTGCCTTTTGTTCTGCACCTTCCCTCTTGGTCCCCGGTCCTCTCCTGACCTCCACAGGCTGCTGAAAGACTTTAATTGCTTTCTGGGACCTGGGTGATTCAGAGGAACCACTCCCATAGGCTCAGGACCTTCTGCTGTCCTGAATACGTCCATCTTGAGTCAACCTGACTTGCTGGACGATGACGCCTGGCTCTCTTGATCTGCGACTCACCAGCCTAGTGGGAGAATGGCTCCTGCATAAGGATTCTTTTATCTCTTTTCAAACTGCTAGTGTTGGGAGAAGACCTAGATCAGAAAGTACTCGCTGGGGAGGGATGCAAATATAGATGAAACAAGACTGTCCATGAGTCTTGTTCTTACAGCAGGGCAACGGGCGTCCATGTCTAGAAGGTGGGCCCCTAGGTGTTGGCCTAGAATATTCCTTGGCCTGTGGGGAGGAGAGGGAAGGGCGTTCTTTATACTATTATATAGTTCTTTATACTATTCAACTTCGGTATCTATAGATACTTGAAATTTTCTATAATAAAGTCATGAGATACATTCCTTGGGACATATCAAGAAGTTCTTCTCTGGCCTTGTGAACATCACATTCTACACATCCCATTTGCCTTTCTCCAAGATAAGCTGAAAGGGGAAAGAAGTCTCTCCACACAGAGGTGGTGCAATGACCAGGCTGCTGCTGCTGCTGCTAATAAGAGCTGACATTTATTGAGTGCTTGTGATGTGCCCAGTATTATCCTGACAACTTTACACAGATTGATTAATTTTCATAAGAATCCTATTAAGTAGGTATTACTATTATCCTCATTTTATAGATGATGAAACCAAGGTTTGGAGAGGCTATCCAAAGTCATACACCAGCAAGTGGCCCCCACACCAGCTTTCTCCAGCAGCTCTGCTCTTGCTGATGCTGGAGAGTCAGGGCTGGCTCTGAGCTCTTTGAGACAACTTTAACTGGGGAGAAGACACCTGCCCCTGAGATTCTTCTTCCAGGTTGTAAACGTTAAAACCAACGATCAGCTCCACCTTGACAGGGGAGAGTGGCAAGAGATTCTTCTTGGCCAGTTTCCAATGACAACCTTTATGAAAAGATGAACAAAGGTTGTACTTCCTTGCCAAGGTCTGGGGTGGGGCAGGCCAGAGAATAGTGCCCTCTTTAATAGAGTAATTGGGCCATGAGTATGAATGGAGGCCCACATTCCTGATTCTATACCAGACCATAGGATACACACAGTGCTGGCTTCTAGCCTGAGTAGCCCCCCTTGTCTTCCCCCACCTTGGCTGCATATCCAAGCTGAGTCATTCCCTTCTAAATGGTCTCCCTTGGACCTGGGGATGTGTACTGAGACACAGTCCACCCTCAGAGGACAAACCCAGGGATGAGACCCACGCAGGGCTTTGAATTAGGCTGGGGCCATTTGAGTGGGGGATTCTGAAGTACTAAATATCCAGAATGTGATCTAGAAGGTGGGCACCTGGGTGTGGGCCTAGAATATTCCTTGGCCTGTGGGGAGGAGAGAGAAGGGCCAAAAGGTCAAATGCAACAGCTGGACTACCAGGAAGCCATATGCCCTGAGGTCAGTACAACTGACCTCAGATTTAGACTTCTCACCATTCTCTGGAATGAGGCTAAAGAAACAGTCACTGACAGGGGAAGACGAAGTTCATTCCTTCTGACCCATTACCTGACTATAGAGTCTGTAGGGAACCACAGATTAGTATTTCAAAAATAAATCCTGCCATTATCTTACAGTCACCATCATACAAAGACATTGTGTTTTTTTGTTAAAAGCATTAACTGATTAAATATAAAAGCCTCTTGTGAGAGCCCACTTTGCAGTTCTTCTTTTTTAATATCCTAGGGGTCTCAAAACTGGAAGTGCTGGATGGGTGTGTGGGCAGTTCTTTTGACATCCTCGACCCTTGTTGTCCACAGATGCCTTTCAGGAAGAAATGCACTTGGGCATCTAGTGCGTCTCCAGGCTAGGGCCTGATGAAAACATCTCAAAGACCCCCAAGGAGAATGTGTGAACATGCACAGATAATGAAGCCCTCATGCTAAGTGGACTTTCCATTAGCTGGTATTTCCTGGCATTTCAATAATTTAGCCTCGTCACATCCCAGAGGAAGGCTGATGTCTGGCCACATCTGAAAGAGGAGAGGAGGGAGGAGAAGCAGGAGACAGGAGCACGCAGGCGGGAAGCAAGGAGAGCATTTTCAGATTTCCATTCTGCAGCCTGTCAGACTTCCCAGACGGGCCGTGATGAATGGGTTTATTAAAAGAATCCTGCAGTCAGAAACAGACTCCAGGAAGGCAGCAGAGGTTGCTCAGCAGGTCTGGCCTGGATCGCTGAGTGCTGGGCCCTCTGCCGGTGGCTTCGTTTGGGGGCCTGGCAAAAGCCTAGCCCATGATGGAGGCCCTGTGGCAGGCCAGGTCTCCCTAACAGCTGAACAGGCAGGCCTCCACGACCACTGTTTCAGCCCTGAGTGGGTAGGTTAAATGTTACAGGCTGAAAGGGCCAGTGCTCTTACACAGGCTGGAATGTCACAAAAGCTCACCAAGAGTTTATCAAGGCTTTTCCTGGGCCTTGAAGCATGACAAGATGATGAAGGAATTCTTCACAGGACCCGTTTAGGATTAAACAAATTTTATTGGGGGTCTGAAGAAACTCCCCAGACCTCCACAAACAAGTTTTACTGGGGTCTGAAGGAACTCCCCAAACCTCCAAGATTTAGCAGGAGACAAGAGTAATCACCCCTGGCATCCGGACCCATCTAGATTAAGTACATTTACTGAGGCTCCAGGAGAAGGTCTTCAGGACTCAGGCCTTAGTTACAGATTAAAAGAAGTTAATCACTTATGTCTTTAGATGAATGTAAACTCACACTCAGACAAATAGCTTAGAAGGTATATAAGCTCTGAAAAACTTTGTAATTTTGAGTTGGTCTGGCGATAATTTCCAGGTCTTCTCTCTGTACCCGGTTACAGAAATAAACTCTTCTTTCCCAGTTCATCTGCATCTCATTATTGGGCCATGAGAATAAGCAGCCCAACCCTCGGTTTGGTCCAGGAACTGTCCCTCCTATCCAAGCTGTAGCCATAGAAGGGCAACCCAGAGACCGTCCTGGGGGTTGGTGTGGGTAGCCCCGCCCCCTCTACTGGGATAGGCCAGCTGGGGGCTGAGGAGGAGGGGAGTCACCAGTGAATGAGTAGGGGATCGACTGGGCCAGTCTTAAAACCTGTGCTTGGAGGACATCTCCGGAGACAGCCACTGCTGGTGGGAGCAGGGACGGGACGGGCAGGGGATCAGAAACCTTCTCTCTGTAGCAGATGCCAGTCTGGCCACAGCTGTGGAAGCTGGGATGCAGAGGGCCACAGCACCCAGCCTGGGGCTTGTGGTCTTGCACAGGATGGCGAAGCAGGGATGAAAGATTGTCTTAAGAGGTAACTAAAAGAGGGCTGGGTGCGGTGGCTCTTGCCTGTAATCCCAGCACTTTGGGAGGCTGAGGTGGGTAGATCACGAAGTCAGGAGTTCGAGACCAGCCTGGCTAACATGGTGAAAACCCATCTCTACTAAAGATACAAAAATTAGCCAGGTGTGGTGGCATGTGCCTGTAATCCCAGCTACTCGGGAGGCTGAAGAAGAATTGCTGGAACCCGGGAGACAGAGGTTGCAGTGAGCTGAGATCATGCCATTGTACTCCAGCCTGGGCAAAAGAGTAAGACTCCTTCTCAAAAACAAAACAAAACAAAACAAAACAAAACAAAACAAAAAAACAAAAAAACATGCAGCAGTGAGGACGAGGGGCCCCAGCAGAGGAGCTGGTCTTGGAACGGCCCAGGTCCCCACCTCTGGTAGGCAAGGAGCAATCAGCCTGGAGCAGCAGCTCTCAACTCTCCCCACTCAGTGGACCCCTGGCAGTGTCTGCAGACATTTTTTGGTTCTATAGCTGGGCGAAGGGGTGTTACTAGCTGCCAGGGGGTGGGGTCAGGGATGCTGCTAAACATCCTATGCTGCACAGGACAGCCTCTCAACAAAGAAGGATCTGGCCCTAATACCAGTAGTGCTGAGGGTTAGAAGCCCTAGTGTCACCTTAAGGGCTTGGACTCTGCAGGTGGCAAGCCTGCATCTGAACCATGCCCTGGCATTACTCACAAACCACCTGGGCAGTCTCTCCAAGCCTCCCTTAGCCCATCTGTCAGTACTCTCTCCAGGAGGGTTGACACCACCAGGCATGGGCAGGGCAGCACTGCTGGTTTTGTTGTAGTTAAGACAGCCAAAGTGATGCCTGCTTGTAAGAGACTCTTTCAAGGGCCAGGCCTGGTGCTAGGTGCTTCACATTCATTGTCTATTTAATGCTCATAATCACAACAGTTCCCATTTTGTAGAAGGGGAGACTGAGGATCAAAGGGGCCAGTGGTTACTCTGGGCAATGCCAGAAGCAGATCCCAGGGTTGATTCTGAACTTGGTCTCTCCTTGGCGAGGTAGGACCTGAGCTACGTATCCAGGGCCTTGAACCTCTTAGTCCATACTGGGTACCTCCACGGTCCCTGAAACATAGCCTCGAAGCTCTCCCTTCAAACAAGGCATCTAGAATGGATGAGCCTGCATTCAAATGAACTGACCTCGCGATGCCTCTGGCTCTCTGAAGCATCAGCCGTAGTGACTGTACCAACTGTGACAACAGCACAAGTGTGCCTATGGTCATGCTGGGGTCTGCCTCCGCCCCTCCCTGGTGGAGGCTTTCTCTCCAGAGGCAGCAGGATGACCTGGTGGGGTCCTAGACACACCTCCTTCCATTGGAAACTTTGATGGACCCACTTCTGGGGTCTTTCTTTATTTCCAGCCCATTCTGTCCTTTCCTCCCATGTGGCAAGATTACACTTATATGTATGATTAAAGCCCACACTCAGTACATTTTTGTTGGGTCATGTTGTTGGACCCTGGGGTGATACCAGGGCTGGGATCCCCACAGAGCTGCCTATTACCCTGTGAATTTGAGCGAGTTACTCAACTCTACCACAGTTCCCTTGTACGTCAAATGAGGATGACGTCAGTCTCTAAGAGGGTCACTGCAAGAAACAAATGGGTCAATACCTACCCCAGAGTGGTGCTTTCCATCAGCAAATGCTCAACTGCTGTCTGCTGTGTTGACGATGGTGACCAGGGGGAGCCAAGAGGAAGAGAGACGACCTTACAGGCCTTCCTTTGGAATCCTGCCCAGGAGCTACGCTGGAGGCAGGGATGGAGCCACTCCCAAGGCTGTGCTGAGAAAGCACAGGAAGGAAGGGTGGCATTGGGCAGGGAGGGTGGCATCAGGCAGGGGCAGTGGCATCTGGCAGGGAGGGTGGTATGTGGGCAGGGAGGTGGCATCGGGGAAGGGTGGCATCAGGTAGGGAGAGTGGCATCGGGCAGGGAGGGTGGCATCAGGTAGGGAGAGTGGCATCGGGCAGGGAGGGTGGTATCAGGCAGGGAAGGTGACATCGGGTAGGGAGGGTGGCATCGGGCAGGGAGGATGGCATTGGGCAGGGAGGGTGGCATCGGGCAGGGAGGGTGGTGTGTGGGCAGGGAGGGTGGCATCAGGCAGGGAGGATGGTATCGGGCAGGGGGGTGGCATTGGGCAGGGAGGGTGGCATCAGGCAGGAAGGGTGGTATGCGGGCAGCCTGTCCCGCCAGCAGACTCAGGCTCACACACCTCGAGGCACCAGTGCCAGTCCAGGTTAGGGGGAGACTTTATCTTCACCTGCTCACCCAGGGTACCCACCTTGCACGCTCCACAACCAGTAGCCCACACACTGGGAGACAGGTAAAATGACGACCTAAAAATGTATTTTATGTTTTTCCCCTTTTTTAAAATGGGGATGGAAACTAGATTCGTGCACCTATATTCTTTCTACCTTTCACAAATATTTTTCTGGAGTCCAATAAAGTTGAGAGGAAACTTGTTAACCTGGAGACTTCTCGGGCTTCACATGTTTACAAACGGATGATGTATTTCTCTCGCATTTCACCTAAGGTATCAGTTTTCCGACATCTTCAATACACACTCAGATTAAACATTTTGCTCCCAAGGTTGACAAGCCAGCCAAGAGAGGGAGGGAAGGAAGGGTGAGGAATGGATAGGGCTGGGGGTGGAGCAGCATCGGGAGCCAGTGTCAGAACCAGAGGACAAAACAGTCTCCTTTCAACAATGAGGATGCCCCAGAGCCTGGGCTCACTGGCCTGCAGAGAGTGTGGGCAGCTAAAGCTGAACTCAGCCCTTGGTTCCCATTCTCTGGTGCTTTTACTCCACAACTGAGGACCCTAGAGTCTCCAGGCCAAAACGACCAAGTCTTATTAAAAAACCTATGTAGATTTCATCCCTGGGTTCATACACGGTCCTGTATCCCCAGCCAGTTACTTTACCTGGGACTTCACTTCTTCACCTTTGACCTTGTCCTCTGAGGGTAGACTATATCCCTTGTACACACCCCTAGGCCCCAGGGGGACCATTTAGTGACCCAGCTTGGATCTGTAGCCAGGGTGTGAAGAAATGGGGGCAGGCAAGACAGGAAGCCAGCACGGTGTGTGTCCCACATTCTGGTGTGGAATCAGGAGTAGGAGCCTCCATTCATGCTCTTTCCAGTGCCCACAAAATCAGGGAGGGGACTACTCTCTGGCATGGTCCTCCACCCTAGACCCTGACATGGGGGTACAACCTTCGTTCATCTTTTCATAAAGGTTGTCATTGGAAACTGGCCAAGAAGAAGAATCTCTCGCCACTCTACCCTGTCAAGGTGGAGCTGATTTATGGTTTTAATGTTTACAACCTGGAAGAGGAATTTCAGGGGCAGGTGTCTTCCTCCCTGATTAAACCTGTCTAAAAGAGCTCAGAGCCAGCCCTGACTCTCCAGCATCAGCAAGAGCAGAGCTATGACACGTGGCCAGATTCTCCAAATCCATCTTCACCCTTATTGGTAGGATATGACTTTGGGCAACCTCTCCAAGCGTTGGTTTTGTCATTTTGACCTCGGCCCCTATCTGTACGATGGGATAATAGCAACATCTACTTAATAGGCTTTTATGTCACTTCCCTGATATGGCCTCTCAGAGACAAAAGAAGTGGGAGCAGAGAAGACTGAACAAACCATGTTTAGGGGTTTGAGGGGCGGATGTGACTCCCTCTGGACAGGCCAGCAGGCAGGACAAGTTGGAGGACAGAGGTGGGAAGAGGTGATGGGGGCAAAGCAGCTGTAAGAGGAGAGAACGCAACAAAGCCCAGTGTTAGCAGAAGGGGTTGGGAAGCAGGAAGACAGGAATAGTAGTTTATATGGGAAGGAGGAATGGACACTGAAAAGAAGAGAAAGGCCATGTAAGTCAGTGTATACCACACACACACACATAGGCACACATACTCAGGGAGATTATCTTAGCTGGCCTGGTCATGTGGATTTCTATCAGTCCCATGTGGGTTTAACACCTCCAGATTACTTGGAAATGTATCTGAGTCATGCTGTGAGCCCTGGAGGGCAGGGGCTGTGTCTCACCCAGCATCAGGCCACCTTGCTTCTCAGCAGGAGTGGTCCCTGGACCATGGTACATTCTGTGAAGTGGACTGAACATCGTCCTGTCGTGGACTATTCCCCTTGCACCCCACATTCACACTGTGGTGACACCAACCCAGTTGTTCTCTCCAAGGCAGAGAGGAGGGGCAGCTCACTACCATCTTCCAGAGAAGACGCTTTGCTCACACGTGGGCCATGCCCAGGATGAGTGTGAGTTGCCCAAAGATGACTGTTGTCCCTCCCCTTTTTCACATGACAGGAGGGTCATCTGGGATGGGCACTATTACCCTCTGGTCAAATAATGGCCTGACAACTCTCCTTGGGGCCAGGGCATTGCAGGGCCCCTCTCTGAGGCCCATAGAGACCTGGCTCCTCTCCTCCCACTTCCTTATGCAGCCAAAGGCATCACGTACCAGAAAAGCCCCCTATTCTGCTGGGAACAGACCAAGCACACTCCTGCCCCAGGGAAAGGAGGAAGACAACACTGTGGCTGCTGCCTACCAGCACTGCCCACACACAGATTCAGAAGAGAGGGATGTGTGTCACCTACTCACAATGTTTTGCAAAATGCCACTTGAGCAAATTATGTCACTCTCAGCCAAGCAGTCACGCCTAAAGCAAAATCAACACCTCAGTTTCCTTCCCCTTTTCCTGTCTGATTCAAGCAGCTCCCTCCCCTGCCCTACTGGAGCAGAGATATGGTTCCTGGAAAAGCCACCGCAAGTTGGAGCTGGGTTGAGATGCCTCAAGTACCAAGGCCAAGAGTCTGGCTTTTGTGGCAGACAATAGGAGCCATCGATGTCTGTGCTGAGACTGAAAACAACAGATTAGTGACCACATGCAACGTCAGGGTGGGGGCAGGGCTGCAGCCAGGGCAGGAGAAGCAAGTGGAGGCTGTCGCCATACTCTAACCCAGTGGCTCCCAACTGGGGTGGTTTTTCCCTCAGGGGGCATTGGGTCATGTCTGAGACACTTTTGATGGCCGTGACTTGTGCTGACTTGTGTTGGGGGGAGGTGCTGCTGGCAAGAGTGGGCAGAGGCTAGGGATGCTGCTAGACCACCCACAACACACAGGGCAGCCCCTACAACAAAGAAATGTCCAGCTCAAATGTCAAGAGTGCTGAGATTGAGGAATGCTGATCCAGCATAAAGAAGTGAACATGGGATCTAAGAGCAGTCCTTCTGAGAAACGAGACAATGAAGGGTGCAGGAGAAAGAAGAGTTGCAGGAGCTGGACCGGGCTGGAACTGGGGGTCCTGGGAGAAGGGGGTCACTTGGAGAGAGCTAGTGGGACGAAGGAGGCAGCCAGGGTGCCTGACAGGTGCTCATGGCCATCTGTTGACTTGAGTCACAAGTGAGTTCGGTGTGGCCATGGACTCACTCAATCAGCCAGTGTTGAGAGAGAGTCCCAGGTGGGAGATCTACACCTGCAGATCTGCAATTCCCAACCCTCTCCTGAGGTCTCATAGCATCCTGTTCCCCAGCACAAAATGCAACCTCTTCAGCACCTGCAGATCTGCAATTCCCAACCCTCTCCTGAGATCTCATAGCATTCTGTTCCCCAGACAAAAACGTAACCTCTTCAGCATGGGAAGAGAGACCAGGATTTGGCTCCTGCTTCCTCTCCAGCCACACCGTCTGCTGCTCCCTCCCCTCACATCCCACTCTCCAACGCGACTCTCCCACAGCCCTGCAAAGGCAGCATCCTCGCCAGCGTCCTTGCTCAGCTCCAGGTCTTTCCTGGGCCACCCTTTCTTCCCTTCCCAACCTGGCCTATTTCTACTCATCTCTGAGAATACAACTCATTTCCAAGTCCGGTTGGAAACCTTCGCTGAGCCTCACACCTAACTTGGATGACCTTCTCTTGCAACTTCTGTGGTACCCTAGACAAAACTCCATCCAGGACAGAGATTACATCATAATGGCTACTTTCTAGCTTATTTTTACTTTAGGCCCTTTGAGGTCTCCTTCAGGCCTGCAACCTAGTCTTTCATCTCTGCATCTTCATAGTTAACAGGCAAGTATCTGTTGAATAAATAAATGAATTCATGGATAGATAAAGATATGGAATTTGTGAATCAACAAACAGGAAACTGTCAAAGCTGGAAGCATGAAAAAAGTCTCCAAGAAATGGTTTGTAGAGAAAAGAACAGTGAGCTGAGAATCTTGGTGACTACCCGCCAGAAGGGTATGAGAGTGGGGGTGAGGAGTTAGCAAGGAAAACAGATGAAAGGAACAGGAATGTAGGACAAGGGGGTTGCACTGAGCCACAGAGCCAGGTGAGAAGCCATAGACAAATGCGCGCTTTTTTTTTTTTTTGAGGAGTTTCACTATTGTTGCCTGGGCTGGAGTGCAGTGGTGTGATCTCAGCTCACTGCAACCTCCGCCTCCAGGTTCAAGCAATTCTACTGCCTCAGCCCCCTAAGTAGGTGGGATTACAGGCGCGTGCCACCCTGCCTGGCTAATTTTTTGTATTTTTAGTAGAAACGGGGTTTCCGCATGTTGGCCAGGCTGGTCGTGAACTCCTGACTTTAGGTGATCCACCTGCCTTGACCTCCCAAAGTGCTGGGATTACAGGTGTGCACCACTGTGCTTTAATGCAGTCAACAGGCCAAGTGCTACAAGACAGGCTGTGAATTTGTCAGTGACCTTGGAAATAACAGTTCTAGCCTCAGATGGGAGAAGACTGTCCGGTAAAACATGGCAGGGAGGGGAAGGTACTCTGTCGATGAATCAAGTAAAGCACAGGAAACCTTTCAGAGAAGGGACCACAAATGGTCCTGCAGCCTTAGGGGAGGCAGGAGATGCAGAGGTGAAGCTGGGGATGAAGAAGGATGCTGCCCAGAGACAGGGTGGCGGACAGTGATGGTTTTACGAAATCTGATGTGATTACCTGCCAGTCAGAGCTACATCAGCTGGGAGACTCACAGAGCAGGCATTCCGTCCTGTCCCAGGAGGCAGTGTCACCCAGCGGCAGCCTTCTCCGCCTTTTGCATTTCACATCTGCGAACTAGCTGTGCCATTGGCCTTGCCTGACCCTGCCCACGGTTGCTGCCAGCAGGTAGGACACCAACTACAACAAACTCATTAAGCTCCTGCTAACTTAATGGGCAATTTCCTGTAGGCAGGATGCTGCCTGTTAAGCTGTCTTTCAGAGGAACTCTATGCACTTGGAAAGCAAGCAGTGTAAGTACAGTGGCAGAGTGGGGGGACGACACCTCTCATGCTCCACTACTGATCTCTGGGAATAAATAGGCATCTGATGTCAGGTAAGAGCAGGTGATAGAGGCAGAGTCATCTGGCCGCCTCCCTCTACTATACACACAGTCCTGTATGCCCAGCCAGTTACTTTACCTGGGACTTTGCATCTTCGCCTTTGACCTTGGCACAGGGGCTCAACTTTAGGTTTGCGGTTTCTTGGTTGTTCTGCCTTTGAGATTCCAGGCACTTCTGTCTCTGTCGGATATTGCCCTTCTGGATGGAGGACTCCTTGGGGATGCTAGAGGAGAGTCACAGGGAGAGAGGAGAGTCCACTGCTCATTGGATTAGCAAGACTACCAGCTGGAGAGGGTGGGCAGTGTTCTGAGAATGGCAGGGCTGGGTTGTTACACAAGATTTGCACAGCTCGGAGAAAGGCAGGGTGCCACTAAGAATGAGGCGGCAAGGAAAGACCCAGGAGCCACAGACGGGGATGAGCGCCTGCAATGGAGCTAGTGTCAGTGAGTCCATAAGCCAGGGCTCAAACACAAGCAGGTGAGAAATACTGCTACTGGCTAACCGCAATCCCTCATGCTACTGATTCAGTATAAGATCCCTCCTGGTTTTAGGAGTGAAGGGAGCCAACTGGTCTCCTTAGACCTCTGATATACATAAAAGCCCTCATCTAGTTGGTCACTGTCTATCTCTTCTCCAGGCCAAGCCAGCTGAGGGCCTCTCCTTTCAGCCAGCCAAAGCTCCAACAGGTAGGACGGATACCTGAGTTCAGGGTAGACATTCTCCAGGTACCACTTGAAACTCTGGCAGCGCAGATTCTTCCTCAGGTCCAATCTGCTCTCAACACTGGGGACAACGGGGTTGTGGACACACACAAAGACAAAACACAGCTGTCAGAGGCAGGCGCCAGCAACGCCAGTCCAGACTGAGAGCACAAAGCGCAACTCATAGCCATGCTCTGTGCTCACAGCTCTCTGGAGGGTGCTGGGGAAATTAAGCAAGAACAGATTTCCATAACTGCAGACAGAGCTATGGGAACACTTAGCAATATCTCACAATGGTGCAGTAATGACAGCGAGGACTGGTGCTTTTACTTGAAGATGGAATTTGGGGGTGTTTTTCCTTTTCATTCGAAACAAAGCTGCAAGAGCATTCAGTGTGTTGTCAATAATTCACCGTTGGGGCTCTGGGTCTACTTAGTCACAATTTCTCTTTGGATTCTGCAGCCGAAACACCACTCCCCGTTGCCCCAGCCTCAAAAAACCCTTTTATTTCGCTGTTTCTGGGGTCTGGTCATGTTTGTTCATCAGATATTCATTGAGTACCTACTGTGTGTCAGGCATTGTACCCAATGTGGGATACTATGGAAAGCTTTCGAACAATAGGCAAAGACAATGAAATAACCCATCACAGCCCAGGTGACATAGGATGAGCAGGAGGGATCTATGGGAACAACTCAGAGGGGGATCCTTGCTTGTCGGGTCCATGGTGGTCAAGGTAGTAATGGTGATGCTGAGATCTGGAAGGAAAAGGGGACATTATCTAGACAAACCAGAGGTAGGGGCCCCTGCTAGAGGCAGTGGGGAGAGCGAGATGAGCACATGTGAAGACATGAAAGAAGCTCTGCGGGCTGGAAGAGTGCTGCAGGATCTTAAAATAGACGTATATGTGAATGTAGGGGTGGTGATTTGGAAGAGCAGAAATGGGTGAGTTGAAAGCAAAGACAGACCATAAAGGGTCCTGTGAGGCACTGCCAAGGAGTTTGGACTTGTTTAAAGGGCACTGGGATGAAACTGATGGGTTCTAAGCAGGGCAAGAGGTGGTTTGTACTTGGAGAGCATCTCAGTGCTGGTCCACAAATAGGTCTGACGGGCAAAGCTGGGGCCAGGGAGGGTAGTGAGGAGGCAGCTGTGGAAACTCAGGTGCTGATCATGCTTTCAAACAGGGAAGTGGGGGGTGGGAATGAAGAACGACAGGCTGAGTGCCTCCACACCTCTCGGCACCCACCTAAGTTACATCCATGTCTTGTTCTTCCTGGGCAGACACATAGAGCTGGTCTTGCTTCCTGTCCAGCTCACTTCCTTCCACTCCCCACCTCAAGATTGCAGTAGAACTTCTTCTTACAGAGCACCAACCACAGCTCATCACCAGACTCTAAGCTCCATCGGGATGGGAAGGATGACAGGTTTCTAAAATGCTGAATACTGGGTGTTTAGCAAGGGCCTGCGTGCTCACTGTGTGATGGTACAGTGTTACCAAGACTTGGTGATCATTTGGATGGGAAAGAGAAGGAGAGGGATTCAAGGTTGACACCTAGATTTCTGACTTGGGCAACAGGTGCAAGGAAAACTCTTCATGGAGATGGGAAATATCGGATGAGGAGTAAGTTTAGGAGCAAATGTCATGAGTTCAGTTTAGGACTTGTTGAGTTGGAGGCGCCAGGGAGACATCCTGGTGGAGGTGTCCAGTTGATAATTGGATAGAAGGAATTGGAGCTCAAAGGATAGGTTTAGCTAATAAATAGAGATGCAAATATCAGCAGCAGAGATATAGTGCTTAATGCCAGGGAGAATATGTAGTCAGAAGAGGCTTTCTAACGGACCTTCCGGCAAGACCACCATACGAGGAGTAGGAAGAGGAAACAGCCTGCAAATGGGACCAAACAAGCAGTGCCTAGCAGCAGAAGAAACACCATGCCTGCAGAGTTCTGGAAGCCTAGGGACCGGGGGAACAGCAGAGGGGCTGGGGGAGGGAGAAGATTCATGCTGATGGGGCAGCGTAAGAGGACAGTACAGGGTGCAAGGAAGTCACGAGGGAGCCAGGTGGGAGCAGTCTCAGGGCTTGCGGGCCAGGAGCGAGGAGGGGAGTGGAGAGAGGAAAGCAGACCACTGCTTCACGAAGCTGGGCACTGGAGGATTGGAAAAGACAGAGCGTGGATGATGAGCAATGTTGGACTGAAGGAGCGTTTTTGTAGTTTGTTTTCTTTCCTTCCCCTCCTATTTTTTTTTTTAAGATGTAAGACATTTAATAAGTTTAAATGGTGATGGGAATAATACAGCAGAGGAGAGATCAGGGATCAAGGAGAGAGTAGAGGCACCCAGAGGGCAAAGCCCCCTAAGGAGCGTGGTTCCCAAACTTGTCCCCATGTTAGAATCACCTGGTGTGGGGTCTTCAGAAAAATTCCACATCCCAGGCCACACCCCAGAGCAAGTAAACCAACTTTCTGGAGGAGGGGCACAGACTGCAGTCAGTTTGAAACTCCCCAGGGGACTCCCATATGCAGACTAGTTTGGGAACTTCCTTGGTAGAACCTTGCTTCTCGAATTGTGGCACTCAGGCCAGGAGCATTGCATCACCCGCAGCTTATTAGAAATACAGACCTCCAGAGTCAGAATTTTCGTTTTAACAAGATCCCCAGGAAATCTGCTTGCCCATTAATGTTTGAGAGGCCCTGCGCCAGGAGGCAAGAGGAGATGAATCCAGGCAGTGGGAACTCGATAAATGTTGATTTATGAATGAATGCAGCGATGAATGGTGCATCCGGAGTACAGGTGGAGGGATGGAGACCACAGCAGGAAGCACAGCCTGTCCTTTGAGACAAGAGACAGAGAAGGATGCTGCAGATGCAGTGAAGTTAATGGGTTGGTTTGTTTTGGGAAGTTGATGTCATCTATTTCATCTGTAAAACAGAAGGTGTCATCTGCTGCCAGCGAAAGAGGGGGGTGGACTAGGGGCTGGGAAGAGTGGAGATTTAATGAAGATCGAGGGAGAACGCTAGCTAGGAGAGGCAGCAGGGCCAGTGGGCAGACTGCAGGCCTTGCTGAGACTGACGACCATGGTGTATTATTAGTAGCACCAGCTGGCATTCCCAGTTCTGTTCAGCAGCCTGTGTGCACTGGAGGACAGGGTGCAAAGTCAGATTCATCCAAGGTTGAACCTGGAAGAACTGTGGGGATGGTGTTGCTAGATGGACAATAGCACAGAAGGTCTGAGGACAAGACCTTTTAGTTCAGTTTTTAAAAGAGTAGAATCCAAGCTAGAGAGGGAAGGCAGTGAGGGGGATGTGGTTTGATATGGCCAACAGATTGGAAGTTCTGATGAGGACTGAAAATGAATGCCTTGGAGGTTTGGAGTGAGAGAACCTGAGGGGCGGCATGGATTTATGGTTTCAGAGGTGCAAACCATTTTGGTGGGTTCTGATTTAATCCTCCCACTCAGTGATGGGTTCAACCTATGAAGTTTAGGCTGCAAAAAAACCCATCTGCTCAACAGCCTTCGTATGATGAGTGGGTGATGTTAGCATGACAAAAAGTCGTTAGTTGCCCCCAAAGAAACATAAATGATGGCATTAGTGAAGGTGCTATTTTTCTCTACGCTAATCAGCCCCGGGCTGGGGAATGTAAGGTCATTCCAAGTTTTAAAATCAGACAGGTGTGGTTTGAGCCACCATCCCCCTCTGCCATGGTGTCATCTAGGGCAAGAAGCTTAACCTGTAGAAGCCTCAGCCTCCTCATCTGTAAACCAGAAGTCATTATGCCCATTCCTCAGAGCTGGGAGGATTACTGAGATGCCTTATGTAATGGTATCTAGCTTTTATTTATTTATTTATTTTTAATTAATTAATTAATTTTTTTGAGATGGGGTCTCACTTTGTCGCCCAGGCTGGAGTGCAGTGGCATGATCTCGGCTCACTGCAACTTCCGTCTCCCAGGTTCAAGCAATTCTCCTGCCTCAGCCTCCCAAACAGCTGGGACTACAGGTACCCACCACCACGCCTGGCTAATTTTTGTATTTTTAGTAGAGACAGGGTTTCACCATATTGGCCAGGCTCGTCTCGAACTCCTGACCTTGTGATTCACCCACCTCGGCCTCCCGAAGTGCTGGGATTACAGGTGTGAGCCATCACGCCCAGCCTGGTATCAAGCTTTTAATAAACATTCCTTTCTCTGTCCTCTCCTCCCATGAAACTTGAGCACTGCTGTAGAGGACATCTGTACACATGCTGTTCCTCCAAGGAAGGAGAGAACTTAGGCTTGGATGATGTAGAACTTGGAGGGAGGAAGTCCCACCTAGAAGGACTAAGGCTGTCTACTCCTGCCTCCTTCGTCTCTGCAAAAAGCAGGAAATATTGGTCCATTGCACAAGGCACAGCTCAGCTCCCCTAGAGCTGGCAGTCCAGGTTGCCAGGAGTCATTCTATAAGAGCTGCCTAAAGCCCTGCACATCCAGAGCTGGGCAGAAGCTCTGAGGAACAGGAACGAAGCCACAGTCTTGGGCCCTGCGGGAGCACAGGGCAGCTAAGCTGACTGGCCTATCAGCACCCATTTACATCGGTCCTATGAGCTGGGCTCTTTTGCACTCTCTGCCCTCCTCAACCTGAAGGAACACTTACTTCCCGAAGGGCCGCTCCAGGGCAAATGGCCGGGCAGCGTAATAGTATTGCTTGTATTCATCCATCCACACTTCAGCTGTCCGCTTGGTGTTCCTGGGAAGACAAGGAGTGACAAGGAGTGTCAGTGAGGGGCTGTCTGAGAGGCCCCATGAGTGTCAGTTAAAATACACATGTGTGGGCTGAGGTGGCAGCACCGCCTAGGTTCCACCATGGTCAACCCACTATCATTCCTGTTCCCAGGGCACTGAGCCTAGCCAAGCCCCACCCAATCCCCAAAGGGGTCTTTACCCCAAGACACAAGATTTTAGTACAGGTTGAGTATCCTTTACAAGAAATGCTTGGAACCAGAAGTGTTTTGGATTCGGGTGTTTTTGTTTTGTCTTGTTTTGCTTTTGGAATATTTGCATACACATAATGAGATATCTTGGGGATGGGAGTCACATCTAATCTAAACATGAAATTCATTCATGTTTCACATACACCTTATACACATAGCCTGAAGGTAATTGTATTTTTCCCTTGGGGATGCTGAATAAACTGTGGGTTGTCTGCCTGCATTTTGACTGCCATCTGTCACATGAGGTCAGGTGTGGAATCTTCCACCTGCCGCATCATGTGGGTGCTCAGAAAGTTTCAGATCTTTGAGCATTTTGGATTTTAGATTTTTGGATTAGGGATGCTCACCTCTAATAACAACAAACCTTTTCCCCAAAAGATACAGACTAGGGAAATCATGCCAGAAACTGAACTTCTGTGGCTCTCAAAGAAATAGGGAGAAAAGGCTCAGGAACCCGACACATCCCTTCACTGCCAGTAACCAAGAGTGCAAAGGCAAGGCCTGCGCGGGCATCTGGCCTCTGGCTGTCCTCGGGCTCTTGTCCTGGGTTCTGTCCCTTACCATAGTGGAAGTGCTCAGGTCCCAGCTCTCCAAGGGGAAAGTCGGCACACACAGGTCTTCCTGCAGGCCGTGCAGTTAGCCTGCTGCAGGTGTAAATAACTAAGTAATCAGGCTTCTCTTTCCAGACTTTTTGCTAGCACTCTAGTTTTTAAAATCAGGTTATCTGCCCTGACTCTGACCCCACAAATCACAGAAAAGGAGATAGAGAGACAGACACTAAGGATGACATCCCTCAGCCATCAGGGGCACTAGAAAAGGCCCCAGAAAAGAGAGAAAAGATGTCAGAAAACAGTCAGGTGGCTGGTGGCCTGGGCAGCAGTGGTATCTGCTGAGGTCAAGTAAGGGAACTTGGGGCCTAACTGAAAAGGGGGTGCTCTTTCAGATGCTAACTCTAGCGCACAAGCATTCAAGAGAAGAGGGTGGCAAGCCCTTCTAAGCTGGGACCTGCAATGACAGTTTATGCACACACAGCCTTGTCCATGGGGCACCAGAGGCAGTTAACAGCACCTCCCTGGCCCCTTCCACTGCCGAGCCATCAGCACATTGGAAGCTGCTTTTCAGACATCCGTGCCACAATCCTGTAGAAACTGAATGACCTACCAGTGGCATGCAGGATGTCCACTGGCCAGGACCCAGTCTCAAAGACAATGACTGTCTGGAGCTCCAGGCTCTGCCCCTCATTCCCAGGCCGGCCCCCCTCCAGGTGGCCACATGGCTCCTGCACAGCCACCACCTCCCTGTGCCAGACGTCCCCAGCTCACCTTTACTTTTTAAAACCTGAGAGCTGAGGCAACCCTGCCTTTGCTCCCCACTGCTTCCTGGCCTGCTGATTTTCTCATTGCCCTACCCTTGCCCTTCACGTTTTTGCAAAAGGTGTGGCCAATTTTCCCATTGCTCAAACCCATGTCTCCTCCAAGACAGCTGTGTTGGGGTGGCTGTGTCAGGACGTGATGACACAGCTCCCCCTACCCCAATGGATCAAATGACAGAAAAAAAGGAAGAGGGGACCAAGTGGAGGAGTGAAGCTATCGGATGACAAGAGACAGAGGGTGGGGGAAAGAGAGAGAATCAAGAGGAAAAGAGGCAAAGATGGAACAAATTATTCTGAAAGGAGAAGAGAAAGATCGAAAGAGGAGAAATCGAGGAAAAAAGAGTGGATGAAGGGAGGAAGCAGGGAACAGCCAAGTGGGCACCCTTGGGTCTCTGAGTCCTGGTAAGAACCACCCCCCACACAGGAGAAGAGAGCGCAACAGCAGACAGGAGCCCAGGGTCTCAGGCCCTGCTCCAGCCTGGACCCTTTGACTGTGCTGACTAGGCCCTGGAGCAGGCACCTAAGCTACAACCCTTGGGCCTTCCCATTCCCCTGCATCTGCCCAAAGACCTCTCCCCTAGTGACCCAGCCTGAAGGTGGGGCAGCGGCTCTTCTAGAACTCCAAGGTAAAAAGGGCTGCCTTCTTCCATCCCACAAAACCCCAAATATCTGGAGCCCATGCCCTGTAGGAGGGCACTGATGGGTGACTTGAAGCCCACGAGGCCTCATGTGGGGCCTTCCAAAGCCTCAGAAGTATTAGGGAAGCCTCTGGCCCTAATGCTGGACATGACAGGCCTGCCCTCCCTACCCAAGCAGAGTCTGGGTAGTACAAGGTGCAGCCCCAGCCAGTCCAAATCACACAGGCAGCCTAACAGAGCACCAGGGACGGCTGCAACCCTTACCAGCAGCCGCCCACCATGGCTGCCTGTGCTGCTGCCCACCCGCACTGAGCCCCTAGGCACTTACTTTATATACGTGTTGGCATTTCCATCAGGAAAAACGTACGGGTGCTTCTTCCGGAAGACGTGCCCCACTCGGCTGCAGGGGACGATCTCTAGGCTGCCCCCGCACATCCACACTCGGAAGGAGATTTCTGCAAGACAGTCACGCCCCTCCTATGACCTCTTATTACTGCTGCTTTGAGGCCCCAGGTCTAATGAAACGGTGAGGGCCCCGCAGAAGCCAAAGAACAGACTCTGCAGCCAGTCTGCAGGCTCCACTGGCTGAGAGACCTCAGTTTCTCCATCCATAAATGGGAATAGTCCTACCACTTCGGAGGGTGGTATAAGAGAGCAGGGAAACAGTACCAACCAGCACGCTGGCCTCTGGAGCATATTCAGGGGATAGCATAGTGGGGCAGGGGCTCTGCTGCAATGTCTTAGCCTGGAAAGGAGGAGCCTTGGGGCACCAAGAGAATTGCCTTCTAACTTGCAGAAGAATTCACTGTGGAAGTCTGGTTAGATGCACTCCCTGTGATCCCAGAGGGTTAGAGTCAGGACCAAAGAGAAAGAAATTTCAGTCGAGAATACAGGAGAATTTTCTAACAATCAGGGACCAGGTGACCATTGAGAGAAGACTTGGGACAGGCTAGAAAACCACGGCAAGGATGCAACAGAGGGGACCGAGTCCCCAGAAGGCCTCAGGGCAAGGTGTCCACAGAAGTTCCTTCCACAGTGAATGCAATTCTACCACTGGGGAAGAGCCACCGGAATCATAACCCAGGAGGAGAAAGTCTGTGCAGTTAATTAGAGCTGAAAGCAGCTCTAGAAAATGCTAGAAGCCTCAAAGCTGTTGTTGCTGGTGTCCCCTAGGTTTGTACACAGAGCCGTTTCTTCCTGGTTGGCTGCTGCTATGGGCCCTCAGAGAGGTGGGTGGGATGGAGTTAGCAGAGGCAGTTGTGATGAGTGTATTTCTCCCCGGGACTACACCTGAGCTGGCTTGAAGTAGTGCTTCTGCCCTGAGAAGGAAGTGGTGGCATATCAAGGGGGGAGGGAGGGAATTTTATCACTGCCATTGGTTAAAATTGCCAGTGCATGGTGACATTCAAAAGCAGAATGACTATTAGTGTTAATATTGCTCTTAAATTTTCTACAGGTAATGTACCCGCTAACTGACTGCAGCGAGGGCAGGCTACTTCCTGCATCCCACTGGGCCTGTCGCTGGTAGAAAAGGCAGCTCCTGATCTGTAGGTATTCTGGTCTGGCTAATGCTTCTGAAGTCAAGCCCAGGTGTGTGGCTGCCCATGTGAGGGGCCATGGGGAAGCAGGCTGGGTGTTTAGGGGCAGGGAACAAGAATGCAGGTATTCTGGGGCCTTCATATCACATGTGTGTCCTGCACCCTGCTCTCATTCACCTGTCCCCAGCCACTCTTGCCTGTCATCTACCTGTCTCCTCCCACGTTTCCTTGTAAAGGCCCCTGGACTGAGGTAAGATTTCCTTCACTAGCCCTACTCCATCACCTTCTCTGCACCTGCCCCTCTGCCTACTGCTGTTCACTCCCGGGAAGCCTGGATTCCCCTAAGGGTGGGGACCATGTAGACTCAAGGAGGAAGAGAGGACTTCTCATGACTGCTGCTGAATCATGGCAATAACGTGGGGGAAAGGAACAGGAAGAACTTAGCTCCAGTCAGCAGGCCCAAGTCTGCAGTAACCGGCTAGCTGCAACCTTGGGCAACCTGCTTAAGCTTGCAGAGGCCTGATTTACTCTTATGTCAAACAAATGTCATAAAAACACTCCACTGGACTGCCATCAGCATCAAATGAAACAGAATTTTGAGAACAACTGTGTAAACGCTAAGTGTGATTGAAAGATCAGCAGCAGTTATTATGAGACATCCCTCTGAAGCCAATCTCGTTAGAACACGGACATCACCCACCTGTGCCCCCTTTTAATTTGTTGGACGACTTACAGATGCTTCTTCCCATCTTCTGCCACACTGCAGGAGATACCTGAAATGTATGCACTTCACATTTGAGATTTCGACTCTCCATAAAGTCCCATGGTATAGCGGGAGTTGGCATTTGGCTGGGGCACTATTTGAATCGTTTTTCACATGAGTCATTGAGCAAAGAGTGAGCTCAGCCAACTGCCTGGCACCCACATCCCCATCTTGCAGTAGCACATAGAGGAACCTGGAGGTCGGTGCGTGGAGTGGTGTCAGCACGTGTGAATTTCAGTCTCATGTCTGTGCTCCAATCAACTCCTCTCCAGAGACTCAAAACAGGGCCTGCTCCAGTTCCCAAAATGGAAAACCCTCCAATTCCTCAACACTAGAGATGGAGTCCTTGCTCGCTAGATTTAAGTTACACATCTTGTGCCAGCTTTCTTCTAAAGATATGTATGGGTTTCATCTACAGTCTCTTCCTTTCCTTGTATTCAAATGAGACATATGTCCCTTTGCCTTTGCAAAGTGAATCCCTCCAACCTGTGCCTCCACCCATGCCCCACCCCCATTCCCCACTAGCTGTTTCTTTTCCTATGATCCCTCATCCCAGCTCTTTATTTCTCTCTGAATCTACTGATCCCTCCCTTCTGCCACGGGCATGCACAGGTCCCCAGCTAGGCCAGCACCTGGCCCTGATCCTTCTCTACCTTCCTTCTGGTCTCCCTATGTTCTGCTCCTACAATCCCTCAACGCTCTGCTTCCGAGCATTTTCCTGACACTGCTGTCGCCTCTGCTCCCAGAGTTCACCCTATGCTGAGGACTCACCTCCATCCTACCAGCCCCAACTCTGCCCCAGGCTCTGGCACCAACTTCCCAGAGGATTGGCTGAGGTATCTATTGAGGTGCATGGGACATTATCACACCCAAGACATCTCCTATGCCCTCGGCATCTTCCCACAGCCCGCTGCAGCCCTGCCTCCTCTAAACACATTCCTCCTCCTTCTAATTTTCTTATGTCTGTTGCCTTAGTACAAAAGTTGAGTATTGCAATTCTGCAAGCATTAGCCATGGGAGGAAAATGACCCCTTCATTTACTTCTGGCCCAGGCAGGCAGTAGCTGATTAGTCCTAACAACCCTGCTCCATTGTTATTAATGTTCCTATTTTGCGATGCAGAAGCAGCTCTGATAGGACAACTGAGAGCGAGGAGCTGGTGACATTCAAAAGCACGGAAGCACATCTCCCCAACTCCAAAATCTGTGCTCTTCCCCCGACACCACCCTGCCTCCATACTGAACATCTTCCACCAGCCAGTACAGCTGTGGATGCAAAGATACCGACTTCAAGGCACTCACAAATGAACAAGAGTGACAAATATATAGTTAGCTGTCACATGCCTACCCTGTCAACTCACTCATCCAGTCCTGAAGGATGTCCGTCTCAGGTCTCCTTCGGGCCAGCTGCTGCCGCCCAGAGGAACCTGCAGCTGAGATGAGTTAAGAGTGTCTCTACTCTGGAGTTCAGATTGTTATGCCTGGAATTATTGGAGGCACGTGTCTTGACATGGATCGCTGTGCTGCTGCCAGAGTCAAGAGGCAGTCTGAGGGATGCGGCTTGGAGTTTTCAGATTAGTGTGATGATTTATAGGGATGACAATGAGGGATATTTAAAACCTAGGCTATACAGGTGCTCTACCCTTATCTACATCACTGACTTCAAGGAAATGATGTGTATCCTCTCAGGACTGCAGGCCAGGCCTGGTGGTTCACAGATATCTGCTGAGACCTTTGGGACAGTCTTCAGTCCTGAGGTCTTGTGAAAGGGCTTGCACAAGCGCTATCAGAAGTGCTGCAGATTCATGTGTGAGGCGAAGGACCTTCCAGGTACAGCTTAGGGCCTCTGATCTTTGAGGCTGCAGCACCTGCAGAGTCATCATTTCTGAAGTGAGGGAGGAGGGAACAAAAAAAAATTTGTGTAGGGAGTTTGCAGGGGGTTCTTGCTGAGTCAGCGCCCACATAATCTCCCTGGTGATGAATGCCGCCTCACGGAGACCCAAATCCACTTTGAATTCCAGGCATGGAGATGTGTAATTATTCCATCCTCATCTGGGGCACTCTTATAATCTTACTTTCTTTAAGCGTCAGGTAAATATTTGAGAGCAAATTGCCCTCCCGCCCTTCATCCCCCTCTCCTTCCTTCTGTCTCTCCATCTGCTGATCAGTAGTTCTTACCACTCCTCCCAGGGTCCTAGCCCTTCACCAGAACCAACTTCTACCTGGCAAGCCCATGAATGGTGGACACGAATTCAGGGGAGAAGGGGCAGCTTTCTCTCCAGGAAGCAAACCACGACTATTCACATGCCACTGCTTGGCCATACTGGTCAAGGTTCTAATTTCATTTTATAGCCTGGTTTCTAAACAAAGGCAAAGAGAATTATTACACGTGGGTACCACATTTTAAATGGAGCCTCATATAATGTATATGTGTGTGTATTATATATACAATAGCATAGTCCATTCTACTTTTGGCCAAGTTTAAACCTCTATCTGAGAAACAGACACTCACCTGGCTATTGTCATTCATAAGTCCACACATATTTATGTACAATGGGGAACCTTACCTTTCAGTAATTTTTAAGTTCCCAGCATCTGCTGGGCTAGAAAGCAAGCTCTGTTATTACTCTTTAATGAGCGAATGGACTTGAGTAGAGATAATCTTATTGGCCCACAAAACATCGCCTTGAATCTTTGAGCAAAATTGCATTTCACCCATGGCTGGGACAATCAAGTCTCCATCCACACCTCTTACTCTAGACAAGTATTGACCACAGGCATGCCACGATCTGCAATGGCCATATGATTGCAAATGCCAGGTGACACCTTTATCTTTCCATATTCTCTATTCAAACAGAGCAACCAGTGTCTGATGGGACTCAATTACACTTAGGGAAGTTGAGAAGCAGCAGGAAAGGACAGCTTCAAGGGGTCTCCCTTGGGCATGGGGCTTTAGCCAGTAGCCCAGACAAGGAACAGAGTGCTGGCTGCATTAGCTTTACTCTCCATCTGGGGGAAAAGCTGACTTCCTATCACACTTGGGTGCTCTTCTCAAACGAGACCATGCCCCTAATCTTGAGCCACCGATCATGGAAAGGGTGAGGCTGAAAGAGAAAGTCAAGGAATAAACTAATCCAGCAGGTCACACATAATCCTCGTTTAACAAACCTTGCTCTCTGAAAGAGAAGGCAGCTCACCCTGGCGGAGCACAGGCACTTTCATTAACTAATTAATCTTCGCAACAGCCCTGTGATGTGGGGCCTACTACCATTTTCCATTGCCGCAATAACAAATCCCCACAAACTTAGCGGGCAGGTTTGGCGGAGCCCTCTGCTCAGGGTCTCAGGCTGAAATCAAGGTGTCAACAGGATGGCTTCTTTCTGAAGGCTCTGAAGATGAATCCACTTTCAAGCTCATTCAGGTTGTTTGCAGAACTCAGTTTTCCTTGGGGTTGCAGGACTGAGGTTCCCTTTTCCACGTGGCTGTCACCCTTGGGGCCTCTCTTGGCTACTTCCATGTTGCCCTCTCCAGCAGCTGTGGTTGGTCCCTCTTGGGCATCACATCTCTCTAGTTTCATATGCTACTTCTCTTCTGCCTCTAGCCTGAGAAAGTTCTCTGCTTTGAAGGGCTCAAGTGTTTAATTGGGTCCACTCAGAAACGCCAGGGTAATCTCCTACCTTCAGGTCACTGATTAATGACCCCAAATACATCTGGGAAATCCCTTTGCTATGTAAGGTAATATCCTGACAGGTTCCAGGGATTAGGGTGTGGCTGTCTTTGGAGGCGGCTGTTGTCCCCATTACAGTCCCCATTATAATCTCCACTTTAAAGACTTAGAAACAGGCTCAGTGAGGTGACGTAACTTTCCTAAGGATGCCTAGCAATGGTTACAGGATTTAAACTCAGGCCTACGAATGCTTAATGATGTTTATAGGATTTAAACTGAGGCCTACCTGGTTCCACAGCCCACATTCTTCCCATAACACTCACCCACCCACCCACCCCCCGCCACACACATACTCACACACTCAGGAGAGCCAAGCCTGACATAGCCTGGTGTCCCTGACTACATTCTGGGACAGCAGGTGGTGGCAGTTCCTCTCTGGGCCCCAACTCACTGTCTCTTCTCAGCAGTCTTTTGTGCCTGCTGTGCTTTGGAAATCCCCCATTCTAAATTCAGGAATCCCATATTTGCCCTTCATATATGTGCCAAGGGCTCCTTTTTGGAAATATATACCGCTTACATACCTACACACACACACACACACACACCCCTACACACACACACACACACACAGACTTTACACTAGGGCAACAGATTCCTTTTACACACACACACACACACACGCATGTACTCCCTCTCTAACAGATTCCTTTTATCTCTAAAGACCAAAAGCTAAAAGTAGGATGCAGCTCAAAGTAGATACATTACATGTACACTGTGTTATGTAAATTGCAGTTTAAGCATCCAATTTTAATGCAAATCAACTTCTGAAAAAAAAAAAAAACTAAAAGCCACATTTCCCTAACATCTGCTCATAGGCTGAAATGCACATGTAATGATCAAAACTATTCAGCTCACCTTAGAAATACTTTGGAAATGGTGGCACTGAGGTCAGGGCATGTGAGTGTGTGAGACACGGCTTTCACATGGCCACCACAGCCAATCCATCAGTGGCTGCTTCTAACTCATGAAAACCAGGATGGGGTAGGGCAGGGGCAACATGCTATTGAGTAGGTCACAGTCACTCTGGCCAGAGCCTGTCCCAATCATCTCATGCATCTTTGTGCTGTGAAATAAAGACAACACAACATACGCAAACATGTCTAGAACACACAGAAATTCTATTACTTAGAAAGGAAAGATGTCTCTACCAGCTGCTATTGTGCTTAAAGGGAATCCTTAAACATGTCTCTGTAGGACTCCATTTAATCCAGTGAAACTTATTTTAAATGGAGCCTCATATATATTGCCCTTCCCATCTTGAAGCCCCTTCCCATTCAGCCTCTGGCTTTTTGAACCCACATTTAGTAAGCAGTTTCTACCATTGCTGGCTCAAGAATGCGAAGTTAGGTGGATGATCTTGCCTGTAAGGAGCCCCAGGTTTGGTAGAAGGCTGGGCGGCAGACACAGACGAAGAAAGAGACAAACATATACAAGGGCTCTGTGCAGTGATGGAGAAGAGAACCCGGTGCTGAAGGGTGCACAGTGAGGGAGAGGGTGGGCCAGAGGTAGGGCAGGGAAAGCTTCCTGGTTCTAGAGGGGGTGGCCCCAGGGCTGAGTCCTGCAGAAGGTCAGCTTCTGCAGCAGAGTGAGTTTGGTAGAAAAGGGAAGCTAGGTCGTAATAGTGGGTTGGGCTCACTCTGGGAAGGGTGGGAAGTTCTGTTGGTACCTCTGGACCTAAGGCTGAGGCAGGAGCAGGCTGATGAGGCTGGAGAGGCAGGCGAGGCCATGGGAGGGAGGGATCCAGCTGAGGAGTGTGGGTGTCCCCTTAGCACAAGAGGGAGCCACTGAGAATGCCAGGCAGGAAGCCGCAGGGAGGTTTACATTTCAAAACAAGCACTTTGGCAGGGGTGTGAGAGCTCAGATTCCATAGTACAATAGAGATGGAGGACCACTGAGGAGAGTATTGGGGCAGATGGAGAGAAAGCGATGGATGTGAGTGATGCTGAGGTCAGTTGATCTGCAGGACTTGGTGGCTTGGTGGGTAGGAGGCCCATCCTGCCACACTCTGGAGCCAGGACTCCTTTCTTCACCCCTTAGTGCCATCTCCCCTTCGCAGCTGCAGTATCACTCGCACACCCCATCCAAATCCCTGATCTTCACGGAGACCCTCTTTCAAATTCCCCCTTCACGTACTCAGTGCCTTGTTATCCCCACCTGCAGATGTAACACTGTCCACGTGATACAGTCACCACTGGAAAAGCACTGCATTTTCTGGCATTTAAAATGCCAAAAACAAAATCCAGAAATGGCTTTCTAAGTGCTGTTAGCTGGCTATAACATAATGGAATGTTGGGGCGGGGAAAAACGAAGTGTTTCCTGTGATAGCTGTTGGCAGTGCTTTTTTTGTGGTTTAAAAAATTTGTGATGGATTGTAAATGTCTCTCCCCACCTCCCAGCACCCTTTCCAACTTCTCTATTCCAATCAGCCCTTGTTGATGCCAAAAGAGTCGGAAGCCAGCTAGATGAGATTGCTACTTGATTTGAGCAGATGTGTGTTAACATCGCTATAAGGAAAGGTATTGCTACCGATACCAAAATGGACCAGACTGTGCCATCCTTGAAATTCATGCAGCCTGAATCCAAATAGAACTTCCATGTGGAAGAAGAATCATACTCACTTTGTGCAGTTCAAGAGGGCAGAACAAGCCCCGACAGACAGAAGATGGGGTAGCTGGGCTTTGACTTAGAAGAATTCTCTAATAGTTCAACAAAAAATTTATCTACAACAGAATATGCCAGACTGTGAAGTAGTGAGTGCATCATTATAAGAAGCATTTCAGCAGAGATTGGATGGCTGCTGTCTATAAGAAATGCTGTAGAGAGGATTCATCTGATGGCTGAGAGAAACACTGGAACAAATCACTAACTATAAGAAACACCGAGGTCGTCAAGACATAAAAATGGGCTCCGCACCATAAGAGAGAAATCCCTGCCCCACTGAGAACACCAAAAGTCCACCTGCTCCAAGTTCCCCTGGGCTGGTGCAGGCAGACCCAGCCTCGAACCCCACACCAGCAGCACCCTATCACATTCCAGAAGGCCTTCGTGGGCTGGGTCCCAGGGAAGGGATTCGATTTTGTGGGTGTTGGGGTGTTTTTCTGTTTTGTTTGCTGGGCATCCAGTCTGGACCCTGTATGGCAGGAGACTGACTTTTCTGATGCATTTCACTACACTGCCCAGTTTGGGAGAACAGATGCTGTGGGTCAGGCCAGAAGCCATAAATTTCCAGGAAATAACTCTCAGTGACTGAGGGAGAAAGCCATAAAACACCCTGGAGGCAGAAACAGGAGAAAACAATGGCAGCGGACAATACATGGATTACTGCTAAATGTTGGGATGTGCCCCATGGATCATTCTCTTGGCCTGCACCCCTGCTCAGAGAGCCCGTGCCAGACATGTGCCAAAGTGCCCAGACAGAGGATGGTCCTGACACTTTGGGATACTTCCTTTTACTCTACCATGATGTGTTCATTCAACAAATAGTTACAGAGGGCCTCCTACCTGGCAGCCACTATGCTGAACACTGGAGACAGCCAGGAACAAAATGGACCCCAACCCCTGCCCTCATGCCGCTTCTATCCTAGTGATCTCCTAGGTCTCACCTGCTGGAGGGAACTGATATGTATTATGCCCACATGGTGTCAAGATTTTATACACTTACTTCAATGGCTTTTAACAACCCCAAGAAGTAGAGGTAGTATCCTGAAGTCACACCTTTAATACCAAGGGAAATGAGGTATTAAGTATCACTAGCTAGATGGAATGGGTCTTTCTGACTGTGCTGTTTCTCCTGTGGCTGCAAGCCTCAGCTCTATACCACCATGACTGCACTCAACCATCTGTTTGTACAGTTTTGGGTCCTGTAACCCAGCCCCCTTCCTCACCCCTTCCTCTCCCACTATAAGATAAGGACAAAATATCCCCAGACCCTCCTCATTATCCAAAACTGAGTGCTGCAATCAAAGAAGCCAACAGACTTTAATGGATGTTAATGGATGTCACTGTTGTTCCTGTTCCTCATTCTTTCTCCTCAAGCTCCTTCCAACTCCAAATTTTCAAGTGTATCACTCTTAGCTCAAGCCGGTACTTGACCCCTTAGAGTTGGTGTTCTTCCTTGGTCTTCCTGGCTATTGCCTCTCAGCTTTCCCCTAACAGTCTGTCAGAGAGTGTTTCCCAGTCCTCAACATCCATGCAGCCCCATGGAGAGATTCCCTTGTTATCAACGCCCTCCAACAACTATTCCTTTAGCACCCTACTGGCTTTACCCCAAAAGAGTAACTCACCATCTCCCAGGACCTCATCCCAAGCACGTGTGACTCTCTGACAGCTTGGTGCTGGATCCAAAACCACAGAGGTCCCCGCCCCAGCCCCCAGGGTGTATAGAACAGCATAGGTCAGGATGCAGAGGCAGGGACTCACCAAAGTTCTCCCCACCCCAGATGTCCATGTCCATATCATATTTCCCCAGGTAATCAAACCAAGCTTTGTCGATCACGAAGAGCCCTCCAGCTATGATAGGAGTCCTGTGCATTTGGGAGAAAAAGAGAGGGGATCAGTTCTAGTGGGGGGATCACTCTCAAACTCTTCGGCCCCTTGAGTCTGAAATACCCATTTCCCATTTGGGGAAAGAAAACCCCACTGCGGGAAGAAAACTCTCATTTCCTTCCCATTTCTGTTCCTCTCGAGAAGGGCCAGTACATTTTCCAGTTACCTAAAATGAGAACAAGCTCCAGGGATTTTCCCTGTGATTATAAATCTCCTGACCTTGCAGACAGGCAAATTCACTCATTAGCATACCTCCCATGGGGACACAGGGCTCACTCTGGACCCTAGCTATTCCGATGACCGGGGGAGCTTCCCCCAGCCTCTTCCACGGGATCCACACAGCAGGGCTCTCTTGGGAGCTCTGTTACTGGGAGAAGGGACAGTGGGCTACCGACCATGCAGAGGAGAAGGGCTGAGGCAGCACTTGGTAGCAGCACATCTGCTTCCTGAAACTGGGCTCTCTCTCCTTTTCTTTCCTCTTTATGCCTCTGTTATGGGTTGAATTCCTTCTTAAAAAGATATGCTGGAGTCCTAACTCCCAGTATCTTAGAATGTGACTGTAATTGGAGACAAGGTCTTTACAGAGGTAATCAAGTTAAAATGAGGTAATCAGCCCGATATGACTGGTGTCCTTATATAAAGGGGAAATTTGGACTCAGAGACAGACACACAGAGGAAGAGGATGTGAAGAGATACAGGGAAGACACGGCCATCTATTGGCCAAGGAGAGAGGCTTAGAACAGCCCTCAGAAGGAAGCAACCCTGTGGACACTTTGATCTCAGACTCTCCTCCAGAACTGTGGGATGATACATTTCAGTTGTTTAAGGAGCTCCGTGTGTGGTATGCTGTTACAGCAGCCCTAGCAAACTCACACACCCTCATATTTTTTTTCCTTTTCTTGGCCCCAGTTCCCAACCTTCCCTGGAGAGATGCCAGAGGAATGCCTGAAAAGGGGCTACCAAGGAAGGCAGGGGGGGAACAGATTCCAAGCTAATAATCAGTGGCTGGGTAGGTGGGCAAGCCCTCAAAGACCTGGCCCCCGTTCAGTGGATCCAGAGGGTGAAGGGAGTTTTCTTTCATATCAAACAAGGAATTGATGGACAGCTGGTCAGAAGCCCAGGTCTCCTGATGCTGCCACATTCTGCTGTTCCCTGAGAACTGGCTTCATCCTGGGAAACAAGTGCCCTCTGATGAGCAGAGCTGTCCGACAAGAAGAGAACCTGTCCTGAGAACGACACCCCTGGGACAGAGGCAGGAAAACCCCATGGGAGCTGCACAGCATCACCTTGACCCTTTGGTCTTCCCACGCCCACACCATGCACGGCCCCTGGTGAGGAGCTGATATGAGCTGTGTGATGCTCAGCATAAGAAGAAGCTCCTCGTCCCTCTCCCTTTAGAAATGAAGGACTTTGTCCCGGGTGCCATCTGGCTCCAATCTCCCTCTTGGTATCCGTCCAAATAGAGAAGCCTGGAGGAGCAAGGAGGGGCCATCAGATAGATGAGACCAAGGTCCTCTCCCACAGTAGAATTCTCAGAGTCCCCACCCCCATCTGGAAGGTCACCATTCATATTCCCATTTTTGGCTCTTGCTGGTCCCTTTGTCCTCAATTTGACTTAAGCCAATGCACCAAAACTGATTAAATATTTACTATGTGCCAACACCAGAGACACAGAGATGCCTTTGGTTAGTCCTGGGCATCCCTAATCCGGACTGAGAAATCCAGTGGCCTCTGTTTCTATCCCTGCACTTCTTATTATCCTGCTGCCCCGCCTGAGGCAGATTTGTTTTAGCTTAAGTATTCCCAAGAGGCCTGGGACGGGTTTACTGTCCAGTAGGTAGGACACCAAGACCATCACTCTTGATGCTGAGACCACAGGCTCCCTTGTGTGGTGGCCACTTGCTGAGACCACAGGCTCCCCTGAGTGGTGGCCAATTGCTCTATTCTACCTCAAGCCCTCAGCTGGCCCCCAGGCCCCATGCAAAGCCGTAGCCACCATATGCTGTGGGTCACAGTGGGGCCTGGAAAAGAGGATGTGGGTCAGGACAAAGGCATCCACAGCCCGGCAAAGCTTCCAGAGTTCAAGCCACTGTCATGTTCCTGTAGAGAACAGGGCAGCTGTGCTTATGAACACGTCACAGTGGCCTTCATATTGCCCTCCACTTATGGCAGCGGCTGACTCAATTTTCCTGGGCTGAATTCTGACATCCAAGACCCTGGGACTTTGCTCCTGACCCTAAAGGACCATCTTTCCCCTCATTAGAGGCCCAATGGGACCATTCAACCAATGTTGGGCTCCGACATTAGCAGAGGCACAAGGACATCACGGCATGTGTGAAAGTGGGCAGCACACCTCAGCACCGGCTCTGCTGGCCCCCATCCCCTTAGCGAGAAGTCCCCAAGAGGATAGAAACCTCCTAAAATAAAGGCAAAAGTGGAGATGGCCTGGCAAAGGGCTCCCTTTGTCTGCTTGATGCTTTGACTTCTGATATTGAGCACCTCCCTACACTCGACAGGATTCAGTGGCGATGGTCCACCCACCCCTGCACAGACCCTTCCCACTTACCTGATGGGCTCTGTGGGGTCCAGGCGCCGAGCCTTCTGCTCTGGGGAGAGCTGCTCCCACTGGAAGTGGAGGCTCCAGTCAAACCCTACAACACAGCACCAACCCACTTGTTTTGGTCTCTCAAAAGCACTTGCTCATTCTGCACCTTCTCCAGAAGGTCATGAATGCACCCAGGTCCTGGAGAGGCAGGTCTCAAAGAGGCCGGTGCCTGGATTACAGGTTTCCTTAGGCTGACCAGCAGCATGGCTGTCAAAGCTCCACTCACAGCTTCCTGCTCTTCCTTTACCCACTACTGCCTCTCTGAGCCTTCTCTGCTGTGTAGGGTTAGAAATAAAGGGCAGGGGATAAAGAGCTAGGGGTAGGGCCTGAGGATGACAGGATGGATAGTCACGGAATGTGGGCCTCGGTACTGAGTCTCAGGAAGGTGTGAGCAGGAGGTTGGCGAGAGGCTCCTAGACTACCTGAGCCACCTAAAAGTCATTCTTGCAGTGGGGGCAAGAGTGGGTCCTGTGTGGAGAGCTGGGGTGGGTCTCCCCAAACATGCTCCCCTCCCTAAAGTCCCTACTCCTGTTAACAGAATAATCACGTCTCTAGGAGAGGGTGGTACTCGCTGCTGGCATCAGAGCAATGCAGGCCGCATGTAGCTGGGAAATCCTTGCTCCCATCACGTTCTTGGGCCCTGAGGTGAGCCCAGACTTAGAGCTGGAGCTCTGGGTGCTGGGAGCATCCTGCCCATTCCCTAGCCATTCCATCCACAGTCCTGGTGGTAAGGGCCAAGCTAAGGTAATTATAGTGCAGGTTGCACGCTGAGCTTTCTCGACAAGCCACTAAGAGCTTTCCCTTCACTCTCCCCACTTAAAAGCAGTGACTGGGAGGAAAAGAAAATCCTTACTGGGGAGGAGGTGTCAGCCCGACTCACCCCCTCTGAGCTCCGACGCAGACTCGATGTAGGTGAAGGTGTCCAGGTTAATGATATCGATCACAGGGCACACCACCCGCGTGTAGTCCTGTAAGACAACAAACCCGCACTCAGCTTATGGAGAGGAGCCCAGCTGGGAGTCACGGAGCTTGGGATGGTCCCTCGTGAGGGTAGTGCCAGAGATGAGTTTTCTAGCCTTCACGGAGTCCTTTTGTCACTGGATCTTAATTTTTCCATCTATAAAAGGGAGTACTGGGCACTGGAACCTCTCCAGTTCTGATGCCTAAAATGCTAAGAGGTTTTCCTTGACCGCTGGGACCTCCCTGCCACAGTGGCCATCTAAGAAAGGTGGACATGATGGAGGCTGGCTGGGGAGTATTGCACACCCAGAAAGGGGAAATCGAGAAGAAGGGGCTCCAGAAGGCCTTCACCATGAGTGGGGCTCTAGGAGGCAGAGGACATAGTCAGGTGGTGATACGGTTTGGATCTGCGCCCCCAGTCAAATCTCATGTTAAACTGCAGTCCCCAGTGTTGGACGTGGGGCCTGGTGGGAGGTGACTGGATCATGGGGGTGGATTTCTCATGAACGGTTTAGCACCATCCTCTTGGTGCTGTTCTGGTGATAGACAGTGTGTTCTTCTTGTGAGATCTGGTTGTTTAAAAGTGTGTGGCACCTCCCCACTCATTTGCTCTGTTGCTCCTGCTCTGGCCATGTGACCAGCCTGTTCCCCCTTCACCTTCTGCCATGATTGTAAGTTTCCTGAGGTCTCCGCCAAAGCTGAACAGATGCCAGCATCCTGCTTCCTGTACAGCTGGTGGAACCATGAGCCAATTAAACCTCATTTCTTTTATAAATTAACCCAGTCTCTGGTATTTCTTTATAGCAATGTGAGAATGGACTAATACAGCTGGGAAGGTGAGCCCAAGACTGCAGCCCCAAGAAGCAAAACCGTACACCCATCGTGCTTCATTCTAGGCCTGTGGTTTATGGATAAGTTGATGAATAGCATCTCCCAGAGTCCTAGTTTTAATTGTCCCCTGCAGATGAATAGTCACAAATTTGTACCAGGCCCCGACTTTCCTCTTAGCTTCCAGACTCAGACACAATATGCCATTGGCCACCTCCATGTGAATTTCACTCACCCTTCAAAGGTTGGCTTCATTGTCTTCTCCCCAAACATGCTCCCTTCCTTAAGTTCCCCTATTTCTGTTAACAGAATCATCACCTGTCTCCCCTCCCCGCAGCACTAAATGAAGAAGCTTCACCCAGGCCATCAACCAGACCAAATCCTGCTGGTTCTAACTCCAAAACTGCTCTTTGAGTTCAGCCTGCTTCTCCTCCATCCCCTCAAGCCTGGAGTACTACAGTGGACTCCTAAACCCAACCCCACTCTATCTCCTGCTCTTCCCCTTTTATTCCACATATGGCTGCCAAAGTTGTCTTTCCGATTTGCAAATCTGACTCTGCCACTCAGCTGCTAAAAACTTTAACTGCCTCTAAGATAAGTACAAACTCCTTAGCGTAGCATCCCAGACCATCAAGAACAGGCCTGTCTCTAGGTTTCCAGCCTCATTACTTGCTATGTCCCTCAGGCCACCCCATCTATAGCATCAAAATCATATGGCGGGAAACATTTTCAAAATATGCAAGCCTAAGTCACCAGCTTCTTGGAGCCATCAAGCCACTGTATATATATTTTTCAAAATTCTCATTTCTGGGTGAGTAGCCCTGTACCCAATGTGCAGTGAGGAAAACTCCCCACGTTGCTCAGAGAGGTGTCAATGAGCTGTGAACACCGAAACTTTTGGACAGCTAAACGGGAATCAGACAGCCCATCAAAACCAGCAGGTCCCCGGGAACCAGGCAGGACTGCTTTTCCAATCCTCTGCACCAACAACCCTTTGGCCAGCACAGGCAGGAACCTCTGTTTCTCCTTGAAGCCATTTAATTTCCTGGTTCAATCTTTCCCCCAAATGAGGTTGTCTTCTTATTTTAAACTCTAGATTCACTGAGTGCCTGATTTTAAGTTCACAGACTTAATCTGGCCCTCAGCCTCCCACATGTGACTCATTCTGACAGTAACAAGGTGCCTCTGAAAACCAATTGGCCCACATGGAAAGAAATGCTCATTTTCAATGCATGACTTCTACCTCTGGGATGTCACAGATGGTTCATTCACAGTCAGCACTGCACCTGCCCAGCTGCCACAGTTCCTCTGGGGCTCTTGGGCCACTGTCATTGTGTGTCTGTGGATCTGTCCACAGGATCCATATGGATACACACTGCAGGCACACACACCACTATCCACACAAACACCTGGACATGCACACACAAATACACACACAATTGTTCCTTAAATTCTGAAATGACCTCAGAAGTTCAGAGATATCTTCTGTATGTCTGACAAAGTCTTGATTTTGCCTTTGCTTTGAGCTTTGGGGCCTCTGCAGCTGTACTAGGGACTTCTGTGACTCTTATGCAATAAAGAATTAACCATGCCCAAAGATACGTTTGGCCCTTGCCCAGCTCCTGGGAGGTAACCTGTAACCCCTTGGAATGTCCTGCCTAGAAGAGTGTCTTTGTTTACCTGGGACTGTGGGTTACACCAGATAATCTATGCTAACAATGTGGTTTATAGTGAAGACCTTGGGCCATCTGGTACCAAGTCAACTTGACCTCTGGAAAGGCATGGAGATCATGAGGTAGTCAGCCATGTCTATTTACTGACCCCCAATAAAAACCCTGGATATCGAGGCTTGAGGGAGCTTTCCCCTTTGGCAATACTCTGGATGTTGCCTCACAACCTTGCTAGGAGAAGTAAGTGGTATCTGTACAACCTACTGGGAAAGGACAACTGGAAGCTTGTGCCTGGACTCTTCCTGTGCACCTTTACTCATAGCTGGTTTTACTCTGTATCTTTTCACTGTAGTTAAGCCATAACCATGATTCTAACAGTTTTGCTGAGTCCTCAGTCCTTGTAGCAAATTATTAAACCTGAGGGTAGTCTTGGGGACCCCCAGATTGCAATCCTGTTTTGCTTCGACTTAAAAAAAAAATCTTTCCCCAGTATTTAAAAACTGCAATGGAAAATAAAATGCTGGTTGCTTACTTTGGTCACAGACTTCCCCAGAAGCCATGCATGGGCTCTGCCTCCAGGGCTGCAACAGGCTCTGGTGCACTCCTCCTATAAGCTCTGAGGGGTTCTGTCCTTCTATTATTCATGTCATAGCTCAGTTGTGGCATTTGCTTGGCTGTGAGTCTTGGAGGCCAGATAGGTACTGAGGGATATTTGGGGCTAAGTACACATAAAGCTATGACCATGAATAGGCCTGCAAGAGGCTTTATAAATCAGTCACCAAAGCCAGGACACGACCTCTCTGAGTGCCCTGGGAGGTCAGTACCTGCTCCGCTTTTGTATCCCTCAGCCCCGGCCCAAAGCCTGGTGGGCAGCAGGTGTTCAATCTGTGCTGGCTAAAAGAGGGCATCTATTAGCTCCCTCTAAGGACACTGTGTCAGTGCTGCCAGCAAGCAGGTGGGTCAATTACAGCTGAACAAGATGGCTTCTCCTCCTGTAGGCTGGGTGATGGAGGGACTCTCAATTAAAGCACCGAGGCACACTGAGCTCTCTGTGTGCATGCCCCAGCAGGATGTATCTTTAAAACAAGGTCCATGCTTGGGCTCAAGCAGGCAGCTGGTGGAACCCTCGCAGATCCTGGACCACACTCCCTCCTCTCCCCTCCTCCAAGCAAATCCAAGCCCCTACTCTCCACTCGACTCCTATCCAACCCTCACCAGGAGCAACTACAAGAGGCTGAATGCATCAGCCCAAGGCCATCTATCACCCCTGCCATCAGGCCTCTCATTTCTCCACTGAGTCATGTAATTAAAACCATCTTGTGAATGGGCAATCAAAAAGCTCCTAGAGATGTCCACTCTTGTGATCAACCAGCACTCCTGAGTACTTACTGTGGTTTAGGAATCGTGGCAGGTGCAAGGATGAGTAAGACCTCACAGTCTAGGGAAGGTGAGGACAGGTGAATAGATGGTTCTGACGTGGGTATAGACACACAGCCTGGGGGCATCTAAGCTGGCCTGAAGGGAGGGGCGGGGAACACATGAAGGAGTCCTCAAGGAGGTGACATTGTGGGGCAAAGACAAGGACACCTGGGTTGACAGGACACCTGGGTTCCCATTCTGATTCTGCCATCTAGAATATGTGTGACCTTAAGTAAATCAGCCAGCTCTGGGGACTCTTTTTCTTCATCTATAAAAGAAAGACAAACTATTATTTGCAAAACTATCCTGCCTCTCTAACTGGGCTTTTGTGAGGAAACAAGAGAGAAAGGCATGTGAGAAGGCTTTGAAGAATATGTAAGCTATGATTTATATAAATTTACCAAATGCTTTGCAGAGATTGGAGTTTCTTAAAATCTTTTTTTCCTACTAAAGAACTATGTGGATAAGGAGAGTGAAAAAAAAAAATAAGCTTATGTTTAAAAAAAACCCCAACTTGGTACTTGTTTCAAGTATCATCATGTAATTGAAAGGAAAAGAAGGAAAATTGGGGAGGTTTTCAATGTGGAAAACACCAGCTGAGGACAGCGGATGACAGCTGAAGCCCAGCCTCTTTCTTATCTCTTTCTATTTTTGAAAATCCCAAACTCCAATTACAGCTTAAAATTTCCACTTCCACTCACAGGATCAAATCATGTCCCACTCTGAGACAAGACACATCCAAAGACACCAGGAAACACAGGCTGATGCATGCCCCCACTCCCTGTCCCCAAAGGGCTGGCCCAGAGGAACTGTTCCAGGTCATTAAAAGAGTCAGAGTCACACCAACACGGCACAAGTATACATATGTAACAAACCTGCACGTTATGCACATGTACCCTAGAACTTAAAGTATAATAATAATAATAAAAAAAAGAGTCAGAGTCTTAGCAAAAACCTCTGCAGTCCACAAGGCCTCTGCAGACCTGGGAGGGTGAGAGCTGGACCATGGCTCCTGGGTTTGTCTCTTCGCTAATCTCTTTGCTACAAAAGCTTTAGCTCAGATGGGGGTGAGGACCCCAGGAGCTTAGCTTAGGAGGAGAAGGAGCGTTGGCAGCAAGCAGACATTGCTCACATTCGGAAAAGAAGAGATGAAGGCTTTGCCTGACCAGCAGGTAAGGCTGGCCATGGATGTAGAAAGGATAGCACTTTTCAGAGAGGGTTTCTGAGAAGAACCTGGGGCCACTGGGACGGAAAGGGCTTCACAGGTTCATTAACTGCCCAAGGAAAGCAAGGCTCCCTCAACACATTCCGCAGGGACAAAATCAGCCTGGGGATCCCTGCAGGTTAACCATCAAATTACCATATGAGCCAGCAGCAATTCATATATGCACCCCAAATAATTGAAAACAGGAACCCAAACGAAACCTTGTACACAAATATTTATAACAGCGCTATTCACAAAAGTAAAAAGGTGGAAACAACCCAGGTGTTCATCAATGGATGGATGGATGGATAAACAAAATGTGGCATACACAGGCTATGGAATATGATTAGCCATGAAAATGAATGCGAATACATGCATTCATACTTGAAACAGTATGCCAATATCCATACAACACGGATAAAACCCAAAGATATGCTAAGTGAAAGGAACCAGGATCAAAAGGCCACATGTTGTGTGATTCCATTTATACGAAGTGGGCACAACTAGCAAATCCATTGAGACAGAGAACGGATTAGCAGTGACCAGGAGCAGGGTGAAGAGGAGAATGAGGAGTGAGGGATTGCCAATGGGTATGAGGTTTCATTTTGGAGTAATAAAAACTTTTCCTTTTGGGGTGATGAAAACTTTTAAAATTAAGTAGTGGTGAAGATTACACAACCCTGTGAATATATTAAAATCATTGAATTGCCCACTTTCAAAAGGTTAAAATGGTAACTTTCATTATATGTATTTTGGCATGGGCACAGCTCTGGGCAGAGAGCTCCTGGGTTCAGGTCTGAGTCTTTACCATGACCTCACCTAGCAGCCCCCAACATCCAAGGAGACCTGGGGTCCCAAGAACTTCAGTTCCATGGGTGCATGGCCAGCAAACTGAGAGGGGAAGGGGTCTGGTCAGAGGCAGAGGTCCTGAGGGGCGAACAGCCTGAGGAGAGACAGAAGTGCCAAGTGTGCACTGCACCATGCCCTGGACCTCAGCCCCTCATTTCCTTCTCAGAGATGAACTTCTTGACTGCAAGTGTACAATACAACGCATCTGCCATTCTCTCGGCAAGGAGCAAGCTGCCTTAGAAACGTTGCTCGGAAAATGCTTATGTATAACATTAAGGGAAAAAAGCAGAATACAAAAATCATATAAATACAGTATTATAATAACTATTTAAAAAGACACTTCTGCAAAGGCAAAAAGATCCTGAATGGAAAGAAATGTTAACAGTGGAAGTCTTTGCATGACAGAGTTTTGGTTGATTTGTTTTCATTCTACGATTCCATATTTTCCAAAATGTCTGCAATGACCATGGGTTACTGTTGTAATGGAAAATGAGAGGTCGCAGCCTCCTCCATCCTCTGCCAAGGAGTTTTCCATTATACCGCAGTCCCTGAGCTTGAAATCCACTTTAAAGATATGACCTTAGTTTAGGTAAGGAATACCTTGTCTCTTCTGTGTAAAATCCCCTGTAAACAGAGACACTATCTCCAACTCCCACCAGTTTCTTCCCAGCTAAGCACTCCTAGACTTAGTTCTGATTCTGCAACCTTAACCTTTAGTTTTTGTTTACCATACTCCAGTTTCCTTTTAACTCCAGGCATGAAGGGCAGCAGGATGACATAGCTGACCCTAGGGTAGTGTCAACAACTCACAGGTAGAAAGACTTTTTTGGGGAGGTAAAGGTTCCTGCTGGGGAGTAGAGTTCCCCTACTTCCACAAACAGGAGGTGCGCAGATGTTTTCCATATTTCTTCCTCACAAATGAATTCCTTCCCTTTTTTTTTTTTTTGAGACGGAGTCTTGCTGTGTCACCCAGGCTAGAGTGAAGTGGCACGATCTCGACTCACTGCAACTTCTGCCCCCCTGGTTCAAGCGATTCTCCTGCCTCAGCCTCCCGAGTAGTTGGGACTATAGGTGCGCACCACCACACCCAGCTCACTTTTTATATTTTCAGTAGAGACGGGGTTTCGCCACATTGGCCAGGATGGTCTCGATCTCCTGACCTTGTGATCTGCCCGCCTCGGCCTCCCAAAGTGCTGGGATTACAGTCATGAGCCACTGCACTGGCCTAATTTCCTTCTTTCTAGAGCTTTTGTGGTTGCTTCTACTTGCAATTACTTAAACTGTGCTTCCCTTTACTGGAGGTCATTTGTGAACCAGTGTGGCACCAGTGCACAAGGAACCCAGTGGGCCTTACTAAGCAGGGCATGGATTCCTTTACATAGCCCATTCCAACCCTTGGGACTCTGCTCAAAATAGGTGCTCAGGAAATGTCTGTTGATTCATTTATGGGTAGGAAGCAAGCTTGATTTTCTCCTCTTCCAACCATAACACCTCCCCATGGCATCTGGTTTTTTATTATCATGTCCGAACACTGAGCACCTGCTCTATGACAAGCAGCGTGGCCACAAGGAGTCATTGGTGCCTCCACTGGATTTGTAAGCTATTAGGGGAGGCAAAGGACTAATCCAGAAGAGGAAATGGTGGGTCAAGGGAGCAATGACTGCCAGGAATGATCCTAGCTGGCGACGAAGTCAGAAAAGACTGCCTAGAGGAAGGGAGCCACGGACAAGGCCCCACAGAGCAAGGGGGTTTGTGGAGAGGAGGGGAAAGGTATCCAGGGACAGGAAGGGCTTGGACAGAGCTGGAGCAATGGGAATGTCGGGGTATGTCCAGGGACAAGGGGCTGCAGAAGAGAGCACGGAGGGAGGGGTGCATTTGGAAGGGACTTCAGTGCCAGGAGAGGCCCTTCAACAGGTATCTGTTCATGGCAACATTTCCCAATCGAGACCTCTTTGCCTAGGAGATATCCAAAAAGAGTAGGAGAGGAGATTTTTCTTTTTCTTCTTTTTTGTTTTTGAGACAGAGTTTCACTCTTGTTGCCCAGGCTGGAGTGCAATGGTGCAATCTCAGCTCACTGCAACCTCTGCCTCCTGGGTTCAAGTAATTCTGGAGAGGAGATTTTTCTAAACAACACTAAGTGGACGACGAGCCATCCCAATCTCAAAGAAAATGGTTACTGATAGGCCTTAACATCTAGGCCCATGTGACAGAACTTTGTAAACCTACTGAGGTTCTCTCTTTGGAATGAACAATGTTAGGAAGGATTTCCTTGTTTTCTTCTAAGCAGACGACATAGCTTATTCTTCAGTCCTCTTAACTCTGTCATTATGCAGGTAGGAGTTTAGGAGCTACCATGAAGAGCGAGCAGGAAATAACCACAGCACAGGGAAGATGCTGTTGAGGCAACGCCAGGGATCTGGTGCTGGTGGTACCAACCAGAAAACATCGGACCTAGTGATGTAATTGCCCTGTTTCCTCTTCAGTGAAGTGGGTATATTCAAAATACCTGACCTCCTACTTCACAGAATGGCTATAGGAGTCAATAACTCAGGAAGAGGAACAAATGCTAGTCATTGAATTGATACTGCCATCTGCAATTGCCACACATTCTGTAGTCAGTAGGGAAGTGGATAGACTTCAGGAAATATAAAATAATAAGATAAATTAAATTTCCTTTCACTTTTTGGGGAGTAATTGAGACACTGGAGGAATGAAGCATCTAGAATTGTAGAGTAATTTAAGGGCAAACAGGGGCAAGGAATTCAGGTCTCTTAGCATCTAGCCTGCCTGCTTGGTGTAGCCTTTGGGTGAGGGTAGAAGTAAGACAGAGGCCCCAGGAATTAGGGGATGAACCCTGGTTAAGTTTGCTGCCTCCTTTCCATAAAAGACGCCCATAAAGGTTCCCATTCTGGAACCTTCTGCTCTCTGGTAGAACCAGTTCTGGGCAGTTCATTCCTACCCAAGAAACTGCATACGTTATGTCCCAGCTGTCCCAAGTGCAGGCCTGCTATGGGTGACAGTCCCAGTCACAACACATCCCGGTCCTTGCTCCACCACTGATGCCTTGTGACCTCACACAGGCTGCTCTACCTTAGTTCCTTCATCCATAAAATCAGGACTGCGATCTGTTCTGCCCACCTCCCAGAAGAACTGGGGGTGCATATGTGAAGTAATGAGCTTGAGAGAGAGCCTGGAGAAAGCTGGGGCATGAGGCCTGGCCCTGCTCCTCAGCCTCACTCACCTCTTTGACCCTGTGCAACAGAGGCTGGAGCCAGTCCCTGTTCACCTCACAGTGGCTGTCGAGGAAAGTCAGAGTGGTGCCCTGGGCAATGTCAGCGCCCCGAATCCGGGACCGGACCAGACCTGCAGTCAGGAACAAATGACGAAGTGGGTGCCACTGTCACTCCATTGTCCAGCAAGACTAGGGAGAAGCCACCCAGCATTCCCCACTGACACCCCAACACATACACACCATCACACCTTCGACCCCCGCACACTGACCCTGGAGGCTCCCGCACAGCAGCTCAGACCTACCTTGTCGTTCATTATTGCGCAAGCATTTCACCTTGGGCAACTTGATGAGCTGTTTACAGTCATCAGCTGCAAAGACAAAAGGTTAAGCCAACTGAGCGCCTGGGGATGGACCTACATGTTACAACTGTGTGCATTGCAGGTGAACCTGAAGGGTAGGTGATGCAGCCCTGCCCACTGTCCCCTAACTGCAGAGCGCAGTCCTGACTCCAGGGTGTTTCCAGGCTGTGAGGGGCTGACAAATCACTGCTGTCATACAAGGTGGCCAGCCTAGGGCAAAGAGGCCTCAACTGGGCCACTTTGGAACAGGTCAGTACACAGTGGCACCTGTATACTTGCTTGAAAATGTTCCAGGTGGAAAATCCTGGCCTAGTCACCTGGGGACATTTCTCTTTTCTTTTTAGTTATTTTTCTCTTTAAACAATTTTTAATTTAATTTTTTAATCTTTAATTCTTATGGGCCCATGGTACGTATATACATTTATGGGGCACAGGAAATGTTTTGGCCCAGGCATGCAATGTGTAATAATCACATCATGGAGAATGGGGTATCCATCCCCTCAAGCATTTATCCTTGTTATTAATACAAACAATCTCATTTCTCTTTTTTTTTTCAGACGGAGTCTTCCTCTGTCACCCAGGTTGGAGTTCAGTGGCACGATCTCGGCTCACGGCAACTTCCACCTCCTGGGTTCAAGCGATTCTCCTGCCTCAGCCTCCCGAGTAGCTGGGACCACAGGCATGCACCACCACCACACCTGGCTAATTTATGTATTTTTAGTAAAGACAAGGTTTCACCATGTTAACCAGGTTGGTCCTGAACTCCTGACCTCAGATGATCCTCCCGCCTTGGCCTCCCAAACTGCTGGAATTACAGGCATGAGCCACTGCGCCCGTCCCCATTTTTCTTTTCTTATAGGCCATTCAAAGCAAAAGATTAGAGTCCTGGTCACTTTAGTAGGTCTGGTAAAAACTGCTGGAAGGCCAAGACTAGAGGAGAGTTTAGACTTTCCTTTCAGCTCACAGACCTGCTTTGGGAAGGGTCCCACTCAGCATGCCTCCCATTACACAGAGCTGGTTCACCTCTCCACCATACAGGAAACCCCATCCGAGGCATCTGTCCCTGTCAGTCCTTGGCTTGCCTGCTGCTCCTCACTCCTTTGGTTCACCAGCTCCCTGGCTCTGAACTCCATATCTCGGTTTTGCTTTATTAGTTTATTGACTTTGGCCTCCCTGCTTGGCTCTGAACTTTAAAGAAAAGAGTTACACGGGCTTCTGGGCTAGGTACTGTTCTAAACACTTCAAACGTGTTAACATATTTTTTTTTCCTTACATAAACCATATATACTATGATTATCTCTGTTTTATAACAAGGAAACTGACGAGCAGGAGGTTATTTGCCTAAGGCACATAGCTAGTGAGTGATTTACAGGTCTAGGATTTGAACCTAGGCAGTCTGGCTCCAGAGTCCATGCTGTATTCTGCTTACAAGTGAATCCAGCGGCACTCTCTTCTCTTGCCTTAGTGCCAGGCTACCCCTCGGCAGGGCCAGTGTCTGCCCACCTCCAAGCTCTTCCTCATTAGGGAAGGGAGAGCAGATCCTCAAGTTCCAGAACTCAGAATCTTGATCTCATTGCTCTGGGCCTCATGTACAGCCCACTTCCGCATCACCTCCAGAGGTTCCGAGGCTGCACCAATGGGTGTGGGTTTCCAGCCTTCATACAGCAGACCCCAGTGTGGGGGTGGCTCCCCATGCCCATCTTCCAGCCTCACAGCTGGTGTGGGTGGGCTCCACTCTGCTCAGACTTGGAGCTGTCCACAGTGGTCATTCCGTTTCCCTCAGTTCATCACTAGGAAGAGGGTGTTCTGCTTGGTTATGACTGACTGCACAGAACGGTACCCAGGCTCCTGGGAAGATGGCTTTCACGGGAGGTGTTGGCACTACCAGTACATTAATTCTGACAATGCTTCGACTATTATTGTACCTTTCAAATTCGAGGCACAGTGTCTGGAAAGACACCCATGTTTTTCTTGGGGAGAGTGGATTTACTGTGAATTTGAATGGGACCCAGGTTCTTTGATAGGATAACTGGAGGACACAAGGTAGGCAATGGTGATGAGCAAGTGTGCCGAAAGGTTGGAAGGCAGCCCTCACTGTGTCACGGCCAGGTGACAGGATGTCCCACGGCAGCGGCGGGGGGGTGGGGGGGGCAGTCGCAAAGATAGGGCCCACCCAGACCTCCCAGGGAGTGATAGGAAGACGGCCTTAGCTCAGACTGCAGATTATTGCAGAGAACCCAAGAAACTGTTTTTTGGACATAAAGCTTCTCTCCTTCTGAGCCTAGCCATGGACACTCAAAGACTTCCATACCTATTACAAACCTGGGCTTTTCCGCATTCCCAGAAAACCAGTGGACTCACCTCTGTCTGTTACAGAGTGGCTGGGAACAGACATTGGTGTTTAAAGAGCAAGTGAGCGACAAGACTTACGGTCATTGCTGAAGTCATCCACTAATATGATTTCCCGGATCAGATGCATAGGGGTGCGGTTTAATACACTGCAAGATGGAAAGAGAAAAAAATCATTGTGACTTCTAGTGGCAAAATATATGTTATTAATCTGAGTTTTAAATAAACACCATTGCATTTGAGGAATGAAAAATCAGAGCACCAAAGGGCTTGTCCAGTCATATTGCTTATCTGTGAGCCAGCAGGAATGTAATGCTGCCTTCACCATCTTAATGAATACCTCCACCACCCACAAAGCCACCCAGACAGAAGCCCAGGGTTAACCTCGGCAACCCTCCTACTCCCTGAAACCCCACAGCAAATCAGTAAAGACTGGCTGGTTTGACTGGAAAATGTCACTCAAATCACTTTCACTTCTTATATCTCTACCCTGATTCAACCTATTCTGTCTGGTTTATAGCCTCAACTTGCTCCAGCCTCTCCCAGGCCATCTTGCTCGTGGTCTCCAGAGTGAACTTTCTGACATGGAGATTTGATTGTGTGATTCTCCTCGCCAGTGCAAATAAATAAACTGACAACCCCCCAGGGGCTCCTCACTATTGACATCCCAAATCCTCAGCACGTTCCTAAGGCCTTTGCCATCGGAAGCTGGCCCACCTTTTCCCACCTCACATGTCCAGTGACACTGTCTGAAGCTGTCCTGCTCATTCATAACTGAGAGCCTCTCTCCTGCTGCTGCTGCTGCTGCTGCCGCTGCTTGAAATGCCCCTGTGCTGCCCACAAGGACCAGTTTGAATGTCACTTCCTCCCTAACAGCTTTCCAAGCCACTTAGCGAGAATTAATTGCTTCCTCCTCTGGGATCTCCTAGCAGTTTGTATCTGATCCTATGGCTTTTCTCACTTCCCAGCCCTGAAGTTTGGTTTTGTACCTCGCCTGCCTGTGGTCCCCTCTGGAGGGAAATATCCCAGAGTAAGACCCTCGACGCATTGCTCTCTTTATTGCCAGAGTCCAGCACAGCGCCTTGGTCCATAACTATTCCCTTGAGGGATATTTACTGAACACCTACTATGTGCTCAGCACTGGGCATATGATGATTCTACCCTCCAGAAGCTTGTGGTAAAGCAGCTACTTACTGCAAGCTGTGTAATCTTGGGCAAGTTACATTACTGCTCTGTGCAGCAAAGGATCCCATCTAGAAAACAGGGATAATAATAATAGGAGAGTACTTATTTCACAGTGCAGTTGAGCAAATTAAAGGAGAAAGTGTATAAAAAGCATTTAGCATGATATTTGGCACTTAGCGATAACAAATGGTTGCAATTGTTCATTATCACTTAATGTGGTGCATTATTAATGATTTTTGAATCTAACTGACTCACTTACCCCTCCTGTGCTGTGGATCTCTACCCAGGGGCAAGGTTAACTCTGGGTCTTAGGCCTGAATGAGATGACTGGATCCTGTTTCTCCTGAACACCCCAAATCACGTGACTTCTCAGAAACATGCGTGGGCCACACCAGCCACCACGGGATTCCCAGAGCCCCATGTATGTTGGAGAGGGGCTTCAGAATGGATGCAGGTGGAGGCGCTGTGTGCAGCCCTCCTCCCAGAAGGGCCCTTCTGAGCCCTGATTGGAGTGCATCACCCCTTCTATGCAGGATGCAGACTCTCCCGGAAGAGAACTTAGCCTGGAGCTCCCATATTTATGAAGCCTTGGTTCGCACCATGGCAACTAGTATCAGGTGGAGAGAGGAACCCCAACACAAAGTCCTGAGCCCACTGTCTCTGTCTTCGGGAGCTCGGGGTCAGGGAGGGGAAAGAAAGACTGCAGCCTCTACCAGAGGATGATGGAAGGGGACTGTTCACCATGATCATCCCGAAGAAAACACATACAAACAACAACCAGCCCTCTAATCAGGGAGGGAGGCAGGAGACAGCGGAAAACTTGCTGGAAGAATAACCCCTAATGAGGTTTGATTACAGCTGTAGATTCTGCATTCGATTCTGCTAAATCCCTGCCAGCTCTTTGAAATTCAAGAGTTCTCTTCTGAGAACATCAAAAGGTAAATCGCGTGCGGCTCTGCACTGGTTGAACTGAGAGATGATTAGTGAATAAAAGATGTCCAGGGTTTAAAACAGAAAAGAAAAAAAAAAAAAAGAAATAGTCAGCAGTGAGTGCTAATTAGACCATTTCCTGGTAACACCTGGCTTGTTTTTGCTTCTCTAATCAGAACAGTTGGAGCGATGGTGGAGTCCCCTTAAACATGGCCTGTGGCTGGGAGGGCTTGAGGTGGGCATGTGCTCCGGGTGGTCAGAGGAGAAGGTCAAGTCCAGTCCAAGGGACCTGGCCTGGCCTAGGTGGTCCTCCAGGGCCCTCCCTCGTGCACACCCATTCTCATTCCCTCTACCCAGGGAGGGAATTGTTGCTCAGGTCTTCCCCACTTGCGATCACCACTGCCTCTACAGCAAAGCAAATTCATTCTTTCGCCCAGGCCCAGCACAGGATAGCTCTTCTCAGCCTCACTCCCACTCCAGCTGCCTTCCCCACACCCTTCCTTACTCTGCCTCAGCATGGGAATAAGTGCTCTCCTCACTCTGCCTGGAATTGTTCTAGAACAGTCTTCTACATGCAGCTCATCTCTCTGCCAGAGGGCAGGTACACAGGCGGCTTCTACACCTGCTGCGCCCTAACTATGGGCCCTCAAGGAGCCCCCAGAGTCTGCAGGGCAGCGTGGGCAGTGTGGGCTCAGAGGCCAGGTGGGCTGCACCACCCACTAACTGTGCAATCCTGAACCAGATAGATGCTGGTTCGCTCCCAGCCTTCATTTCCTCCTGTAATTACATTTTCCTTGTAAAAGGCGATATTAATACTTGACCTACTTCACAGGCTTTTGTGCGTGTGAAATGAGGAAATGTATTTGAAATTGCTTTGTGAACTCCACGGTGCTCTATGCAGGCAGGTTTTATCAAACGCTCCATAAATACCAGTAGAATGAAGACCCAAGCCCGGCTGATAGTTGAGTTTAGTCATTCTGGAGTGCGACTAACTTGGGTTCAAGTACTGTTTCTTTGTAGCCACCATTCACTAGCAGGGAGAGCTTCAGTAAGTACTGAACCTTCAGCACTATAATTTCCTCAGCTGTGTGAAAAGAGCTCACCACGCCTGGCACACAGCAGCTGCTCTCTGAATGGGGGTATTGATATTAATAATATTGAAACTAATAATAGCAATATGCATAACTTTCCCAAGTGGGATCCTGGAGCCAGCAGCATCACCGTCACCTAGATACTTGTTAGAAATGCAAATTCTTGGGCCCCACTCTAGGCTTACTGGGTTAGACTTTTTTGTTTTTTTGAAATGAAGTTTCACTGTTGTTGCCAAGACTGGAGTGCATGGCACAATCTCGGCTCACTGCACTCTCTGCCTCCCAGGTTCAAGTGATTCTCCTGCCTCAGCCTCCTGAGTAGGTTGGATTACAGGCACCTGCCACCACGCCCAGCTAATGTTTTGTATTTTTTTTAGTAGAGACGGGGTTTCACCATGTTGGCCAGGCTGGTCTTGACCTCCTGATGTCAGGTGATCTGCGCACCTCGGCCTCCCAAAGTGTTGAGATTACAGATGTGAGCCCCCAAGCCCGGCCTGGGTTAGACTTTCTATAGATGGGGCCCAAGAAACTGTGTTTTAATAAGCCCTCCAGGAGCTTCTGATGCCTGCTCAAGTTTGAGAGCCACTGCATTAGAACTTGGCTGTCTGCCAGGGCTGGAGGCTCACAATGTACACCTGTTGTCACCGCTCAGGCTCACTATATGCCAGGCACTGCTCCAAGTCCTTTCCCTATCTGAAATTATTTGACCTTCTCCACAATATTGTCAGGTAATTATTAGCAGTCTCTGTTTTGCAGAAAAGGAAACTGAGGCAGAAAGACTAACTTGCTTACTTATGGTCACACAGCTGTTAGGGGCAGAGCCATGAAAATCTGGCCCCAGAGTCCAAATTCTTAAATACCTTAGTCTGAGAAATGGCTCCCCTAGATCCAGGATATTATAAAAAAGCAACAGTGAGAAGATTCAACACATGCCTCGGAGCCCCGATGGGAGGGGTGGCGGTGAAGGATGCCCCAAGAGGAAGGGGACCGCGCTGAGTTTCCCATAAACATGAGGACTCACTGCAGCAGGAGTCAACATAAACCACTCTTCAGGGCTTGTTTTCTCTCTAAGTGAGAACGTCCCCTAATGCATCAAGGTCATGCTTCTCTACCCCCACCCCATCATCTGTGTACCCCATTGAGCCTCCACCTGGCTCTGAGTGCCCCACGTGAGCCTAGCTAGTCCCCAGCTAACTCAAGAGCTTAGGGGGCCACAGGGTCCGGGTAGGGGGTTGCAAAGAGCCTGACAACAAAGCCTATCCAGAATTCCAGAAAGTTAACAATGAAAGGTACCTTAGAGAAGATCCCTTTATTGAAGACCTCTGAGACAGGACATGCCCTTCAGTCAGTCCCCTCTCAGTGGCTAGTGATCCATTTGTGCAACAGGATAGGGAGTGAAAGGGAAGTATAGAATCTTAAGGCATGGAAGTTTCTAGAAGTAATCTCTCCTGCCTCCACCCCTAACATTCATTTCTGCCCTGCCTGCTTTTGATATAAGCTCCTGGTTGTCCACACATGGCTCTCAGGTCCCCGTTTTGCCGTCTGTGTGTGTCACGCCTGGGTCTGAGCTGGAGGCTGGCTGACAGCTGAAGTTCCTAGGAGGCAGGAAATGGGCTTTCTCAGCTAAGTCATCTGGCACGTCATGGGTGTCTTCTGAAAAGTACGGGGCTGATGGGCCCCGAGCACCCTCCCAGAGTGCAGGGCTCCAGGGCCTCGGGGCAGCCCTCCGTCAGGTGGGCATACAGAGGAGCTGGGCTGTACCTCCAGGAAAGCCAGGAAACCTGAGGCCTGATGCCTCTGCTCTCACTACATGCACCACCTGCCCCATAGGCTCAGGATGAGGCTCCAACTGGAGTGAGAGAAGGAAGGTGTTCTGCAGAACACAAGGCTCAGGACATATTTAACATAGTAATCTTATTGTTATTAAGTATCATTAATACCATATAGAGGTGGAGGAGTGGCAGGAAGAGGAGAAACATGTCTTCGAGTCTGAGCACAGCAGCTAACGTTACCCTCGAGGACATAAACACTGTTAGGGAGGCCTGGGGGGCCTAGAAGCCCCCATATTACATACACTGTAATGCCCCCAAATGTCTGAGACATTCCCAAGAGGAAAGTTTATTGTGGGAAATGTGATAGAACTAGAAACATGAAAGATATTTTTATCATCATTTTCTGCAGATGTAGTTAATAACATGCCCCAGGGTCACACGGCTAGGCAGTGGTAGGGTTTGGATTTGACTCCAGGTCTTCTGACTCCAAATGTGGCACCCTTTTAAGTATCCCATAGCCTCTTCTCTTCGATCAAGCACTTACTCCATGCCAGGCACAGTTCTCAGTCCTTCAGCCAAATTAACCAGTAGCAACCCTATTAACCCTATGCAGTTAAGTACGATTAGTATTCTCATTTCCTTGGTTAGGAAACTGAGCCACTGGGAGGTTAAGAGATGGATAAGATAAGCCCTTGCCCTAAAGGAGCTTACTGAAGGTTACATGCTGGAAAAATGCAGCAAGTACTGCAGTAGTGATATGCAGAGAAGGGCCCAGAGGAAGCCCCTGATTGGTTGCATGTATGTGACTGTGTCAGGGGATGGAGGTGCCTGGCATCAGAGAGCTTCTTGCAGGATGGGCAGGGAAGGGCCGGCCTGGAAAGCGAGGGGCCTCTCTCAGATGCTAACGCTGTTCTCATGGAAACATCTGGCAGGCATACCCAGTCATGACCAGTGGAGCAGCCACCATAGCGGTGGGGAAGGCAGAGGTTGCAGTTGGCCTGCTCCATGAACCCGCCCTGGTGCCCCAGCAGATCGCAGCGGCGGGGCTGTGGTCTGGCACTTCAGAACCAGCCACCTCAACTTCCCCGTGTGTCCTCTCAGCCTGGATGCCCCAGATGCTCCTCCCCTCACCACAGGAGACCCAGGAGAATTGGGCCTCCTCCATCCCAGTAGTCCCCACACTTAACCAGCCAGGCACTTTGTTATTGTTAATCTACCCTGAGACTCCCGGTGACAACTGACAGTGACTTGGCACATTTTCTTGTCAAGAGCTGTTGCCTTGTTGGGAAATCAAGTTTGAATCAAGTGGCTCTTGGGGTGATTGCAGAAGCCAGGATGGGCACGTGGCTGGAGGAAGAAGCCAGCCTGTCATTGCCAAGGATGTCTTAACAGCAGACAGGGCTGTCCCCTTGGATGGGTGGAAGCACTGGGCTAAAAACTGTGTGTCTGGGCAGGTCCCTCCCTATGTCTCTAAGGGGTTTGGTGACCGTGTACATGGACATTCATCATTCGTGACAGATGGAGCTGAAGATTTGGTGCCTTCCCTCAGGGTGACCCTACTGCAGGACTTACTTCCCAATCACCTAGAACTTTCCACTGCCCACAGCCATGCGGGGGTAGGGGAGACAGGAAAAGTGTGGCCTGCATGATGGAAACAGTAAGAGATTTTGCTGTTTGGTGCGCTCTCTGACCCATGTTTCATCATATTTCCTTCTTTGTGGCATCGGCACCAGCTGATGTGCTGCTCAGCAGGACAGGAAGGGTCTAATGAGCTGTGTGTCATGGGGACATGGAGGTACTACGGGTTCTTGTTCAGCTGTGGGACGTGGCTGTGGCAATCCTGGCCCCGAAGGATGCTGAATGCCACCACTGGGACTAGCCTCTCCCTACTCAGGCTGCCAAGAAGGAGGACTCTGAGATCAGAGTGCAAGGCCTGGAATCCTGCCTCACTGTCATTGGCTAGGTGACACGGGACCTTGATTTAGTATCTCCAATGTCAGTTTCCTCAGCTGTGAAGTGGGCATGGCAGTGGCCTCCTCACCTCTGCAGCTGAGGTGCACAGAATATGTGTGCACAGGACCTGGAGTGAGGGCGGCTGCTGTCATTGCCATCTGAGAGGTAGATGCTGCTGGTGGCCTGAGGGAGGGAGAGGAGGACAGATGACTTCCAGAGGGGAGGGTGGGCAGGGGGGAAGGTGGGTGAAACAGCCAGAGTCTTTGGAGAATCTGGGGGAGGAATTCCTGGGTAAGTCTTCTGGGTGCAGGTCTACATTCTGAGGGGAGTTCTGCTAGGGCCTGGCACCAGGACTTGGGCACATCAAAAACCCACACAGGCCAGAGGCCATCTGTAGCAGGATATACCTATTAGAGCAAGAACACAACCCAGAGGATGAGTGGACTGAAGCCCGAGGATAACAGGGATGGAACTGCAGGTAGATGGTCAGGAAGGCAAGCCTTAGTGATTGCTGCAGGCCATTCTGATTTGCATGGCCCCTGGCAAGTGTGTGGGAGGGCAGAGAGTCAGGGTGCTGGGTGCTGACCCCAGCCTGATGCTGGGGCTGGGGTGTGCACTCAGCCTCCCAGGGCCTCAGCCCGTTCCTCATTTGTGGAAGTCAGAGCCCATGCTCTAGAGGCAGCCTGGCAGAGTGGGGAGGCCGAGGGTTCTGAGGTTGCTTCTTCCACTTACTCTCTTTGACCTTCTGCACGTTACCTGACACCACAGGCCTCTGTCTTTCTATAAAATGAGATAATAACCTCCCTTACGGGAATGTGAAGAGTGACTGAGTGGACACATGTGACATATACAATAGTGCCTGGCATGTAGTTAGATGTGTCTGGTGTTCCTAGGACAGGGCCGCGCACCTGGGGAGTAGACACATGGTCACCAATTGCTGGCCCGGAGCTGGCCAATAGACGAGCAAGGATGCCTCACCTGCGGATGGTCCTGAGCAGCGTGGAGCGGGCCTCATTGTGGAAGGTGATGATGATGCTAGTGGGTGGAAGGTCCGTGCAATACACCAGCAGCGTGCATCTAGGGAAGGAAAGGCACAGGACAAGTGAGACCTTCAGGGACAAAGCAGATCTGCAGGGCTAGAACCGAAGGCATCTGGGTGGGCACCCCTATGCCAGATGCTTGATATCTAGAGGGGCTTCCCCAGCTGCAAAGCACGAGGTAAGACCCCATGGCTTCATCGGGCCCTAAGAGGGGCTGGGGAGCTCCAAGAATAACTAAATCTGAATTTTCTTCCACCTTGGGGGAACCTGGGCTTGGAGACAAACTGAGTTGATATACGGAAAAGAAGTGTGATGTTTCTTGCATGCCTGAGCTAGCGTACGGTGGCTCCTGGTAGCTGCATGAACACAACCCCAAGTCTTGGGTTCTGCTCCCCACTCTGTGCCCTTTCAGCCCACCTGCCCACGCCACTGGCCAGTGGGTGGATTCCAGTCGGCAGAGGTTTCACTGTGTTCTGGGTTAACAGCTTCAGGCTACCATGTGGTGCTGACGCCTGGCCCCTGCAACACACACCTAAATCTGGTGTGTAAAAGAGGCAGAGCCCCAAACCCTGGTATGAGTGATAAAACCCCATCTTGAAAAGGCATTCACTTCCATGTATCCAGGATTATTTCCTATGACAATTACATCTGGGGTAATTTCAATTTAATACCTCGCTGCAAGTGAAAATTGTAGCCTGCAGCTTGAAAATTACTATAATAATGAAAATAAACCCGCCAAGTGAGGCTGGTGGCACCAGGGGCTATCACTGGGTAAATGCTTCCTCCTGTTTCTTGCTATTTCAGGGGATGTTCCATTATTGCAGGGGGCTGGGGGATATTAAAAGAGGAAGTCAATAACAGACTTGAGGGAGTCAAGTATTTGCTTTTTTCATTTTCTATTTTTTTCCTGGACCTGGGGCTTTTAATGTAGGGTTCAGAGACCCAGGGATAGACTTCGAGGGACATGTGAGCCTCTGAAATCATTTGCAAACTGTGTGCACAAATGGCATTTTTTTTTCCTGGAAAGAGAGTTCATAGTTTTCACTAGTCTCAAGAAAGTCTGTGGCCTAAAACATTTAAGATACTTAGTCCTAGGCTAATGGTCCTGATGTCATGTTGGCCTCTCAGATAACTCTGATCAGTTTTTTTCTACAGGGGCATACACTGAAGGCTCATGGTGTTGGTCCAGAGAACTTATTTAGAAAAAGCCAGGTAGCTCTGTTCAGGACTCAAGCATGGGCTGGGTGTGCGTCATCCGGGAGGAGCCAAAAGTTAGGGAAGGAAGGCCCCAGGGGCAGAGATGGTGGAAAAGGTAAGTCTTGTCCTTCAAGCCTGTCCTCTCTGCCAGAGACAATTTCTCACCATGTCCTTTCTGCCCCACCTCCTGAATTCAACCCTCCTCTCATGCCCATGGTCTCTCAGATAGTCCTTTTTTCTCAGAGGGGCACTGCAGCAGCTTCCTGACCCGACTTTCTGTCTTCAGCCTCTGCCCCTGCCAGTCATGTCCTGTCCACCACATAGCTCTGCCAGAGCTTCCGCTGGTTTGAATCTCTCCAGCAGTTCCTGATGTATGAAGTCCAAACTCCCTATCACAGCCTTCTAGACCCTTCAAAATCACAGTCTTGTATGCTGCTGTGACTCTCCGCCATGGCTCATGCTACTACCTCTGCATGGAGCAATGTCCTTTTTCCTTCCTCTACCTGAGGACTCTTACTCAACCTTCAAGACCCAGAGCAAATGTCCCCTCTGCTGTGAAGGTGTCCCATACCCCCCCAAATAGGTAAGGACCTGTCCTTTGTGTTGCCATCATTCTGTACATAACTCTTTTCTAGCAGTTCTTGTGATGAGACTCTCCTCAATTTGACTGTGAGTTCCTCCAGAGAAGGCCATTGGCCTTGTCCATCTTTACATCACTAGAACAGGATTTAAGTACACCAGTTGTCCATTGATGGAGAAAGGGAGAAAGTAAGTCAGGAATTGCGCTCCTAGGTCAGCTGAAGATAGCCTTTTCCAGCTTCCTGAGGTGTGACAGCCAGCCCACTGGATGGCTGCCACTGATCTTCACCAACTGGGTTTTATGTCCTTGTATAGCCCCTGCCTCAATGAAGCAGGGCAGCTCATATGACCCATAGAATATGGTAGAAGTGACAGTGTGTGACTCCCAAGGTTAAATCACAAAAACATTGCAGGTTCTGCCTTGGCCACTTGGAGGGAAGCCAGCTGCCATGCTGTGGGGACACTCGAGCGCCCTGTCTATGGAGAGATGTCCAGGTGGAGAGGAACTGTTGCCACCTGCTGAAGGCTGGCACCAACTTGCCAGCCATATGAATGAGCCACCTTGGAAGTGGGTCTGCAGCTCCAATCAAGCCTTCAGATGACAGTGGCTACGGCAGACTTCCAACTGCAGTTCAATGAGACTCCAAGCCAGAACCACCCAGTCAAGATGCTCTGAATTCCTGACCCACGGACACTGTGAAGATAATCAATGATTCTTGTTGTTTTACATCACAAAGTTTAATCAGGAGTGATTTGTTGTACATTAGATAACCAGTACAAAAAGGGAAGGAGAATGCGTTGAAACAGCTCCCAGTGAGAAGAGACCTTGGCCTTGCTTATATTTGGACACAGACCTGACTCACCTAGGAGTGGAGGAGAGGGAGGGCATTGCTCGTAGGTGGTTGAGGCAGAACCAGGATTGAGGGAGACCTGGAGGGAGTCTTAGTTGGCAGGTGGCAGGTCTGTGAGAGCATGGAGGGGCTTGGAGAGGCCCAGGCAGAGGGGAGGGAGCCAGCATGGTCAGCCCCAATGTCAGGGAGGAGGTCATGTCTCTCTAACAGAAGACAAGTCACAGAGCTCAGTAGAGCCTCCTGGTCTCTCCATAAGAGACAGCGGAGGAAAAAGAGCCCAAGCAGAGCGACTCAGTAGGCTGCCACCATCAGGACAGGGTGTGTCCAATGGCCAGGCATGAAGCTGCTCCAGGCTGCTGTGGTCCTTGCCGTGGGGGAAGATGCTCTGAAACCCCTCATGGGGTTAGGACGAAGGCACTGCCTTGGGGATGCTTCCTCTTCCACATGCTGGGAGGCAGGGGGACTCCACACCCCAGCTTTTGCGGTGCAAGTTACTCAGGGGCAAGTTGGGGAGGGAGGGTGGTACTGAGCGTTATCTCCTTAGAGAGCTTTTGGGGACGGGGCCATCTGTCCTGCCTTGGAGGACCGGCTGAGGAGGCAGGTATATTGACCACAGTGACACAGATGCATGCACACACACAGCTATGCAGAGGCATAACTCTGCCTGGGGTGGCAAAGATGGCTTCGTGGAGGAGGAGGTGCTGGATCTCATGGGGGTGAAGTAGGGAGGGGCAGACAGAAATGGGGCACAGAATCCCAGTTATGGGCACAGATCTAGACCTGGAGACCATGTGAGGGAGTTCCCAGAATCCTGGGTTGGGGGATCAGGATACCACTGGCCAGCTGTGGGACCGTGAGCCAATCACCCACCTCTCCAGCTTCCCATCTGCTCCTCTGTAACACGGAACGGGCCCAAGGCTCTCCCGCTAAACGCTCTCACAGCATCCGCTGTCAGAAGCTCTGACCGTAGTCAACATTCAATGCGCATGGTTAATTTGAATGGAATGTCACAAATGCCATTTTGTAACTGAGGCTCAATTGTCAATGGGCATCCGATGTTACTTTCCCAAGCCTCAGTTTCTTCATCTGGAAAATGGAGATAACAATTCTGGAAGATTTTTTTCTCTTAGACTGTTAGGTGATTACAGATGCTTGACAAATAGTAACTATTATTATTTTTAGCATCAGCCCAAATCTGCAGATGGCTCTGCCTGCTGGGTGGAGCCAGACCTCACAGGGGCTGGAAAGGCATCTTTGGTGAGGGGTTCCGTCATGTCCCTCAAGCAGGTAAGCGGCACTGAGAAGCAAGAGGAGGAGGAGAGATCAAAGAATGCAGTGTCAATGTGAGTGAAAAGAACCTGGGCTCTGATGCCTGGATTTGAGTCTGGACATGTCGAGAACTGGCTGTGTGCCCTTGGACACGTCATTTACCCTCTCTGAGCTTCAAGACTGCTCCCTGTAAAATGAGGATAAGTACACATTTTGTTGTGAAGACTGAAGACGATGCATGTGAGCACCTGGTGTTTAAAGGTGCTGAGGAAATAGTAGCTAAAATTGCTATCATCACGCCCAGAGAGTGGCTGAGCCGGCCTGCATGCCAGGTTCAGTTCATTGACTAGAATCACAAGCTCATGGTTTAGAAAAGGAAAGGACCATGGAGACGACACAGCTTAACCTCCTAAACTGGGTTCACCTTACTGACACAGCAGGCGTGGGTTGGAGCCTGAGCCATTGTCCTCCTGGTCTCTGAGACCCCGAGCCTCTGTCCCTGCAGAGTAAAGAACAGAGCTATACCCTACGAGCTCCTCCAGCATGCACAAGCCCAGGGGGAGCAGGTAGTGCGGTGCCATCCCATACCTCACAGGCTCGAAAAGCTTCACAGGACCCCCCTCCTGCCCGTGCTCACAGCGCAGGAGCCCCTTGCCTCGGGTGACCCTCACAACCGCGCCCACTCCACAGATGAGCCGAACTAAGGCTCAGAATCGCGCTCAAGGTGGCACACCTGGTGAGTAACTGGGGTGAGGGAAATCCACGTCTTACGACTCCTAATCTGGTGCTCCTCCCTACAGTCTCCCTGTGAACTCGCCGGGGCTAAAGGCATCTGCCTTGGAGCCCTACACATGAGTCATCTGCGGTCCAAGGACCAAGGGATGAGCATGGGGATGGGCAGCAACAAGGTTGAGAGTCCGAGAAAAAAATCCGGAAAGCCGGACATGGTGAGGAGAGTTGGCCCAGAGAGCAGGGTTTCTGTGGGAGAGATCTAAAAGATTAATCAAACAGTGAGATCTATTAGGGGCATGAGGGAATGGAAAACCCTGCCAACACCGAGCTCTGGCGCCGGCAGACAGACGAGAAAGTATGTTGATAATTTATTAAAGACGCGGTGTTTTACTGGAAGAAGAGCCAGTGAGCAGGAAAGACTGGGGGTGGGGTGGGGGACACCGTAGAGTCTCCATGAGCCAGGAGGAGACTCTGGTCTCAGCTTCACCTCCTGGGGAAACAGACTCCCAGGGTCTCTAGACCTGATGGCCACAGCAGCACATGATGAAGGCATGCTTCTCTGAGCTGATCGCTGACATGCCGTTTCTTTCTCTTCTATTTTTAATGAATGACCCAGTGAAGACTCTCTATTTCCCCCAACTTAAACTGGGGCTCCAAGGGCTTCCTGGACTGCCAACCTCTGGAGCATTCAGTGCCACTTACTGTCCGAAAATGCTTCCAGGGAGGTGCTCTGAGATGTTAACCCCAGGGTCTAGGGAAGAGTGGCCCCTCTTGCCTCTGCACAGTCACTGCCTCCTGCTCACCCCACAACACCCTCCACCCTGCACCTGAATATGTGACAAGTTGGCATGTCAGAAACATGCTCAGTGATGGTCGCTGTCAGTCATCACAGTCATGTCATGATGCGTGTGATGCCTTTTATTTTATCCCACAGGCTCGTTACATCCTGGCAGCAGCCTATAACGGAGAGCATGATGATGATCATCGTCACGCCCACCTCATCAATGAACAGTCAGGGCTCCCAGTGCTTCCGTGGCTTGCCTGCCGGGGCCAGGACCCAGGCCCTGGGACACCCAGACACATGATCTTCCTCCTGTGGCATGCTGCCTTGATGGGAGAAAAGACTTGGTCATAAATCAGAAACATTCAGGATTTTGTTCTCCAGCATGAAACCAGGAGGGAGTGATGGAGAGGCAGATCCACTAACTCTGAAGCAGAGTGGAGAGCATAATTATTATTACTGAAATGTCGGTGCCAAAGAGAAGCTGCTCTGGCTTCTCTGGAATTGACAACAGCTCCGAATCTTAAAGGTGGGCTCTGGCATCCCAGACGGGAGTCTGAAGACAGCTAGAGAATGGGAAAAGGTCAGGCAACTACACAGCACAATGGAACAGAAATCAAACAGGCCTGGCGCGAGACACACTGGGACTGAACCTTCGCTGCTTGGAGTTCCCAGTTTACGGTGATGACGGTATCCACCTCCTGGAAAGCTGTTAAACTACTGCTCATTGAACCCTTCCCAACAGGCACCGTACAGAGCACCTCACATATTTACTGCTCACAGTAACTCCATGAGGCTGCTACTGGTTTACAGATTCACTAATGAGGAAACTGAGGCACAGAAAGGCTAAGGAACTCACTCTGACTAGTGAAGGGAATTTGAACCAGGCCTGCTGGACTCCAGTGTCCTTGTCACATGTTGTAGTACCTCTGTACCAGGACTGTTCCAGCTGTAACCCAGGTCTATTCTGTGGCCTTGTACACTGTGTATACTCACATGCCCACTCTTGAATGACCACCCGAAGAGGCAGTTTCTACTGAGCTCTGGAAACCAGCAGGTGCAGCGACCTGTCCAGGAGGGAGGGACTGGCTGCTGCTCCTCGGTAACAGGAAGATGGGAAACCGCTGGCTGGGCTGCCACAGGCACATCCTAGACAGGGGCTTCCACTGCAGTCTGACCAGGTGGGTGAAGATGTGACCTCAGCAAGGCCCTGGGTGAGGTGGTTCATGAACATCTATTACTAAACAAAAAGCTATGTTGATCTAACTAGCAATGAGGATTTCCTCCCAAGTCCTGTACTTCCAGCACACATTGCAGAGGTCAGACCCAGACAGAGAAAATGAATGGGTCATTTTCATCATGTTCCATTTCCCTAATTTCCAGGGCCAGAAAGGTGAAGAGTGACACAAGCATAAGACATAAAGTGGGAATGGGACCAACTTCCTGGGAGAGAGCTCTCTGTCCCCAAGGAGGTGACAATCTATGGATCCCAGTTGCAGGTGGCGTGGGCACATCTTTCCCTCCCCCACATCTCTCTGTCATTCCATCACCAGTGCTAGCACAGATGGCTTCATAGACAATGGTTCATCCCTTCCTTTCCTCACCACCAGCCCCAACGCAGAGCCAATGTGTGTGAAGAAGAAAGACTGAGAGGAGAAAAGCTCTTGGCCAATGACCTTTCCAGAATGTCAGTTCTCTCAGGACTCAGGGCAGTGATCTTGCTACTGGCTTTTAGAATCACAGATTTCATTTTTAGATCTGAGAACATCTAACACCTCCCCAGCTCAGATCTATGTAAGGAAGCCTGCTCTCAGCTATGAGGAAAAATATAAAATGCCGAATCTGTGGCTGGCCCCTTGGTTCAAACTGAACTCTTTAGAAGAGAAAAATGCAAGCAGTATAAAAAGTATGACAACTGTAAAATAAAAAATTCCTTTTAATCACATTTCATGGGCAACACTGATACACTGTAAGGCATGAAATTTTTATTTCATGTCAATTTTGCCAGGATTTCACATGCAGATTAATTTGTTCATTCACGTAAACATATACTGCTCTTACTTCTTGCCTCAATAGCCACCCTCAGTTTAGTTACAGAAATCCTGTGTTTCAGAAAAGACACTAAACATAACAGTGAGATTTGCTATTCCATTATATCACCACCTTTGAATTGCTGAATGTGTTATTAATTCCAGTGGTCTAGGAAGGGAATAAGTGGGTCAGAACAGAGAAGTGAACTGCTTAGGAACTTGGTTGGGTGCTCTGGTGGGCAGCTTTCAAAGAGTTCCCAGTGTCTACCTCCTTTAACCTCTAACCCTAACCCTGATGAGCATCTTCTCTTGACCCCATGAGATGACCTTGTCATCCCTCTGCTTCCCACACCTCAGCCAAGCCTGCTGACCCTCCTGAGTTCCACAGCTCACTATGCACTATGTGCCAAAACCAAGAGATATCCTCTAATCCTGCCTCTTTCTGCCCCAGACCCAATGTAATCAAATGTAGTCTTGGGCATTTGTCTTATTTATCTCTCCATCTGGCTGTTTCTCTCCATTTCCATTCTGTCTTTTCTGGATTACTGCAGCAACTTCCTCTCTGGCTGTATCCCTTTTCAATCTACCCTGCATGCTGCAGCTAGAATGATCTTTCCAGAACTGCATCTTTAACATCTTTCAATGCTGCCCAACTGCTCACAAAATCAAATCGGGACTCTTAATCGTGGCTCACCATCCTTAGTGGCCTGGCACCACTTCTGATTCCTGCCCTCTGCACTCTCAAAGTTCTAGCCACATTCCACTTCACTTGCTCTTTATCACCTCTGGAACTTTGCAGGTGCTGTCTCTCTCCCATATATCTGAAATGCACTCTCCTCGCTTCCAAGGCCTGGCTATTTTTTCCTCTTCTAATCTTGGCTTGGAAGTTACTTCCCCTGGGAAGCATTTCAATCTCCCAAGGCTTTTCCAACGTGCCTCTCTAGGACCCTGTGTTCACCCCATTGCTGTAATTTATTACCAAGCACTGTGAAATTACTTTTCTGTCTCCTCTACTGACTGTTGCTACAGTGAAGGCAAGGACTTATTTGTAGTCATAACCTCAGTACCCAGGATGGTGACTAAACATACTAGACATACGATAAATGTCTGAAGAATGAGTGGAGGGATAAGTGAAGGTGGGAGGCGGGTTAGGCTGACATGGGGTCAAAGCCAGAGAGGAAAATGTCCTTTGCCAAGCTATGGGTGACACCCTCACAAGGAGCTCCAGAGCAGTAAAAGCTAAGCAAAGGCCAAGGTCAGTGATACAGCAAAGAGAGACCAAAGAAGTTGCCCAAACTGAAGAAGAGTCTGGAAGCTGAAGTATGGAGCCATGAGTCGGGGAGGGGACTGGCGATAAGAAGCCTTGGGCTAAGGGTGTCCTGGGGAATATCAGGTGGCATCTGGTGTCTGTGGAGAGGTCTTAGGTTTTGTCTGTCAGGCTGGAAATACTCAACTGTGTTTAAAAGGCTGGGATATCCTTGTTTACCAAAGTTCCAAGAATGATGAACAATGCCAATGATGAAGCAAGAGGGGAAAGACTGAAGCCTTCAACAGAATGGCCCAGACACCCTCTTCTCCTAGACATACATTATCCAGTAGGGCAGCCACGAGCCACACGCAGTTACTGAACACTGGAAATGTGTCGGGTCTGAATGGAGATATACTGTAAATGTAAAATATGCCCAAGATTTCAAGCACTTAGTATGAAAAAAAGTGAAATATTTTACTTATATTTTTTACACTGATGACATGTCAAAATGTTAGTATCCAGATAGGAAAAAATCAAATATATTACTAAAATTAATTTCACTTCTTTTACCTTTTTAAATGTGACTACTATAAAAATTTAAATATGTGGCTCACATATATTTCTATTGGACATCATTGGCCTAAGTTGTCCCTGAACTTTAATTGGTATATAATACAAATTAAAATTTCAACGTTAGTGGCAGATAATTGTTTCTAGGTCTTGGTTTTCTGGTATGAGTAAAGTAAAATAAAAACATTATAGAGACAATAATTAGGTTCATGACATTTTACTTTGTGGGAAAGTGTATATTTTTAAAATCCCATCATTTACCATCACCGTCATTTCAAAAAGAAACAGTATTTAAACACCTGAAAAGGCCACAATCTCAAAATAATTAATAGCTCTTTCAATTGTAAATGTAGCTTTAAGAAAATCTCTCTCCTGTCTCCTCTCTTCCCCAATTCCATAGATCACACCTGCATTCATTTACCAACTGGCATCTGAAAGAACTGTTTAAGGGTTTGTTCCACTGAATTATGACAAGCCTTTGACCACCCTCAGCAAAAAACATAATTACTGAACACAGAAGGCTGGACATTTCCCACTCTTTGTTCTGGAACCAGCAGATCTATCTTAGTTCTCAGTGCTGCTCAGGATAGTAAGCTGACAGGGTTTTTCAATCTCTGGCCCCAATCTACCTCATCAAGCAGTTCAGCTGCCTGTGCTGACTCATGCAATCCGGGCTCAGAAGAACCACCTGACTTAAAGAATGTAGACTCCTCTGGCTGCATTTAGAGACCTCCTAGAAATGACCATTACTCCAATGCACCAGGATCCTTCTGTTTTTCCAAACAACTAATCCTGATCTTTTACATTGCCTAGCCCCTTCCGAGTGAGCGGAACCCTGAGGTTTGGTGGAAACCCTGAGGCAAGCGGCAGCTTCTGCTCTCCAGGAAGATCAGCAGATCTCTGGAGGCTGCAAAGAGGTTTCTCTTGGAACACTGCTAGGACCTGTGTTAGCTGGTACCAAGTACCACCCAGATAGCAGCTGTGTGTATGTGCATGTCTGTGTGTGTGTGTGCAAAAAAGAATCTTCTCAAAAGGCAAATGCAGAGCCTAGCTGGGACAGAAAGTGCGGAGTTGGGCCAAGACTTATTTTTGAAACGTTTCCTAAAAAAGATACCTTGGTGTCTCGGACCAGAGCTCCTTCATGTCTTATTTTAGCCCTGCTCAAATCCCATCATACAACAGTAATAATAGATGACACAACTGAATCCTCACTCTGTCTCAGGTATTCTTTCCAGAGCTTTCAGCCTGCACGGTAACTCCCCGAGGTGGGTGCTACAATTCTTCCTCTCATTGTGGTGGAGAGGGCAAGTCACAGTCAGTGAGTGGTGGGGCCTCAACATAAACCCAGATGGTCTGGCTCCCCAGTCGGTGCCCTCACGAGCTCTACGAGAATGCCCTTTGAAGATTATCCAGACTCACTGCCTCTGAAACCTTTATTCCAATTGGCTTTTTTTTTTCCTTTTTTTTTTGAGACAGGGTCTCACTCTGTTGCCCAGGCTGGAGTGCAGTGGCACCATCTCAGCTCACTGCAACCTCTGCCTCCCGCGTTCAAGCGATTCTCATGCCTCAGCCTCCAGAGTAGTTGGGACTACAGGCATGTGCCACTATGCCCAGCTAAGTTTTTCGTATTTTTAGTAGAGACAGCATTTCACCATGTTGGCCAGGCTGGTCTCAAACTCCTGACCTCAGGTGATCCGCCCACCTCGGCCTCCCAGAGGGCTGGAGTTACAGGTGTGAGCCACCATACCCAGCCCTTCTTTTATCTTGAATGCTGCATGCTGGAAGATTCTGGAAAGATGGAAAATCATGGGTCTGCGTCATCCCTCACTTGCTAAAGCATAGTATCTCCCCTTGATATTCCTAGAGCTATTTCTTGATATTTCTCAGACTTTCCACCTAAAGGGTCAGAGACGCATCATTCCCTTCTTTCACCTGAAAGGGGAACGGTCCTCCAATTGCTGGAAAGAGCTGTAAAGAGCAAAGGTAAGGCCCGCAGCCAAGGAACTCCAGGAATATGCCAGACTCAGCACCCTGAGCTCAGGAATGGTCTGTTTGAGGGCCAAAGGTCCTATGTCTCTTCCCCAGGGAACTCACATCCGTGTGCCATTCTGGTCTGAAGCAGGGAGGGAAAAAGCAAAGGCTTCCCATACCTTCCTGCACCTTCCTACAGTCAATCCACCCCTGAGCCAATCCTGCAGTCAACTCTGCCTCTTTTTTATATCCCCAAGCCTGATCTACACCCCTCGTTTGTCCTCCTGCAACAGCTGCCTGACTATTCTTCCCACCTGTGGAATAATCACTTCCAACCACTCCTCCCACCCTCTCCACAGCCCTTCTCTCTTCCATCTTCCTAACACACTGCTCTCCTGTAGGAGCCTCCCCCAACCTTCAGAGCCACCTGGGGTTAAACCTTCACCAGCATCCCAAGTCCTCCACCCTCGTGTTAGCTCTTCAGTACCCTGTCCCCATGTTCCCTTGCAGGAGCCTCCTGGCCCTGCTAAACCAGCCCAGTCACTGCCCTTGACTGTACCTGAGTCACAACCTCCACAAACCTCCCTAGATTCTGTTACCTTCCCTCCTCCAGCTGCCCAAACTGTCACTGTTCTGCAGTTTCGCTGAAATCACTTCCTCCACCACACTCCACGTGGCCTCCTGGTATGACTGTTCCCCTTTCTAAATCACTGTACCATCTTCCTAGGTAACTGCTGCCTTCTTGCAGGCAGGGGCCACTTTTCTACTTCTTTAAATTCCTATGGACAAGTTATTCAAGCTACTGGAGTCAGTTTCTTCATCTCTAAAACCACGGTCATAGCAAAGTTGTGAGGCTGAACCGAGAGAACATATATATGGTGCCTCCCACACATCAGGGGAATGGTATCATCAATAAGTGTGTGCCAATTGTGGCACTGGATTTATGTGTGAACATGGAGAATTCTTTGTTGAGCGAGGATGGTTTTAAATTTCCTGTGGTTTGATTTTCTCCTTCTGTTCTGAGGATTCACTCGCTTACCTGCACCTGCACTCCCAATCCCTGATATTCTCAGTAGCTTGAGAAGGAATCGCGAGGTGCTCGTTGGGCCCCTATTCACTCAGCTGATACTGATGGACAGTGTGAGTGCCAGGCACCATGCTAGGCTCGGGAGATGCAAAGATAAGTCAACATCCCTGCCCTAGTTGCTCAGGGGCTTGGAAGGGAGATAGGCAGTAAGCTGATGTCTGCAACGCACAGCAACGGGTGCTGCTCAGGGTGAACATGGAGGACAGAGGGGCTGCCAAACTCAGTCCGAGGGGCAAGCGGTCTTCCCAAAGAGGAGACCCTCCACACAGATTCCCAAAACACAAAAGGGCATCCTGAACAGAGAAAGTAGCAATGATGAGGAGCCCTGAATCCTCACAGCACAGTCGGCACAGGCCATGGCCTGATGGGGGTGGCCTTGACTTCAGGGTGGGGGTAGAGACAGGCGCTGTGTGCCCACAGCATGTGAAGAGTTTCAGGTGAGGAGTGATCCTTCTGCATTTAGAAAGCCAGAGCCAATGAGGAGGGCAGCTGGGGCCTATCACAGTTACCCAGGTGAGAGGGCGCAGTGGCTGAGTTTGGCAGCAAGATATCTTAGGGAGCAAGAGATATATCAGAGGAGACCACAAAATGGGGGTGGGGGGAGAGCAGGATGATGCCACAGATCAGGGCTTGGGTGAAAGTCTGAAGGGTGGTGGCACCCGGCCTGAGATGAAGCAGACGGGAGCAAACAGAGGGTGCTTGCTATCTTGAGAGACAGGGCAGGCAGGTAGGTGTGGGACAAGGAGTACATGATGCAACCTTATGAGGAATCGAGGAGGAGAGATAGGGAGGCAGAAGAGACTCAACCACCAGGCCTGCTCTAGCCAGCCCACAGTTATCATGAGGGTCAGACAAGTCAGGAGGGGAGAGCAGTTTGGATAATACAATAAAGTTTCCATGGAGATCAGGGGTTCCTCTTGTTGCCTCAGGGACAGTAAAGATAAGCTCAAGGACATTTACTGATCTTGCCCCTTGCTAGCCCAGTGGGACCCTCACTGCTCTGTGATCCACAGGGTCCCCAGCTGAGTCCTACTTCCATCACATCCTACGGTCTCCGCTTACTTTGCCAGCTGCCTAGGGCCTCATGTGGCCCTCAGCGCTCCATCCCGCGTCTACCACCCTCGGCTCAGAGGTCTCCCTTCCACAGCAGCCCCCACCCAGCTGTCATCTCTCCTGCTCTTTTCATCTCTTGTCAAACACATTTTGCAGTTGCTGACCCCTGGCTCTAAATCACTCCCTCTGGTGGCTTCCATCCCCAGTATCTTGCAAGCACAAATTTTACCAGACGTGGCATTGCAGTCGCCTCCTTGCTCATTTTGCTTTCCAGTTTTTAAAGTAAGTCTGACATTCAGGCAAGTGGGACATTCAGGCAAGTGGGACGTTCAGGCAAGAGCCAAGGCTGAGGCCCAGAGCTCTCCAAGGACTTCCCTGCCTACATGCCCTGCACACAGCCCACCTTGTTCTCAGCTCCACTGTGATTCACGTGAGATACAGCACCCCGACTTAGAGCTGGGGAGCAGGGTGCAGAGCCAGGAGCTCTCCACATTCATCCACGTCTCCCATTTCTCCACCCCTGGACCTGTTACCTGTCTGCCCTGCCTCCCAGACCTGTTTTGGCTTACAGCTGCAGAGCAGCGGGAAAGATGATAAAGCCAGAACTATTGCTGGCCCTGATGCCCCCTCTTGCCTGGGTGACTGCGGCAGGCCCCAGCTGCCCTCCTGATGCCAGTACTAACTTGACTACTCAGGGCCACAGCTAGCAAACAGTCACCAAGTGCTTACTAGAGGTTAAAGATGAGGCTCAGCATTTGACATCAATCATTTTACCTCACCCTGAGGACCACTATTATTCCCATTTTACAGATGAAGAAATGGAGTCTCTAGGAGTTTGAGTAACTCACCCATGGTCCAGCTAGTAAATGACAGAGATGTTGTATGTCAAAGCTCACAGCGCTAGGAGACCTAGCCCAGGAACTTAGTCAACCAGTTATGTTGCCTGGGTCTCAGCTTCCTTCTCTGTGAAATGGCAATGACCTCTTCACCCAAAGGGCTACTGAGGACATAAGAAAGAGATGAGAAAGTACTTCGTGAAGTCCTATAGAAATACAAGGCATGGGCCGGGCACGGTGGCTCAAGCCTGTATTTCCAGCACTTTGGGAAGCTGAGGCGGGCGGATCACCTGAGGTCAGGAGTTTGAGACCAGCCTGGCCAACATGGTGACACCCCATCTCTACTCAAAACACAAAAATTAGCTGGGCTTGGTGACAGGTGTCTAAAATCCCAGGTACTCAGGAGGCTGAGGCAGGAAAACTGCTTGAACCTGGCGGGGAGAAGGTTGCAGTGAGCTAAGATCAGGCCACTTCACTCCAGGCTGGGAGAAAGAAATACAGGGCATGAAGAGTCTTACTCTAAGGGCTTACTGCATGGTTCATCCTCTCCTGTAGGAATTGCCCCAGGACCTTGGGCCCAACACAGAGCCTCCTTGAAATTTCCTCAAGCCAATCCTACCAGCCCTGTTTCTTCCTGGCAGTAGAGGCACATGTATTATATCATAAGAGCCAGTGGTTCTTTGAAGCACTTGGGGGCAAATGGTAATGGAACTTGACAGTGATCCAGGTTTTAAAGAGAAGACATCTGTGTGTTCCAGCTCCTTATTCTAGACTGAAAATGTGGGCAGGTCACCAATGTTTGCAGTCAAGCTGCCTTCGACATGATGTGCCAACTCCAGGAGCAAGCAGCTCTGCTATTGCTGTGTTTAATAGGTCTGGGGCTTTCAGATAAGTGAGAAGACATGTCAAACCAGCCTACATGTGCACCTCAGGCTGGGAGAGGTCTGGTGACCTGCACTGCGTGGAAGGCATGAGAGGGTGGAGAAGGCCCGCATGAAGAAATGGACAAGGTGGCAATAAAAAGGGCTCTGATGCTCTGTGGGGCCCTGGAGTCCTGTTAGGAAGTGAAGTATGCGAGGGGAAAGAGTGATCCAGGGCAGGGGGAGGGGCGGCACTGCCGAGCAGGAGGGCTTCATGTTTCTGGAAATAGCGTCCAACTTACTTAGATCCTAAGCCAGTTCCTGCATGCTCTTACCGGCAGAAGTCTTTTCAAACCAGCAGACAGAGCTGGAAATGACCTTAATAAGCATCTCCGGCTTACTTCTCCCATCTTACATGGGAGGAAACAGACACTCAGGGAGCTGAAGGCACTGTTGGGCAGTATCTTAGAAAGGGTATGCATCCTCTCAGGCTCAGGACAGTTATTTTTTCCCCTTACTTTATCACGCTGCCTCAAAATACTGGACAAAATGGCAAAAAATAACCAGAAGAAAGGCAGGTTACTGAGGGGGGACTGAGAACCAGGCCCTCTGTGCTTGGTTCTTGAGCAAAAGGCATAGACAGATGCAGAGAGAAGGGGCACAATGCTTGCTCGGGCATGCAAATGGTTCAGAAACTTAGGAAAATGTGTGCCACTTCATTGATCAGCAGGGAGAGGCAAATTTAAACCACAATAAGATACCACTACTCAGCCTCCTGGCAGGCAAAAATGAAAGAGACAGACGATAGCAAGTGATTGATAATGAGGACTTGGAGCAACAGGGACTCTGCTATAAGCACTTCATTAAATATTTAATGATATCTACAAAAGCTTCTAGGGGTACAGCCTACAGAAACACATATGCCCATTCACCAAAAGACAAGTAGAAGCTTAATCATAGGAGCTCTAGCCATAAAAGCCAAGCTAGAAAAACCCCAAACGAGCATTGATAGTTGAGTAGATATAGAAATTGTAATATGTTCATATAAAGGAATACTACACAGCAATGAGAATGAACAAACTGTGTCTTGCAAAATGTGGCTGAGTTTCATGCACGGAACTTTGAGGGAAGCCAGGTACACCAAAGTACATACTGTGTAATCCCATTTACATAAAGTTCAAAACCAAGCATTAATCTTGTAGGTTAATTAATCATTAATCTACAGCTTTTGAAGACAAGGTAGCCATGAAGGATTCTGATGGGGCACGGGCAAAAGAGTGGCTCCTGGCAAACTGAGAATATTCTTTAACCTGATGTAGACACTTGATGCAGGAAATAGGTGTGTTCTCTTTGGAAAAATTCTTCAAGATGTGCCTGCAGGAGGTGTGTACTTTTCCATATGTATGTTATATTTCAATAAAAGATTTCCTTGAGAAAAGATGAAGAGAGTTTCTGGTGTTGGGGCAGATTTTGCTTGTGCTGGAAGATTTCAAAAGCCACTGAACTGGAACACGGAAAGCTCATGAAATAGACAAAAGCTGCAGCCAAACTCAACAGCATTGTCTTTTCCACTCCTCCTGTGTTCCCCATAACACGGAGGAGAGCACCCCCGGAATGCAGAATGCAAATCCAGGGGATCTTCTTCGCCCCTCTTCCTCTGTACTTTAAAGACAGATAATTCAGAGGAGAGAGAACTGATACTACATTGCCCTTGGTGTTACTGAAACCCTGAGTTCATGGGCCAGGGCTTATTTTCAAGGCTAACTTAAGGGGTCATGCCTCCTGTGGAAAGTGATCTATAAGGTGGGGAGGTACTAGTGGCCTGGGGAGGGTAGTAGGGTAGCTCCCACTTGTCCACCTGGGGGATTTATTCACTGGGGGCATTCAAGTTCCATGAGGGCAAACTTTCAGTCTGGCTTTTTGTTGTTGTTGTTGTTGTTTTTAACTGATCTATACCTAATAGTCTTAGACTCAATAACTTGTAGAATGAATTATTCCTCGCAGATATTTAATCCAAATCAGTTTTCCATCCTGGGCATTGAAAATATCTCTACATCTCTTTCCACATCTCTTTTCCCTGCCTCGTTCCCCAGGTAATGTGAAATGTAGGAGGCAAACTTAGGGAGGGAGAAGGGAAATCTGTCTCCAGAACAAAGACCACTTGGTACCTTTCAAAGCCACACAAGGTTCTTCTTGGGTTACCTGCCCACAGGCATTTGGCCCAGATAGCAGAACACCAGATGACACTATTGATTGAATTAGATGGCTGAAATGTATTATTTTAGTACCTCCGGGCAAAGCTAAAATATAATAATCAAGCTATCTTAATTGGGAAACCCAGAATCCTCATCTATCACCTCTTCTCTTTGCCCTAAATCACAAGTCAAACACACACACACACACACACACACACACACACACACACACTTTCTCTCTCAGTGAACTTTAGACATAATAATAAGTTCTATGTTTGTGACAAAATAAAATAAAATATATGGACCTACAATCTGAAAAATTGATTTTGCACTTCAGCCAAGCACGGACTAGCTGTGTGACCCTGGACAAGCCCCCTAACCTCTCTGAGCCCAGATCCCCTGACCTAGGTGTGCGGTTAATCTGCTAGTCTTGCTGTTCTGCTCAAGTCTGTGCAGCCCACACTGGTGCTCAGTCTGGAAACCCAGCGGTGAGTCTGGGGATGAAGGACAGACTCCTTTTCCAGGCCCTACCAACTCCTTCTCCCCTAAGACTAGCTCCTGCTTCTCACTGTTTCTGCCCTGCTTCAGAACGAACTCCCCAGTGGAAGATCCAATGCCCCCACCCTGAGGATGAAAATGCTTTCAGGCCAAGTTCCCATATCAGGCTCTAGCTCCCAGGCCAGCCGCCTGTTCAGCCTGCACTTTGTTTGGGACAGTTGTCCAGCCTTGGGGCGGGAGCACCACTCCTGCCTGGTACTGCTTTGCTCCTTCACACTTTGGCTTCCTCCTGGCTGTGGTGCTAGCCAGGAATGTGTTACTTAGGGCATCTCCCAGGGTTGCCGTGACAATGAGGCAGTGACAGCGTGAACATGGAAGCATTCCAGGGTTTACTGAATAAACTCTAATCTCCTTATCCTGAATTCAAGACTTTGCCACATGTCCCCAGGTTATCTTCCAGAATATTCTCCCCCATTCCTCCCCTCCATCATTCCACACCCTAAGTAACTGGGCTTACTCCTATAAAACACTGGCTCTTCTATCTCCTTACATTTCCTTATGCTTTTCCCTCAACTTGAAATGCCTACTACCTGGTAAAATCCTACATGCCCCACTCACCAGCACACTAACTGCAGCCCACGCCATCTCCTTCCAAAAGCCTCTGCCTCCCAGCCACGTGTAAATTCCTTCTCCTTCACAGGCCAGCCTAATGCTATTTTGTCTTTTTCACAGGACAGTTCCTAACTCCTGTGCTGTGCTACATGGCCAAGATGGAAATAACTACACCCAAACAGGGACAGGGCAGGAGCTGGGTGCTTGAACACTGAGGGCAGGAAATTCGTGTATTAATTCCAACAGCAAGGGTATGGCCTTAACATAATCCACATTTGAACATCAGGAAGTGGTCCCATGTCCATTTCTCCCACTAGGCCATGAGCCCCTGGGGAGTGCACGCTAGTTCCTAACACAGGACTTGGCGCATGGCAATTGCTCAATAAATGTGTAGAGTAAAGGCATGAGCAAATGAGTGAGTGAATGAATGAATGAATGAATGAAATGTACAATGCAAGGTCAACGTTAGCAGGAATTCCCTAAGAAACAAGGTGCAAGAAAATAAATTAAGCTAAGGCAGCTTAGATGAATTCTCATCCGTGTTGTTGACTGGTCCCCTTCGAAGTCTGAGGAGTTACCCCTTTGGGAAATCTCCCAGAAACTCAAAAAAACAGGCACTCAAAGAACAGCAGGAGGGGCCTGCAGGCTCAGGATTCAAGGAAATCAGGCGACCAAGACTGGGGAGGAATCCTGACCCAGAGGCCCTTGCTAACTCCTGTGCTTTGCTATGTGGCCAAGACAAAACTAACTACACAGAAAACAGACATGGCAGGAGCCCCTATGGTCGTTCCTCTCCTCTTACCCTGGCAAGATGGTACTGCAAACTGCCCCAGGCTGTGGACACAGTTCTGCTGCACAGCCACTTCCAGGATGTCCTGCAACTCTTCCTGCTGTTCCCTTCCTCCCCCAGAGGGGGAGATGCTCTGGAGTGACTCAGAGATCAAACTCAGAGATGCTCTGGAGTGAAGGCACTTAGGCCCACCATCAACAGGCTCACATCCTGTATTGAAAGTGGCGCACGGGGGGACCAGAATGTCACAGAGGGGACTAGCTTGTTTGTAAAAGCTAACTATCTGTGATGGGCTTTCCCTCCCCTCCCCATGGCTGCATGGTGTGGAATCACTAACGCTGTGCTGAGCTAGTGGAATAGCCTTGACTCTGAGGCAATATGAACATTTTTTATGCTTTGCCATTCCAGCTGTAAAGATTTTTATCCTATTACTGCTAAGTGATGAGTACAAGGAGAGAAATGATGATCTTTGGCAGCCATTCCAACTGAGTAAATAGAAGGAGGGAGAATTGCTACGAGAGGCTGGGCCACTGCCCCCTCATTTCCCAGGAGGAAAAGGAGCCAAGGAAAAATGTCTTCCTGGTGGGATGTATCAAAGTGTGGAATTTTCCCTCCAGGCAAGTGATGGGCGCCCCACTGTCTGAGCCATTTAGCACCGCACTGGACAAAGGCTGGGAGAATATGTGGAAGAAAATACACAGACCAAGCCAAGCCAGGCAGAGGTGACCCAATGAGGCTTCCCCAGGTAGAGCTTTCAGCCCATAGCTCACAAGCTCAGTCCACCCTGACCCCTGCTCTCTGCAAGCAAAGCAACCCCATGATCGGCACTGCTAGTAAGCACACACATATGCTTTATCAAAATATTCCCTCTCTCCTGGAGGGGTGTGTCTCTATTTGTGGCTATTTGTCTGCCAGATGTTTCATGTACCACTTGGATAATGGCAAATCCAGCTGTTGTCACCAGAATGGGTGATGGGATGGAAGTGGGACAACTGGAAAATGAGGACTACTTGTTGGACCAGTCAATGCTTTATGTATTGAAATGTAATTGTGGCTAATAGTTCTCTATCGTATTACAATGCAATTGCGGTTTTTGCCACTAAAGGTAATGGCAAAAAACGCAATTACTTTTCCACCAACCTAATATATAAATAGCAGAACTCCTCTGGACAATCATCTCAGACTCACTTCAGCCAGAAGTTGTCTGTTCCTTACAGTGAATTCGATAGTAAAAGCACATCACCTACCTCTCACCCCCAGTACATGTAGCCCCATTTTATTCATCTTCATGATCTCATAGGACTTAAGCAGTGACCTGGAAACGAAGGCTCTCCTCTGTGTTAACACAATTGTCGACCTCATGAGGGGAAGTTGGAGCTAGGATGTCCCCAGGCAAGCTCCATGTTTTGTTCAACTGAGGTGAGTGGGGGCCAGCGTATGTGTATGTATCTGGAATGAAGAGACCATAAATGGAAGAAAGGATTCATCTATAATTGTGTGGACTTGAGGAATGATGAAGCTTCGAGGTTAGTCAGTCCAACACCTTAATTTTGCAACTGAGAAACGAGGCTGAGAGGAGCAGGGATATGCTGAAAGCCACTGAGGGGTACCTTGTTCTTGCCTTGTCACCTAGCCTGAGACTAGGGATGAGAGAACCAGGCTGCAGCAGAGACATGCATGTCTACAGGCTGATGACAGAGGTTACCATCTCAGCAGTGAAGATCACATCAAACGCGTGTAAGGGGTGTGGTGGGCACGGGAAGGCCGTTAACCCCAAGCACGAATGAGCAGGGCACACCTGCGAAGCTCTAGAACTTACCTTTCGAACCATACTGGATGTGGTGTCACTCAGTGCCCACCGCCAAGGACCCTGAAAATCCTGGGAAAGGCTCAAAGCCTGCCCCTGTCTTAGCTCCTTCTACTCCTGCTCTCTGCTATCTCACATTCCACATAGACTGGACTGTCTCTTATAAAATATCATGGACTTCATGGGTGAAGAACTAAAAGAAAAATGGCTACTAGCTTCCATTCCAGATATAGGGAAATTAAGCCCCCAGGCCTCTCTAGGCTTTTTAAAATCACATGGTGCCCTGCATGGCTTGCTTATAAGGGGTCCACACCGCTGGTGCACCTGGGGATTCAATCAGCACAGCTGCCTGCTGGGCAAAACTTCTACAGCCTTCCTCCTTTCTCCCCCTCCTCACCCACCTGCTGCCTCCTCCGTCATGCAGCATCTTCAGATTTCTGAGCTGCTCACCCCAACACCCGCCCTCCTGGCAGCACTTGCTCTATTGCTCAGCTAATAGTTCTCTGTTTCAGGCGCTGTCCAAACGCATCCTATAAATCAGAATCCAATTACTGTGGTAAGAAAATTGGAAGCAAATTTAATAAGCTCAGACCCCTCCCACATGCGGTTTCTTCACCCTTCTTTTTTCAGTAATGAGAACTCTTTAAGGGAAAAGCATTTTTCCTTTAACTCAGAGTCTGTTCTGATTCCTTCTACGAGGCCCCTGAGGATCGAAGGGTGATGAGAAGGGGCTTGCTTTAGCTCCTCTTTTACTCGCTACACATAAAGCAGGTGGGAGAGGGTGGTGAATTGCCTTTCCAGTCTTATCCTCCCTTTCATTGGTTCAACATTTATTGAATTCCTATCACACACAAGGAAAGCACTGTGGGAGATGCTCAGCATGTTACCCCAGAGGGCAACTGGTATCAGTAGGACCTTAGCTGCAAGTCATGACGGGAACACAAAGGAGGCCCAGCAGGGGCAAAGACCGTATCAATGTGATTGGGTATCCTCAAGGAACCAGAAGTCCAGAGTGGGCCAATGGCAATGGGGCCAGGAGTGACCCCACTATAGGAGCTTCTCGGTAGAGGTGACGCCAATTGCTAGGAGGATGGCAGGACATGGAGCCTGTGAATGAAGGAACTGGGAAAGGAGGGAGGGGCAAGAAGGAACCAGAGAGGCCAAAGTCTTGCAGGGCCAGAAACAGAAGTCATGTCAGTGGAGAAATGGAGAGGGCTGTAGTGTGTGGGGAGGTGGTGGCCTTATTCCAGGGTCTCTACTCTCTACTCAGACCCTCAGCCTTTTGGCCGCACCAATCCCACCTATGAACTTCACCTGGGTTACAAAAATAAGCCACAGGTACAAGCTGGTGTTCTGTGGTTTCTAAACTCGAGCTGGCATTAGAATCACCTGTAGCTCTTGCCGAGACGCAATCAGTTCAGATCGCTGCACTCCACCCCCAGAGTTTCTGTCCCCATAGTTCTGGGTGAAACCTAAGAGTTTGTGTTTCTAACAAGTTCCCAAGTGATGCTGATGCTGGTGGCCTGCTGGTTTGGGGAACCAGAATTTGAGAATGGTTGTTCTAAGTCCCTGCTATTCAAAGTGTGATTCATGGACCAGCGGCGTTGGTATGACCTGGGAGCTTGTTAGAAATGCAGACACTCAGGCCCCATCTCAGATGTACTAAATCAGATTTTAACAAGATCCTCAGAGGGGTTCTTTGTTTGCCTATTTAAGTTTAAGAAGCGCTTACCTAGAGTAGTAGTTCTTAACCCTGGCTGGGGAGCTTAGAAAAGAGGTACTTCAGCTGGTTGGAATCTGGGTATCAGCACTGAAAGAAAGCACCCCAGGTAATTCTTGTAAGAAGCCTGGATTGAGAAATGCTATGACAGATGCTAAGGACCAGCACCCCACACTCATGGGGATTTGACACCACTCACTCCCATTTCTCTGGAATTAAACCTGACCTTGAAACCCACCTCTGTTCTCCTCTGCCCCGCCCCCACCATCCCTGACAACTTAGTGATCTTAATGCTCTTTCCTGGTACTTGGGGTATAGATGTGTGCTCACTTTGGGGGTTAGTTGTGTCTCTTGCCTGATCATCTTGAGTTTTCTGGCAGAGACCTCTCCTTTCATTCCTGGCCCTTAAGTATCAGCCTGCCCACATACCCTGTAATAATAGCAACAACTAGAATTTGAAAAATATTTTCTATTAGGTAAATACTTTATATATATTTTATTTGCTTTTTATAAAAACTGAATTAGGTAGGATCATTATTGTGATTTTTACCCCTATTTTCCAAAAGAGGAAACTGAGGTACAGAGAAGCTAGGCAACTTTAAGTTTACTCCTAGTCAGCAGCACAACCAGGACTGTAAATAGGGCAATCTGATCCCAGGATCAGTATCCTTAGCCCCTGGGCTGTTACTGCCTTCCATTCAACTCTGCTTTTACAAAGAAGGCTTGGCCTTGTCCTGTTGCTGGTGATGGGGTTGATAATGCATGTTTACATTTCATTTTTGAGAACTTAGGTAAAAAGCAGGGCTGGATTTACAGCAGAGATCTTCATTGCAATTTCGTCCCCAAGGGGATGTCTATGGCAAAGTCTGGAGACATAGTTAGTTGTCACAACTTGGGGAGTGTGCTACTGGCATCTGGTAGGCAGAAGCCAGGGATGCTGCTAAACAGCCTACAATGCACAGGACACCCTGCGACAAAGCATGATCTACCCCCAAATGTCAGTAGTGCTGCAGAGAATCCCTGGTCCCTAGAACACAGGTCACCAGCAGCATCAGCTGGTCAGATCTGAGGCAGACAGGGCCCAAAAGGCCAGGCAAACTCCAGGAATTGCATCAGAATGAAGCTGGGACACCACGGGGAGACGGGAGTCACAGAAGGATTAAGAGACATAGCTGATGACTCCACCCTACAGTCAAGGTTTCCCTGAGAACCAAGAGCTGGAAGTGGGAGATCCCGTAGACAGAAGAGCCCAGTTGAAAGAAGAAAACAGGGCTTTTCTGGCAGTCTTTGGAGCTCTCATCACCACAAGGGTGACACCAGTATGGTGACTAAACTTGGCTTGGAGATGGCTGATCCAATTGGTGGCCCCTCACAGTGCTAGCCTGGGGATTTGCACATAGTAGGTGATCTATACCCCTAGCTGGCTGCTGGTCCCATGTGCTTGCCCTCATTCTCAATTGCCTGACCTTTCCTTTTCATGCACATTCAGAGTAAGTTCTTCAAGTCTGAAATTCTCTGACTTACACAATCCCAGCTCCCACAGGGCAAGGCTGGTGCCCTGAGGCAGATATATGGCTGATACACTTTCCCTTTTTGTCTTCCCAAAGGGAGTCTAAATTCTGTCTAAATCCTCTCTTCCCTTCTTGCTGTAATCCCAGCAGATCACACTTTCTTAACAGATGGAACACACTGGGCTAGGTGCAAAGCCTGGAACTGGACATCGTGAGCTGGGCTCCTTGGAAACAGGCTCAGTTCTTCATCACCTACCACCACATATGCCCAGCCCTTGCAAAATGTTAGTTTCTGCCTCTAAATGGTAGAAGAAGGAAACTGCAGAAACTAGTCCTGCTCGGAGTACCCCCAAGTACCTGCCTACTCAGTGAATTACTTGTTGCCTTCTTTCTGCAGGTGGGAGCAGTCACAGGTGTCTCTCAGGGGGCTGTCATCCAGATGCGCCAGCAACTTTCCTGGCTAGGAGACCTCCCTTTGCCCCTCAAGAAAGCCCTGGCCTCTGGACTCAGGACAAGGGTCCACCTGCCTAAGACCCAATGGAGCTTCTCAGGCTCCTGTCTCCTGTCTGCTCCCTCTTCCCATCTCTCCTACATGCAGTTTCTCCTTGGGGAAATACAATAACCTAACATTTAAATAAAATTCTCTCAGATGCCAAGGAGTAGGACAAGTGCCCAGGAATTTAAACAGGAATAATACAAGACTCTGACTTTCAGACGCTTTCAGGCCAACAGAAGGGAGTAAGCAGGTATAGCCCACGCCCTGGGTCTCTGGCAGTAGGGGACTGCCAGGAACTGCTGCTAAGGCAGAGTCTCATGGGTCCCTCGAGGGGAGAGTTAAATTCACAGAAAGTCAGAGTTAGAAGAAGCTGTAATATCATCTAGTTCACCCCCCTTGCTATATTCATAGGAAAACCAAGACTTTAGCTGCTTTTGGCAATGATAGTGATTAATAAGGACTGGCTGAGTCCCTCCAAAGCATACATGCTATAGAAGATAAGGTTTCTGAGTAGTGCAACCTACTTGGGGACATGGAGTCCACCAGCCTTCACAGGGTACCAGCTTAAGAACTGCCAGAGGAATCAGCCTCATAAGTCATGAAAATTCTTGCTCTTCTGCTCATAAACCCCTGTTTCCACAATGTGAGTACCCATGGACCCAGACAAATATAAGAGCCTCAGAAGCTAACACCAGTACCACAGCCTCTCAGCATGCCAGTCTGCTATTTAAGGCTGATGCAAAGTCAAGTTCCTGCAGCAGACAAGAAAGGCCAACACAGGTCTTTGGCATTTCTGGGCCCCCAGTTTGGAGGCCAGGAGCCCGTGAGTGGAGGAGCTGGGACTGAGATTGAACCTGATTACCAGATCTCACCAGGGTGCATAAGGGCTGCTATGACTCTAAAAAGGGTTGGTTGTGAGGCAGAAAGTCTTCACAAAGCCTCTTCTTGCTGGGAAACAAAGCTTTCTACGTAGCTCCAGGCCTGATCTCTGCAACCTACTGAAGGCATGGCCTGACTAAAGGCTGGCAGGATGGAGCTGTGTGAACGAGCCCCTCCACAGGCAGACAGAAGAACCAATGGCAAGCTGGCTCCTCTTCTCACATGGCAAAATGTCCAAGGGCTGGCACAGGAAGGCTCTCTCCCAGTCACAGAAGACATCGTCCACCTACCTGCCCCAGGGTCTGATCATCCTGCCATTCCCTACTTTGGAACTCAGGCCTGGGTGTGGGAGTCTGCCAGGGAAAAACAGGCCTTGGCTGTAGTGTTTTTGGTGCTCTACGGGTTCGTGTCAAATGATCCCTAGGGTGAGGAGCAGGTTAAAGTGAAAGAGGCCACCCCTGCCCCCAACCTCCTGGTGGGAATTGGAGGGTTTGGGATGGCTCTCAGCAGTAAGCAGTAGACAACAAAGACAGGGTCAGTCACCAAATCCAAATCCCTTTAGTGTCCAACCAGCTGCAGATGGTCCAACCCAATTCTTAGCACTGGGCACTGCACACAGTAGGCCCCAAATCAAGCCTGCTGTTGATCTCTTTTGACTGCGGGGGTAACAGAGTAGGAGGAGGAGGAGGTACCTCAGATGGCGAGTGTCCGGGATGGCCCGATTGCTGGAGATCCGCTCACTCTCCCGCTGGTTGAAAGCATACAGCTTATAGGGGTCGTCACCAACGCGCCACTTTTTGGCATTCAGATACCGCCGCTCATCAAACTGGTCCCACAGGTCATCCCAGTCAGCGTCCGAAGGCTGTGCAACACGAATGGGAAGTCTGTGAGAATGGCTCCCTGTCCTCCACTAGCCCCTGTCTGCTTATCAGTACCCGACCCCAGAGACCAGGCTTATAGTGGCAAGGCCTGGCTCAAAGATGGGGTCAGAGGCAAAACAGCAACAAACCATCAGCAACAATAAAAACAGAACGATGACAACAATGGCTGCCACCATTTTCTGAGCACTTCTATATACTGGGTGCTGTTCTAGGATCTTGACCCACATTACTTCATGTAGTTCTCAGAGCAATTCTATGAGAGGGATACTGTGCATCCCCTTATTATACAGATGAGATAACAGCCTGGAGAGGTAAGGACCTTGCCCAAGATCCCACAGTTAGGAAATGGCAGAACTGGAACTTGAATTCTAGTATCCCAACCCCAGAGGACATCTCTCCAGGGCAATTTGAGAGTGCTGGAGTGTGTGTGGGAAAGTGCTGGCCCCACGGCTGGCACAGAGTTTCATGAATGACTGTCATTCCTCCTTGGCTGTAGAAGAGGCAGTGATGGGAAGGAAGGAGGAGCTCCATCTACAGTGGTGTGCTACTCACCGCCACCCTATCTGTCCCTTTCTTCCTCCTACCCAGGAATCTGGTATTTTTAAGAAGCATCAGTGGGGTAGTGAGTAATAACCCTAACTGTAAGTGGAGAGCACCTTAGAATGTGGAAGGTGGCTTCTCTATTCATGATCTCGTTTCATCTTCACCAAAACCCTCTGAACTGAGTAGGGAAGATGAAGTTCCAAAAGGTTTACTGGCTTGTCTGAGGTCACACAGGTGGAAAGTGGCAGAGCTCAAAGCAGACCTCAGTCTCTTGGGCCCCTCCAGCACAGGAGGCAAGGGAATGCCTCCTAGCCACAGCCCAGGCTGCCTAGTGTGGGTCTGCCCTGTCCACACCAGCTCCACAGCCAACAGACTGTTCACATAGCCAGCAGGAGGTGTGGACTTCAAGGCCTTGAGAAGCTGGACACCTAAATTTGGTGGTCACTTCCCAATGCATGTTAGCACTCTCAGCCCTGGGGAGGAGCTGGTTTGTATCTAAAACAGCTCAGACCTTTCAAGTTCATAAAACATAAGACTCTGTGTTTCCAGGAAGAATGTGCTGATCAGGTTCTGATCTGGAACATGAGGGTTGGGGCTGGGGCTGACACTGTCCCCGAGGGTGGGGTGCTCAATTCATGTGTTACTGACCCCGGTGGCCGTGCAAGTATCTCAAGCTGCCTGGGTACTAACGGCACTGAGCTGAGAGCTGCCCATCCCATTACTGAGTAGAACGCACCTCCTGCACTTGGGAAACCTGAACAGGGTGGTCCAGGGCAGGATCCACAGACAGCAGTGCAGGGGCTTGGCTCATGTGGCAGGTAAGAGGGGCTGCTGGCCAGTGTCCATGTTCATCTGGGGCACCATGGTGAGCTTATCCAGTAATTGATCTCTCTCTCTCTCTCTGTTATCTCCTTTTAAAACAGCATTCTCCTGCTAATAGCATAAAATGAAGCTTTGGAGACCAGAGATTTTTATCCAATAATTGATTTTATTAATGTCCTGTGATACTGTGGCTACAGAACATTCCAGAGGAAATCAGTGGGGGTGTGAAACCCCCAGCCTGTGCTTTCCAATGTCACAGCCTGATAGCTGTCATCTCTGCTTGGAACATCACCCCACGGTGACCTTGAAATCCCATCCTCATGGGAAGGGCCACAGAACTGTCTCCCACTGGCTCACTTCCAATTTAATTTATCGCAATTTTCTAAATAAGTTGTGAGCCCTGACAATGCTCCGAGCTAGGGAGGAGCGATGTGGAGCTGGAAGGCCTCTGCTCTCGAGGGGATTGCAACGTTGCAGAGAGACACACATGGAGATGCCTGCAACACACCGCAAAGTGAGTTCAATTACATGAGTGCGATGACAAGGCTGTGAGAGCAGAGGAGTGAGGGGAACTGGGGACAGCTTCTTGAGTCAGGTGTCAAATGAGTTAGATCTTGAAGGATGAGTAGGGATCTTACTTTGCTTAAGGGAGGATAGAGAGGGGAAATAAGTATGTAGCAAAAAGCCAGATAAAAGGCAGTATATTAGTCAGGGTCCTCTAGACAAGCAGAACCAATGGTGTGTGTGTGTGTGTGTGTGTGTGTGTGTGTGTGCATGTGCATATGTATATAGCCACATACGCATAAAACATTTCAGTCAATGACAGACAGCATATATGACAGTGGTCCCATACGATTATAATACTGTATGTTCGCTATACCTTTTCTGTTTTGATATGTTTAGATACACACATACTTACCATTGTGTTACAAATGTCTGCAGTATTCAGTATAGGAACAGCTGTACAAATTTGTATGATAGCCTAGGAACAACAGGCCATACTTTACAGCCTAGGTGTGTGGTAGGCTCTACCATCTAGGTTTGTGTCAGTACATCCTATGACATTCACACACAAGGATGAAATTGCCTAATGTTTCTTTTTTTAGAGATGGGGTCTCACTCTGTCCCCCAGGCTGGAGTACAGTGGCTCAACCATAGCTTATTGCAGCCTCAAACACCTGGGCTCCAGAGATCCTCCTACCTCAGCTCCAAGTAGCTGGGACCACAAGTGTGCACCACCATGCCCAGCTCATTTTTTTTACATTTTATTTTTTGTGGAGACGGGGTCTCCCTATGTTGCCCTGGCCGGTCTCATGCTCCTAACTTCAAGCAATCCTTCCACCTTGGCCTCCCAAAGTGTTGGGATTACAGGGACTGCCATACCTGGCCACTGCACCTTTCTCTATGATGATATATATATATATATATATAGTTTAAGTTGACACAGAAAAAGTTTTATTATAAATAGGAATTGGCTTATGTGATTATGGAGGCTGACAAGTCCCAGGATCTGTGGTGCTCATACTGGAGATCCAGAAAGCGCTGATGTTTCCAGTGGGGTCTGAACGCAGGAAAAGCCATGTTGCAGCTCAAAGACATCAGCAGGAGGAATTCCCTCTTAGCCTTTTGTTCTATTCAGGCCTTCATTGAATTGGACGGGGCCACCAACACTGGGCAGGGCAATCTGCTTTCTTCAGTCTACTGACTCAAACGTTAATCTCATCCAGAAACACCCTCACAGACACACCCAGAATAACATTTGACCAAATGCCTGGGCACCCTGTGGCCCAGTCCAATTGACAAATAAAATGAACCATCACAGGCAGGAAGGCCCAGAGAAAAAAAAAATCTGTTCAGGGAATGGCTAGCTCAGGAATGGCGAGGCCAGAATGTGGAGGACATGAGTGCAAAGAAAACGCCAGAATGCAAAGAAGACATGAGTGAAAGAAAACTCCAGAATGTAGCTGAGTCTGCCTGAAGCAGGTCATGGAGAAAACGTCTCTGGCTACAGGTGAAGGACAAGGAGACCAGCTGGGAAGTGGCCTCAGCCGTGTAGCCAGGTGGGAAGGGACATTGGAACTGGGGCGTTGCTGGGTGCCTAGTGGGTCATTGCCTCCTTGTGCTGGAGAGGCAGGTGGAGGGGCAGGCACGCATGACAACACCAGGAAGGGTGGGTGCAACTGACCTCTTGGCCTCACCTCACCTCTACTCTCTATTCATACCAGATAGAGGCATGGACCCAAGAGGGCCCGAGGCTGCTGGTTTCCCTACAGGGCAGTTGAACATCCATCCCAGCATCCCTGGCTGCAGTGCCTTCTGGGAGCACCATGTGCTGTGAGCTCTCCAGAATTTTGGAACTCTGGAATTCTGGCCCCTAGCAAGCCAGAGCAGCAGCCAGGCTGGCATGAGAAATTGAAAGAAGTCATGGAAGGTGTCCTCGGAGGGGCCTATTCCCCTCAGATTGTCACATGCACAAAGCGCAGTCATAGTTTGCTGCACTGAGACCCCCTAAGGGAGAACAGCCCATACTGGGAGCTGGGCTTTTCTACAGCAATATCTGAATATATTAAATAATGGTGAAGGTGTGTTTAAAATAATACCACTACATAAAGAATAAATAAAATAAAATATCACTATTTCAATAGCACTTTATATTTTATAAAGCAGCTTGCATGTATGTCATCACAGAATCCTCACCCAACCCCTATTTGTGCAGGGCAGGATCAGTTTAGAGAGGTTAGGTGGCTGATCCAAGGTCACCAGCTGTTAAGTGATGGAACCATTGATTTAAACCTCCCAACACCAAAGACAGAAACAAGAAGAAGCAGCATCTCCTCTGCTAAGGGTCCGTGGGCAGAGAAAGACCCTGAGAGTTGGCTTCCAAGCTCTTCCATTCATGAGTCCCCACATCCAGCTTCCAAAGTGCCACAGGAGGGCACAGTGTGGGGTGTTCTGGCCACACCGTCCCAGGACACCAGCCTCCTCCCTGACTCTGCATGGGGCCTTTGCAGTACATTGTATCTATACTGTGAATTCCATTTCCAGGCTCATACAAATATCCGTGAAAGCTTCTGAACACACATGTTCACCTTCCCACACTTCCCTGGTGCAGGAAGTGATACGTCCCTGGAAAACAAGAACAAACACCCAGGAGCTCCCAAAGAGCTCCACTCAGAACTGGGTCCACTCCTGCAGGGCCCTCAACAGCATCCATGGCCCCCAAGCAAGCCCCTGCTTCACTTTCTGACCTGAATGTATTCAATCTAGAGGGAATGTGTTTCAAAAGTATGATGCCACAAACAGAAAACACAAACATTATCTTGTTTAAAGTTTTATTTTTAATTAACAAATAATACCTGTACAAATTTATGGGGTACAATGTGATATTTTGTTACATGTAGACATTGTAGAATGATCGAATCAGGCTAACTAACATTTTTATTTCCTTAAATATTTATTTATGGTGAGAACACTTAAAAGTCTCTATTCTGGCTATTTTGAAATATGCAATATACTATTATTACTAACTATAGTTATTCCTCCTGTCTAACTGACTTTGTACTCTTTGACCAACATCTCCCCCAGCCTCTGGTAACCACCATTCTACTCTCTACTTCTCTGAGATCGACTTTTTTTTAGGCTTCACATATAAGCGAGATCATTATTCAGCCTTAAAGGAGCAGGAAATTGTGACAACATGGATGTATATTATGCTAAGTGAAATAAACCAGGCACAGAAAGACTAAGACATAATCTTTTCAATAGAAACTGTCTCATTAAGTCTGCCAAACCCCTGGCCAAGACCATTGCTTAAATAATCTGGCATCAAAAACTAAAGCTTGATGGCACATCCGTTAAGTTGCTTAATTTCTCTCCTCCCACCATGCTTCAAGGAGAAATCTTGAATTTCTTTTTCTCCTTCCTTCCCTGGGACTGTTTTTCTCCCTCTCACTTCAAGCAGATTATCTGGCTCTGAAATCCTGGTATCCCTCCCTTCTGTTAGGATTTAAAACTGTTCTACATTCCCACTCATGCTTTTGTCTCTCTCCCTTCTTTCCTGAGCTTGGTACTGCTAGTTCTCTCTTACTGTCCCAATTGTCTTCTTTTTCACCTTGAAAATGAGAAACTCTTTATCCCTTTGATACAGCTTCTATCCTACCGTGAACTGTGTCTGATCCTGAAGAGAACGTCTCAAATTTACCCTGTAATAAATCAGCTAACACCCAGGAAGAGTACTTACTATGTGTCATAACTATTTACATTTAATATTCACAATAATAGGTACCAATGTTACCTTTCCATAATTAGGGGTATGTAGGCACAGAAATAACAGGTCCCAAGTCCTGTGCCCGATATCACACAGCTTGTCAGTGTTAGAGCTGGGATTAGAACCCCGGCAGCCAGCTCCAGCCTGCATGCTCTTTGCCATTAGGCAGCACAGCCTTATCACAGCCTCACTGCCATTTTCTTGGACCATCTTCAAAGACTCACTATCTGTGCATTTCCTGTCATTTTCCTCAGCCAACTTCTTTCTTTGCTTCGGGCTATTCCTCCTTCAAAGGATGTCTGCACACCCTTCACCATCAGCCCCTCTACTCTTCACTCTCCTTGCTGAGAAACCCTCCTCCTCCCAGCAGTGAGCTTATTACTAACAGCCAGGGCCAAAAAAGGAGGTATTCTGCAGCTGGATTCCTGCAGGAAGGTGGGGATGTGCTGTCCGGTTAACGTAGAAGAAGATCAGAGTAGAAAACAGTGATGTAACTTCTTATTTAAAGAGGATATCATGCATCTATCCATCCAATGTTGGAAGCTTCAGCATAACATGCCACTGCCCCATGGACATCCCTCCTGGGTCCAGCCAGTGACACAGAGGTACCAAATAGCCTACTCCAACCTTAAAGAACTGTAACTTCTAGATATGTCCTTCTTATATTGATCAAGAATCTGTCTCCTGGTAATATCTCCCTTTTGGATCTGGTTATGCCCCCATGGCCATTTGGTACTAGTCTTATCTTTGTCTTTCATAGTCTTCAAATATTTAGTGGCAGCTATTATATTTCCCAGATCTTCCAACCCGTGGTACCATCATTGAGACTTGCACCTCAGAAAAATTAACACAGAGGAGTGTGAAACAGGTAACAAAGGGTCCTAGACCAACTGAAGTCAGATGGGTTCATCAAGGAATTCAAACACGGTGGAGACCCTCCCATATGTGTGCTATAAAAAGGGAGATATTGCCCAGCATAGAGGCTGCCTTTTATATCAATGTTTCATGGAGAGATGTTGTTCTGTGAAAATGCTGTGCCTATGGTAATGCCTGCCATTCAATGGGCACTTATTATGCACCAGGCTCTATACCATATTTTATCAGGAGGAGAACCCTTTTCTCCTCACCCACCCAATCATATTTCCATAGAAGAGTTATCTCCTAAGAAAATAAAATATGGTGTGGAACCTGGCACAGTCAGTGCAGGAGAACATGTAAAACCCTATCTAGGGCATTGCTGTGAGTATTGTAAACACTTCCAGGGTTTCTTTCCATCCTTTCGTGCTCCTCTCCAAGGCAGACAAAACTAATCTCACCAGTTGGAGCCACACATGTTTTGCTGGTGGGCAGGACTCCTGTGTGGTACAGCCATGGCCTAGCCCTCTAGCATGCACTTCCACTGTCCAGGTAGAGCAGGTTGTCCTGTTCTATTTGTCCCTAGCTAGTGAGCACACACTAGGCTTGCCTTCTAGAAGCAAGCCTTCTCTCTCACCCAAGTGGTTGTTTGAATACGTAGATTTGGGGTCTGTGCCACCATCTCTCCTTAAACTCTGAGTGTTCTGGTCCCTTGGTTTAGAGTCGAAGTGGGGATATAGGAAGCTCCACTTCATCCTCAGGCAATTCCACATTGTCTATCTCAGCTTTTACCCAAAGCCTTTCCTTAGGGTTAGAGGAGCTTGCTTGTCTCAGGTCATGAAATTAATAAAATTATTATTTGTTTCCCATTTGTTTGCCGATTCTTGTATGTGCCTCTGTATTGGTCAGGGTTCTACAGAAATTATCACCAATAGTGTGTGTGTGTGTGTGTGTGTGTGTGTGTGTGTGTGTGTGTGTGTGTGTTTACATGTAAATTGAGAGGACAGAATGATTGATTGGCTGATTGATTTCTAGGAAATTGGCTCATGTGATTATGGAAATACAAACCCAAAATCCTCAAAGTAGCCTGGAGACCCAGGGAACAGCTGCAGTCGAAGTCCTAAGGTGGTCTGCTGGCAGAATTCCTTCTTGCTTGGGGAGGTCAGTTTTGTTCTTTTAAGACTTTCAACTGATTGGATGAGGCCTACCCACATTATGGAGGGTAGCCTGCTGTATGCAAAGTCTGCCAATGTAAATGTTAATCTCATCCAAAAGACACCTTCACAGAAACAGCCAGAATAGTATTTGACCAGATACCTGGACATTGTAGTTTGGCCAAGTTGCCATATAAAATTAGCCATCACATATCCCCTTATCAGAACCTCAGAGGGAAGTAGTGAGTGAGGGGTACCTCAAATGAATTCTAGCCCCCACAAACTTAATACATAGTAAGAAACTATATCCCCAATTTTCAAATGAGGAAACTGAGGCACAGGGAGGATGAATGATTTGCCCAAGTTCACACAACTGATGTCTGTCTCAAAGTCTGTGCTGTCTTCCCTCTTTTCAAAAGACCCAGTTTTAAGCAGCTGTGGGGCCCTGGAGTTCTCACCTCCATGTAGCCAGTCTTCTTCCAGGACCACAGCCTCTGGCTACCTGATACCCCTCAGAATGCCCTTGCCTTCCACTAGCTGGAAGCTTCTGTTATCTAGCACCACGGCAAACCAGATACTCCCAGGGGACTCTTCATGCTAAACCATAACTAGATTCTACAAGGGTTCTGATGCACTTATGGTCTTTCTAGAATGAAAATCTTCAACATGAAAGGAGTAGTAAAGCCAGGAAAAAAATACAGGATGCTGAAACTAGAGGTAGGGTAGTTGAATGATAGAGGTAAGATGTGAGGTTGCCCTCAGGGTAAAAGTCACTGAGAAAATAAACCTTGGCTTCCAAAAGGTAGAAAAGCTGAACCTGAGTCTTCTGTAACTAAGCCCAAGAAGGGAACAAAGTGGTCCAGATCAGTTGTACTCTGGCTCCCAGAAGAAGCAAATGTTAAGTCCTATGTGGAGGAAAACATCTCCAATTTAGGACCCCAGAATTCCCACAAAGCTCATCAAAAGACGAAATCACCATACAACAATATAATAATAATACAATAATACAATAATAAATTACCAGACACACAAGGAAACAAGTCACTATAAGACAAGACAAGGCAAGTCTACTACATAAGAATCAGTAGAAGCTATAAACAGATTTAGATACTCCAAGGACTTTGGATACAGGAATACTAGATATAGAATAAGGCATAATTGTAGATAAAATGTTTAAAATATGGTATAATGTAACAAAACCATACTTGTACTCCCCAAATTTATACAAATAAAAATGAGTAAAATAAAATATGGAATAAAAATTAGTAAAGAACAAAAGACAAAAAATGGCTGGGTAGATTTGAAAAAGAACCAAACCAAACTTTCAAAAATAAAAGAATAATGATGGAAAGTCAATACCAAACAGGCCCAAGAAAATTGTTAATAATCTGCAAAGCATTTTCACTTGAATATCTCATTTTTATTACCCCTATGAAGTAGCCAGGCTGGTTATACTGTTACCATTTCACAGATGAAGAAACTGAGGCTCAAAGAAGCAAAGGGGCTTCTTCAAATCATACAAACATTGAATTCAGGCCAGGCACGGTGGCTCACGCCTGTAATCCCAGCACTTTGGGAGGCTGAGGTTGGCAGATCACTTGAGGCCAGGAATTTCAGACCAGCCTGGCCAACACAGTAAAATTCCATCTCTACTAAAAATACAAAAATTACCCAGGCATGGTGGCATGCACCTGTGGTCCCAGCTACTTGGGAGGCTGAGGCACAAGAATTGCTTGAAGTGGGGAGGCGGAGGCTGAAGTGAGCCGAGGTCATGCCACTGCACTCCAACCTGTTTGACAGAGTGAGACTCCATTAAAAAAAAAAAAAAAGAAAAGAAAAGAAGAAGTGAATTCACTACTGAGACTCTAATCCAAGACTTTTCATTTCAAAACTGTGTTCCTTCCATATCACCATATGTTCTAGTCATCCACAAGACCCACTGTCAGCTAGTCATAAAATACAAAAGTATCTGCTTACCCCTATGCCTTTCTGTGGTCCAGCCAGTTAGGGAGTGACTTTATTTTTCCAAGGGCCAGCCAAGAGAGGGAGATGGTGCAACATAATCCCCAGTGAAATGCTAACATATCACCATATGCTCCCATCTCATACTGCTAATATAACTCCTACCTGCAGAGAATGGATGGTCTGGGAAGAGGATGACTGTCAGTGGCAGACATTCCCCACAGCGTATAGAACAAGTTCCAGGGAGGAAGGAGGGGCACCCAGTCCTTCGCTTGCCTGGGCTCATGCAAAGGAAAGAGCTGGAAAATCCTTTTCCCTCACCGAGGGACTGCACATCAATTATGGATTATTAGATAAGATCTTCATTTTAATATTTCCTCCATGTATTATCACCTCTTCCTCTCACTGGAATTCTGTCTTGGGAGTTATTCAACTGATGTGCAGAAATCTAAATTTAATTTATTATGATCTAACTCACTTTAGAAGCCAAATTACCCTGCACTGGAGAAGGATCAAGTCAATATCCCACTTGGCTTTCTATTTATCTTTTGTGGGGGTTTCTCTCCTTCTCTTTAGGATTCATTTTTATCTCAGGTGCTGGTAATAAATTTAAATTTTCCTCAGAATTAAGCAATTGCTCCTTCAATGTTGTAGTTTAATGGTTAGTATTAATTATATGAAAGGCACTCCTTAAATAGTTTGATAGATAGAATGGACATATAATAGAGGAAGAAAGGGCTATTTCTCACACCAAATGAGGTAGCACATAATTCAGCAGGGATGAGTTTACTTTTCTATTCTACCTCCTCCTGTCCCTTTTCCCCACTTTCCTCCTCACCCTCCTCCCTCAACAGCCAGGTGCCTAGAAAATATGTCTGCTAAGAGTTGCTCTGCTGTGGCATCTCTGAGCCCCTGGAGGGTCTGCCAGCCAGGACACCAAGCCTGGATCCCTCTTTAGTGTGGGAGTCTTTCTCCATTTGATTTCTGTCTCATTTAGTCTCTGACAACAAAAGCAACCACTGCCCAGCTCTCTCCTCCCCACCACTTCGCCCATAAACACTCTCACCACCCACATCTCAATTGCACTCCACATGCATTACAACTTTGGGGGAAGCTTCCAGCTTTCTGGAAAACGAAAAGTTCCAATAATTATTATAATTGCCTAAAAATTCCAACAGTGAAACATAATATAATTAACTGAATGGACAGAAGCCCGGTTTTTGTTTCTGGAATAGAAAAAAAAAAAACAAACCTCACACATTTGGACCTTCTATGGAGATTAATTTACTTACAAATTAGCACGAGAAGGAGGTGCCAGGAAAGTCTAAGTCAGCATGACTGGGGAAGCAGGCCTGGCTCCGGGCATGTGCCAGGAAGTGTGAGCTCTAATGCTGATGTATCTGCTTCCTTCCTATCAACACCCTGTAAATTCCACCACCAAAGACTTAACCCAAAACTCCCTTATGTCAACGAGCATCCTGGATTGCTAGTCACTTGTCTGAAGAACACATCTCAATTACTTGGGGACATGAGGACTGAGAGAGCTAGTCCTACCCACACCCTTTATTTATTTTTTATTTTTTTATTTTTATTTTTTATTTGAGATAGAGTCTTGCTCTGTTGCAGAGGCTGGAGTGCAGTGGTGCAATCTCGGCTCACTGCAAGCTCCGCCTCCCAGGTTCACGTCATTCTCCTAACTCAGCCTCCGGAGTAGCTGGGTCTGCAGGTGCCTACCACCATGCCTGTATTTTTTCAGCACAGATGGGGTTTCACCGTGTTAGCCAGGATGGTCTCGATCTCCTGACCTCATGATCCGCCCACCTTGGCCTCCCAAAGTGCTGGGATTACAGGTGTAAGCCACTGTGCCCAGTCCCGCCACACCCTTTATTTCTACATCTCCTTCTGTTTGTATTCAGAGACCAGAGCGGCAAGCTGGTCACTGGGGAGAAGACTCCGTATCCTCCAGCTCTGGTACCCAGGGAGCATGAGATCAAGGCGGGAGAGAGCCAGGTATTCACAGGGGACTCAGGAAAAAAGGATTTGGTGGACTGGGTGGAAGCACAGGAGGGTGAATTTGCCTATAACCAGGAGGCCAACATTAGAAGAGAACAGGCACAGAGAACAGGAACCAGTACCCAGGAGAGTCCAAGGGGAGGGACTGGATATAGGTAGAGCAAAGTTGGAAGTGATTCAGAGAGGGTGGCTTCTGCTGGATGGAGCTGGATGCTGAAACACGCTGTCTCTGGTGTGCACAGTTGAGCCATCTTGGATGCAGGGTCACCTAATCAGATAGAGGGCAGATCTGCAAGGGTGAGGCTGCAGCCATCTCAGAGACAGCAATAGGAAAGGAGGCCAAATCCTCCCAGGGTGGCCCCACAATGTGGCCAGAACAGCCTCCAACAGGACAGAGACAGGCCGAGTCAGATGCCCACCCCACTGAAAACCACTCAGAGGAAAATAACTCTAAAAATAAGTTTTGGATTTCTCAGGGGCAGAGCAGTTCTCCCTCCAAAGGTCAGGCTTCTCTCCCCTCCTTAGCTCACTGTAAAGGACTAGAAAATATCGTAAAGCACCATCAGAAAGCTCTCTAGCCATAAGAAATAGCTACGGGGCCAAGCAATTTTCAAGAGGTCCTCTGAACCAAGGTATCTAGCAGGGGTCACGAATGAGCAGATTTGGAGTCACTGAGAAATGTGAGCGAGAGTAGATGGCTTGTAGGTACCGCACAATACCTGCCTGGTTACACTGCTTTAAACCTGCTCTTGGGCAAAACAAAATATGCCCATGGGCTGACTTTGGCCTGCCAGTCACCAAATTGTAACCCCTGGGACAGTAAGGGAATACAAGGAAAAGGGTAAAGAAAGCAAAAGGAGGGAAGAATCAAACAATGGAAAAGTGATCATAGTAAACATTATGCATTTGTGATTTTTCTCCTTCAAGGGATCCTTTTTTGTTTTCAACCCAATTTTACCTGGACAGAAAGGCAGCCCCAAGAGTGTCTGTGTGTGGAGGTGGGGAGTGGAGATGGGCTAAAAAGGGAAGCACAGCCCCAGGGATGACCTCTCTAATTCCAGAAAGCTGGGTCCTGAGCTTGGCTCAGCTAAATATTTCCTTTCTGGTCAGTTTCAGAACCTCATGGTCAGTTTCCTCCTCCCTGCAAGGACAATACTAATCTTCACCCTCACCCAGCTTCATAGCCCAAATTAGGCTTCAGAAATGAGATGAGACATGAAAAATTGCTTGGTAAAACATAACGTATACATAACATATTATTATTACAACATAGCTGTGGTTACTATTATTTCTTTTGGTGACTGAACACTAATGGAGGGAAAATGCAATTTACAGTCAGCCAATTTAAGTTGAGCTGCTTCTCCCTTCCCTGTGGCAGAAATGGGGTCTCTGACGGCATTCACAGATGACCAGGTGCCTCACCTCACTGTCCGTCTGTGGGAATTGGTCATTATCAATGCAAAAGCTTCCTGGGACTCAATATGTGTTTTCTATCCAAAGCTCCATCTCACACGAGTTTGAGCACAGTGCCATGCAAATGATAAGACAAGAAAACTATTTTAAGAAGCGTAATACATAAGGTTATTATCAGCTTAGAAGGCTAGAAATTGAGCTTTGTGCTAACGTGCTTTTTATGCACGTGGAGAGTGGGGGCTGGAGCCAGCACAGAAGCTGTGCAGGGTGATTCTGGAGAGCGACTCGGGTGAGATTAGAAGCCTGGACCTGCCTGAGACCCCATACCCCGAGGAACCTGGACTTCAGAGCTTCCTGCTTGACTTCTGGTCCTTTCTCCTTCTCTGAACTTAGCCCCGAAGGGACTTCTCCATGCCTCCCAGGACTTTGGCTCCACGGGCTGGAATGGCCGGTCCAAAAGCCACGCTAATGGGTAATGTGTTTAGCATGGCTGGCAGCTTCCTCAAATCTCCCTCTAGGTTCTTGCCAGGCAAAGATAACCTTGAGAGAAATCAAGATGGGAAGCTGTGGGAAGCCAGGCAAAAGAACTGGCTTTAAAAAGTGACTACCTCTCACACTGGACACAATCACCCAGAATAATGACAACAACTACTGCAACTAATAGTGGTGTAGTGTTTACTACACACCAGGCTCTATCCTAAAAATGTCCCTCGTTCTATACTCAGAACAAACCCAAGGCAGGTGCTCCTATTAATCCCATTTTACTGAAGAGGAAACTGAGTTCCATGGTGCTAACAGGACTTGGCCAAGGTCACACAGCAAGTCAGTGGAGGTGCGGGGATGAAACCCAGGCAGGCAGACTCCGTGCACACCCTTGCAAAGTCCCTGCCGTAACAGAGGATCATTCATAGAGTGAGGCTTCCAAAACTAGCGCCTGCCTGGAGACAGACCCAGGAAGGATGAAGGAGGAGGCATGGCAGGAAGCACAGTTGTACATTTTCTGCCAAGGTCATTCTAGAAACCCCTTCCCTAATCCACATGCCCAAAGATGTTAAACTGGAATATTGCTAGGAAGACAGTTTCAGAGTCAAGTGCCCCTAAGCCCTGCCACTCAATCCCCAAAGGTGACATTAGCAAGAAGCTTCCAGCTTTCAGTTGAGCAGAATTTGTTCCCCGCTCTTCTACGCCTGCTAGGGGGAGGATAGATCTCCCCAGATAGTGTGTGCAGCAAGGGCCCAGAGCTTAGCGCATTTTCCGTCTTCTCTGTAAATAAGGTGACATCCAGATACCCTCTAGCTCTCTCAAAACTAGGTCAGCTGCTGAATATGTAGGTGTGGGATGGGAGCGAATGACTTTGAAATGACTTTATCTCATGGGACTCTATGGAGGCTGCTGGCTGGCTTTTAATAGAATGGGCTCTTTTTATGTCAAAAGCAGACCCCAAGTATCCAGATGCTGTGCCTGCTGAATATGGATAGGGCAGGATACCTGCCTCAACCAAGGGTGATTTTAGTGCCACAGGAGACGCGGCAAGTGATCACGGCAGTGGGCTGAGAAGCTGGGAGAAATCCCACGTACCTGAACTCAACACTAGCCATCTCCAAAACGCAGCAGGAACTTTGCCCAGGGAATCTTAGATGAACTATCAGAACGGGATTTATGATGCACTTGCTTATGTAAACAAGACCTACAGGGACATTTCCCTGACCTCAGGAAGCATAAGTAATTGCTCCCCAAGTGACATGTGTGTCACCAATCATTCTTGTCCATTCATCAAAGCACTGGTGGCATGATCCTTTCTGCAGGTGCATCCTGAACTGTTGGAAGGATATAAGGTGTTAGAGTGACATTTCGAATGTCTCCCAAACGAATTCAACTTCTTTACATCCACGGTGGCCTTCTTTTTGCTTTTTCAGAATTAGGTGTGCTCTTTAATCAAATCTGGTTACTGGATGGGAATCCAGATTTGCAATTCAGATGCATTGGGAACAGATTAATCACTTCACCAGAGCTGCTTTGGTTTACGTTTTACTTCATAAAAGTACTCACTGCAAGATTCTCTTAAGTTATCCGTTTCCTTAGTGCATTAAGATCAGATTTTGGAGACAAAGAACACTTAGTATCCAAACAACTTTTCCAGAGCCATATTCTGGAAATGAGATTAAAATTGTCAAAACCCCTGTCACCCCCTTGCCTCTGCCTTCCTATGCCCTTGCCCTCAACTCGCAGTGGCAGGAATCCAAAGTTCTCTGGTCCACAACCTCTGAGTAGGACATTTCCCTCCTGCAATTTTGTTATGCTGTGAGAGTGGCCAAGGTCTCAAAATAAATCTCTTCTTCCCAAGAAGAGGAAGTCAAAACCAATGGGATGAACCCAATCCTCAGATCTACTTTATTTTTTCAGAGACAGGGTCTTGCTTTGTCACTCAGCTGGACTTCACTAGTGCAATGATTGCTCGCTGCAGCCACAAACTCCTGGGCTCAAACAGTCCTCCCGACTCAGCCTCCTGAGTAGGCTGGCTGGGACTACAGGCACACGACACCATGCCTGGCTAATTTCTGTATTTTTTATGTTTTTGTAGAGATGAGGTCTCACTGTGTTACCCAGGTTGGTCTCAAATCCCTAGCCTCAAGCAATCCTCCCATCTTAGCCTCCCAAAGTGCTGGGAATACAGGCATGAACGACTGCGCCCTGCCAACCCTCAGATTTTTCAACACCATCAGTTCTCTTCAGTTTCCAAGGACTAGATTCTCTCTGAGGCCCCTTCCTTCAGAACCTTAGATCTGCATGGGTGTGACATCCTCGTCTCACTCACTACATGGCTCCCCCCGGCCTTGCTGTCTCCAGCCCTGTCAAAGAGTCACTCTCAGCACATTAAACATTAAGGCTTTCCAGGCAGAAAAGATGACTGTACCTTCTTGCCTGCCTCCAAAATCAAGGCTGGAAGAGAGGCAGCCGGCATGGGTGGTGGGAGGGCGTGGTGCATAGAGAAAGTAGGTCATTAGTGGAAAAGACTACAATTTTCAAGCGGTTGTTAATGCTCTGTTTATATGGATTTCTTCAAATGTGACATTTTAATGGCATCATAATTGTGTGATTACAGTGCAGTCGACACCTCTCCGGGAGGAAAGGCGACAGGGACTCTAGCTTCCTGCTGGGGGAGGCGGCTCCCTGCACGGGTGGCCGGGGACCATGTGGCACTGCTCAGGCCAGGATGCCAGAAAAGCATGAGAAATGGCTCCCTGGAGGGCCCTCTGCTAGACAAGGGCCATAGGTTCCCAGGAAACTTGCATCTGGCTTAGCCCTTGAACAAAATCAATGCCCCGGGCTACAAGAAGGGAGATAATGACAGAACTCGCAATTCACGTCATTCATTCACTTCATGCATTCATTTATTTATTCATTATTTCTTGAGTTCTTACTGTAAGCTGAGGGAAAAGGCCAACAGACATGCAAAAAGAATGAATGAAGAAGGAGGCAGAGGGCAAGGAAGAGGATCTCACATTTACTGGGCACCTACTGGATGCTCAGCAGTAGGCCACAATTTGGCACATTCATCTTCCTTGGTCCCTCAGCAACATCCTACCCCCTGGAAAAGCCCCCTTCGAGTGCCCTTGTCTGTTTCAGAATCCTTTCTCCTGGGCTTCTCAGACTTTGGTGTCTTCTTCGTCTCCTTCTCTGGCTCCTCTCTTCCCCTGGTTTCTCACTGTTGGAAGTGTGCATGGATTTAGCCCTGGTCCCTCCTCTCCGCTCATGACACTTTCCCTGCAGGTAACTTCCTCCATTCCTGTGCCTTGACAACTTTCTATAGGTGGAGGATACCAATATACTTTTCCAGCCCAGATCTCTTTTCTGAGCTCCAGAACAATATCAAACAAATGCCTACTGGACATGCCCACTTAAGGTCTCACAAGCATCTCACCTTGCATGGATTTCAAATGGAACTCTTGATTTGCCCATCGGAACTGGTGCCTCTTCCAGGCTTTCCCAAGTAAAGAAATGGCACCACCAGCCACATAGCTGCACAAGTCAGGAATGTGAGAGTCACCTTGACAATTCCTTCTTCCTCATTCTAAATCTCACTCTAATCGCTTGAACTCACACATACCTAACCCATCCCCACGTCCTGTTGGTTCTATCTACAAAGCATGCCTCCATCCATTCACCCTCCTTTTCCCACCTCTACAACCATACCCAACCACCACCAACTGCATTCTGGAATACTGCATTTGGCCCCTCCAATTCATTTTCCAAAGTCGCCTTGTTTGGTTTTGTTTCGTTTTTAGACAGAGTCTTGCTGTGTCACACAGGCTGCAGTGCAATGGCACAATCTCGGCTCATTGCAACCTCCGCCTCCTGAATTCAAGTGGTTCTCATGCCTCAGCCTCCTGAGTAGCTGGGATTACAGGCATCCACCACCATGCCCACCTAATTTTTGTATTTTTTTAGTAGAGATGGGATTTCACCATGTTGGTCAGCCTGGTCTCAAACTCCTGACCTCAGGTGATCCACCCGCTTTGGCCTCCCAAAGTGCTGGGATTACAGGTATGAACCACTGCACCTGGCCCAAAGTCACCTTCTTAAAAATGACACCTGTGGCTAGGCACGGTGGCTCATGCCTGTAATTCCAACACTTTGGGAGGCCGAGATGGGCGGATCACGACGTCAGGAGATCAAGACCATCCTGGCTAACACGATGAAACCCCATCTCTACTAAAAATACAAAAAAAAAAAAAAAAACCAAAAAGCAATTAGCCGGGCGTGGTGGCGGGCGCCTGTAGTACCAGCTACTTGTGCAGCTGAGGCAGGAGAATGGTGTTAACCCAGGAGGCGGAGCTTGCAGTGAGTTGAGACTATGCCACTGTACTCCAGCCTGGGTGACAGAGTGAGACTCCATCTCAAAATGACATTTGTTCCCATCTCTCCCATTCTGGCTCAGAAGCCCTCCAGTGGCTCCCACTGCACTCAGAATGCTGTCCTCACTTCCTCCTGCAGCCCCCAAGGGCCTGCCTGATCAGAACCTGCAAACTGCACACTCAACACCCCCCATCCCTCTTAGCTCATTATGTTCCAGCCACACTGGCCTTTCTTCCCTTGCCCATCCATCTCATCCCATCTCACAGGGCTTTCTGCCTGGAATACTCTTCATCTGATCAACAGTGGGCAGCAAGGAAGTGGCAAGATGGGAAACCAGAACCATTTGCCTACAAAAACTTTCAATGGCCCTGGCTTTTCAGAAAAGAGAAGACCAGCAAGGGCTGGGGCCATCAAGGAGAGGTTCGGGGGGAGGTAAGCCTTGGCCTAGGCCTACAGGAATGAACCAGACTGAGACAGAAGCACAGGAAGGAGGGAAGGAAGGAACAGGGAGGGTGGACACCCACGAGAGCTGGGTCTGCAATCTCTCCTCCGGTTACTGTCTCTGTGACTTTGGGAAGTGACTTAACCTCTCTCCCTCAACTGAGAGTTGGCTGTCTGGCTGTCTATTCTGCAAAACTGTGATGCCATTTTATGGATCTAATGGACTAAAATGAGTAAAGCACTAAGCTCTGTGCCAGGCATACTTTTAGCACTCAAAAAAAGAATAGCTACCACTTTGGTAGCAAAGCGAAGACAATGTTGTATGTCCATGGGGCAGTAAGAGGTGACTTTTAGATCTGGCCTCCACGACCTTGAATCCTCGGGTAAACCATTTCTGCTCACTGGGTCTCTGGTTACTTTTGCCACCTCTAAAATATAGGGGTTAGATAGAACAGCCATTCTTAACTATTTGAGGAGACAGGGCCCTATTTTCAGGGTGATAGAAGTCATGGTCTTTTCTTCCCCAGAAATAGATGCAAAATTCTGCTCACAGGATCTAGGACCCAGTGCCACCCTGGGGCCACAGGAGGCACCTGGCTGTTAAGAGGAGAAGACACTTTCTGAAAAGATGAGCTCACACCGGCAGACCTGTCTGGCAGCAAAGAAATCTATGATCCTCTCCCTTCTCCCTCCCAGCTACCCCTCAGGGGGCCAAAGCTGGTTCTTCAGCTCTGCCAGCCCCTGCCCACCCCATGCCGAGCACAGTCAGGAGCATGCTGTGCAGGGGGACTCCATAATTGGTCCCTGCTCTGTTTGTGCTTCAAACAACAACCTTGAGATGTGTTCTCTGGACGTGCCGCTTGGCCCTGGCTTCCATACTGCTCAGCCGGGAAACACATCTCCAGAGATCCGCAGCGCTGGGGAAAACTGGGCATTCTTCAGCTGATGCCCAGGAGCTGAAGGTGTTTGAAACGGGCAGGGGCAAAGAAGGGTGGGGAATGCCAGTCTGCTCAGGAAATTCTCTACTCCTTGGTGACAGTTTCCAGTAAAGAAGGTATTTCCTCATCCTATTTGCAGAGCTGACCAACAGATAAGCGCTGGGGATTTATGTCTTAAAACCTGTATGTAATTTTTCACACTGCTGCTGGAATGGCTCTTCTGAGACACAGCTGGAGCCCACTCACAGAATAAAGGCCAAGTTCTTTGCCGTGGCCTGCAAGTGCTGCCTGGACTTTCGGTCTGGCTTAACCCTGGTTCCCACACACTGGCATCCTTCCATTAAACTGCCACCACGATGACTTGAAGGAAGTCAAGCAAATCTGGTCCCTGCAACCTAACAGTGTCCCCTCTTCTTATGGCAGGGCCTATAGTTATCTGTTTATTGGGTCTCTTCCCCAAAACAGCACGTGTCCTGGAGGCAGGAGTGTGGCTTTTCTCTCTGAGAGGTTAGTAATAAAGACTGCTCACAGCCTCAGGGCAGCTCTCCCTCCCCACCTCACTCTGCCAAGGCCCTCAGGCTACAGACAAGGGAACAGACACAGAACTCACAGCCCTCAAACTATGCCTTGTGGAGGAAATGAACAGGCTCAGACAGGGTGAGAAAAGTGTTAAGAATGAACTCGCCCTGAATCAAGGTACATAGGTCAGGCAAGATGAAAAGGAACTGCATGGCAATGAGGCAAACATGCCCCTGTGGGGGTGGGGCCCAAACCCAAACCAACAAAATGGAACACAGCATGAAAAAGTCCAAAAACACCACCACCCACACATACAAAACAAAAACCCCAGTCTAAATAAAAACAACTAAAAGAACGCGAGGAAATTACCCAAACGTGCTTCATGCTACGGAATAGCTTAAGAGCATGAATTTAATAAAATCAGAGCTAAAGGATTAGATGATTAAATAAAGCAATGGAAGAAAGAATGATAACACTGAGAACCACAAAACACTTTTGCAGAACCAATCAATACATATCGAAGCTCCAAGAAGCAGTACAGGCACAGCAGGAAATCTAATTACTGAGACCAGCTAAAGGGTTCCAGTCCTGGCTCTGCCACCCATGAGCAAAGGGACCTTGGGCAAGTCACTGGGACTCAGAGGAGAAAGATTTAAATTATTAAAGCAACTAGAGGAGAGAATAAAATGTATAGAAAGAGCAAAGGTGATCCAACATCAGAAAACTGATGAACCTGAAGCAGAGAAACAGATGGAACACACAAAACGGTCTTCATCTTTTAAAATAAAAAGCTCCTGAGATGAATAAAGAACTGAGTCTGCACATCAAAATTGCACACCACATTCCATAAAAAATTGATACAAAGTGATTGACATGAAGACATTTCCTGGTTTAGGTATTGAACTACGAAATTCAAGAAAGAAATTATCAAGCACCCAGGCAGAACCAACAAGTTACCTACAGAAGGGGAAATGTTCAGCTGATCTCAAACTCCCCCATGGCAGCTTTCCATGTCAGCAGATAATGAAGCAATACCCACGGGGCTGAGTCCAAGTGCGACCAGGAGCATTTTAACCTGCTGGGGTGCTGTTCAAGTACGGACGGCAGGAGTGTGACGTTCCCACATCCAGGCTCAGAGATGACAGCACCTATGAGCCCATTTTGAAGAATCCACTAGAATCCACTATGGCAGACTTCTAATTTGAACCCCAGTCTGTCTGGCCCATGCTCTTTCTATTAATGCCATTTCTGCTTTACATATGAATTTTGTTCCCACACGCAGTCAATGAAGAGGTGATTCAAAATAAAAAACTCAGGAAAGGAGCAGAGGAATCAGTAGAGCACTAAATCTATGTAATTACAAAATTAAAAGTAAACAGCTATGAGAATGTTTGTGAAACACTACAAAAATGTTGCAGACTCTAACAATCAAAAAATAATGATTGTGCAGACAATGGCTTTAAGCTTCTACCCCCGTAAGATTTCATGAAAGCTGCACTTAAGAAATGAAAACAGATGAACCTAAATGTTCTCAAGACCTATGCTCTGACACTGGCTCTACTACTTACTATTTACGTGATTTGGAGGAAGCTACTTAACCTGTTTTAACCTCAGTTCCGTCACCTATAAAACGGGGAGAATAATGCCTACTTCACAGAGTTTTAAGAATTAAATGAAAATACTGTATATAAAAAGCAGTGGCTTGCACATAGTAAATGTCCACTAAGAGTTGAAGCTGACCAAAGATGACAATAAAAGTGAACATCTCCCTTCCCCTTTCCTCCCCAAAAAAGGCAAGGGGGACCCATCAGCTCTGGATCTGGATAGCTGGTGAGACTCTGGGCTCTCCAGTAGGTTCCTATATCAATTCCCAATGTTCCAACTCACTGCAGGGAGAAGCCCCTCCCACAGAGAGGCATTGGGTCCCCAGCTTCCAACCACACAGAGGGCAAACTCCTTTCCGCGGGACTGAGACAGAGAAACCGAAGACTGAAGGAAAAGCAAGACTTCGCCTCCTGGCAGGGGCATGGTGAGAAGCAGTGTGGATCCAGCTGCTTGCCAGTGGATGCCCCCTTCTGAAGCCTGGACGGGTCTCCGTATGACCAGCCCTGAGGAATGCAGCATGCTGGGACACATGGCACATGTAGGTCAGCAAGCCAGATTCTAGACCCAATCTATCTGCCACCCACTAGCAGTGTAACCTTGAGCAAACCACCTGAACTCTCCCTATTTCCTCACTGTAGAATAAGAGGGTTGGAGTCAGTGATCCCTAAAGCACCCCTGGATTTACCATGTCTATAGAGTGCAAAGTTCTGTGTGAGTTGTACCCTCACACCAGTCTTTCCTGCCAAAATTAATTCAACAAGCACTCCAGAGAAAGGAAGAGAAAGAAGGAAACATGAGACAGAAGTGTAAATTAGCAGGTGAGGGGATGCAAAAAGGAGGCAGGGAAGGGTTAAAGCTCTGTGGCCTCTGAAGAATCAACCACTGGCTAGCTTTAAGGAGGCAGAAGCTTGGTCAGGCACGGTGGCTCATGCCTTTAATTCCAGCACTTTGGGAGGCCGAGGTGGGTGGATCACCTGAGGTCAGGAGTTCGAGATCAGCCTGACCAACTCGGCGAAACCTCATCTCTACTAAAAATACAAACAAATTAGCTGGGCATAGTGACGCACACCTATAATCCCAGCTACTTGGGAGGCTGAGGCAGGAGAATCACTTGAACCTGGGAGGCAGAGATTGCAGTGAGCCGAGAGTCCGCCATTGCACTCCAGCCTGGGTGACAAGAGCTAACATCCATCTTAAAGAAAAAAAAAAAAAAAGAGGTGGGAACTGGCTCCCTGCCAGTGAGAGTTGAGGGTTAGTGCCTACAGCCTCTGCAGGGCACCCCAAATCTACTCCTGACAGGAGAATTGCAGAAAGAAGGCAACTCTACCTTATAAAAAAGGTCCAGGAAAATCTGCCTCCATCTATCCTAAAATCGATGGGCTAACACTTGAGATGAATCAGAATGTCTGCAAAGTCTCAAAGTACATCCTCCAATGTACTAATGGCAAAAGGGAAAAAAGTGATTTTATGATGGAGACAGCTGGCCAGTACCACCTTAGCCAAGCAATCAAGGTTAGCATCACCAGTAATAAGACATATCAATATCTCGTATCCTCTGTAAGGATGTATTGACACCTTACAGTGGTGCTCAACACCACATCTGTTGTATTTTTGCCAAAAACATGTACTTTAATCTAATCTGGAGAAAACATCAGACAAACCCAATGGAGAGACATTCTACAAAGTAACTGACTAGAACTCTTCAGAGTGTCAAGGTCATGCAAGACAAGGAAAGACAGTCACAGATTGGAAAAGACTATTACAATTCAATGCAAGGTGGATCCTGGCTTGGTAACCAGAGCCGCTGGGATCATCCCACCAGATAAGCTGCCTAGACTAGACCTTGAAGCAGGCTGAGGGGGCAGGAAATCTAGAATGGGTAGAGGAGGAGGGAGATGGTGAGAGTCATAAACAATTGCAGCAACAGGCCTAGAGTTTGCTCTGCTAGTCCTTCTGCATGGGTCTGCTCGGGCTGCCATCACAAAATACCATAGACCACGGGGCTTAAACAACAGAAACTTATTTTCTCACAGCTCTGGAGGCTGGCAGTCCAAGATCAATGCGTGAGCAGGGTTGTTTCTCCTGAGGCCTCTCCCTTGGCCCACAGATGGCCGTCTTCTGGCTGAGTCCTCACGTGGTTTTTTTCTGTGTGTGCACATCCCCAGTGTCTCTTTCTGGATTTCTAACCTTCCCTTCTTGTAAGGACACCAATCAGATTGTATTATGCCAACCTTGCTTACCTCCTTATAGGCCATCTCTCCAAATACAGTCACATGGGGGTTACAGCTCCAACATATGAATGGTGGGGGATAGAGAAGGGACGCAATTCAGGCGATCACACCTTGCCTTACAGGACTTCCTAGAAATTGGGACTAACCAGAATCCCAGAGAAGCTATACTAGGATAGAGGGCTGAACCACAGTGGGTGGCACTGTGCCCCACATAGACTCCTTCCACTGGGCCTGCACACCCATCCCGCAGCTACTAGGAGTGCTGGCTGCAAACTTCTACGGAGACCTGCCCCCCTGAACAAGACCTGCCTCTCCTGGGAGGTTATATCCCCAACCCCAGGGAGCAACTGGTACCAGTGGCTAAGCAGTCTCTTCTCCAAGCCTCCCCTTGGAACCAGGCTGAAGCTAATCTCCTACTATGAGATACATCCTTGCGGAGCATCTTCCCCCGCCTGCCCTGTCTTGCTTCCCTCACTCCCCTCCCCCTGGGCGTGCTCTCATTAAATTTACAAGGCTTTGCTTCTGTGGAATCTGACTCAAGACACAAAGCACTACCCACAAAGCTTAGGATAGTGCCTGGCACACAAAAGGGATCACAAGGTGTTAGCTATCATCCTTACAACATGCCAGGCTCTGTGCTGGGCGCACCATACACATTATTCACTGAATCCTCAAAAACCCTGCAAGACCAATCATGTGATGATCATTTTATGATTGAGCAAGGGTCCTAAAGCTAGTTATGGCAGACTTCTAATTTGGACCCCAGTCTGTACGGCCCATGCTCTTTCTATTAATGCCATTTCTGCTTCATATATAAATTTTGTTCCCGCATTTTCAGAAAGGTTCCTAAGACTCTAATCTTCCTCCATGTCCATGGCCTTCAACAGATATGACTTGGCCCCTGGCCCCTTGCAAGCCAGGATGTCCCTCCTGTAAGCCATCAGGCCTGCTAGTAGCGACTGTGGCCACCCAGCATATGCCTGCCATCTCCTGTTCCCTTGCCCATAGTAGGCATTGCTGATGGGCTCTTGCAATATGAATTCTCCTAACTCTACTATGATCTTAATGACAGCTAAATTTACTGTAAATAATACATATAACGGAGTATCCATTTTTGTAAATATTTAAGTTTCCTACGAGAAAACACAAGATTTTTATCTTTACCCACAGGGGATCCAGGTTCTTGGATAGATTGGTGAAGCAAAGGGTTTAAAGACTAGGACCCTCTGCTCCAAGTACTGAGTCAGGGGAGAGCTAGATGGGAGCAAAGTCTGTCACCCCTTCCCTACTCCCTGGGGGCCCACTTTGCAAGGAAATCCTCTTTAGCCTCTGCCCAAATCTTGCAGTCCACAGAGACCACCTGAGAAGGCCTAGAAAGCCCAGCATCTCTCATTTGGAGAGATGCCAGCACCGCTGCACGGGGCACAATGGAATGGCTGAGAAAGAGCGCGCTCGATGAAATTAAAAGGCAACCAATTTAAAAGAGATTAAGCAGGGAAAAGGGGATTTAATGATCAGCTTTTGCCACTGTGAACTAACTGAACCCACTGGCATGGAGACTAATAGTTTAATATGTTGTTCAACAAGGGTGAGATGTCTGTGTGAGTAATAAGGGCACCTGTAGTTATGGTGACAAGGGTAAAATTACCCTTGCCACAGGGCCTCGGCCTTGGGGGCCGTACTCCACTCATTTCCCAAGTACAGTCAGGGCCAGCCACTCCGCACTTCCCCGCCTCAGGAGAAACAATTTTCATGACAAGAAAGGGGCCTGGAGATGTGTAAGCAGAAGAAATCCTTGGAGAGCAAGCGGCAGGAAGGGTGCGACAGAGGCTCACAGATTTAACACAAACAGGGCAGCAGGGCCCTCCAGGTACTCCCAGCCCAGGCCAAGGAAGAGCCAGCTCCAAAAGGACTTGAGAGGAATGACTACCATGTATCATTCACTGTTGCTAAAGAGTTGTATTAGTTTGTTTTCACACTGCTATAAAGACATACCTGAGACTGGGTAATTTATAAAGAAAAAAGGTTTAATTGACTCACAGTTCTGCAGGGCTAGGGAGGCCTCAGGAAACTTACAATCATAGCGGAAGGGAAGAGGCATGTCTTACATGGCAGCAGGTGAGAGAGAGTGGTGGGCAAATGAGGAAAAGCCCCTTATAAAACCACCAGATGTCATAAGAACTCACTATCACATGAACATTGCCCCCATGATCCAGTCACCTCCCATCAGGTCTCTCCCTTAACACGTGGGGATTAAAACTAGAGATGAGATTTGGGTGGGGACACAAAGCCAAACTATGTCAAGAGTCCAGAAGGGGTGGGGGCTGCTTTTTTTATTTTATTATTTTTATGGTAATTGGCAAATGACATCTGGAACAGTGAGGGCTTCTGGGGATGGAAGGATGGAAATGAGTTGGTGAGGAAATTTGTGCAGGTTCTTTGGGATGACAACCACCAAAAAGCACAACTAATTTTACTCAGCACACAGCCCTCATGACCTTTCATTGTGGCCTGCAGGCTCAGCAGCTGTGTGGTGGGGCCCGTGACCTCTAGTTGGCTCAGGCCCTGCAGGACACAGACAGTTTCTCAGTGAGTGGTCATTAGACAAAAGAATGAATGAGTGACCCCAGGCCCCCTCACAAATGACAGCATGAAGGGGCTGGTGATGGGGACTCAGTTGTCTCCAGGTACTATGCTCAGTGCTTTATTGGGCATCATCTCACATCATCCTGAGAACAACTCCATGAGGCAGGAGAGATTAAGTATGTCCGCAGGGCCACAACCTGGTATAAGGCAGCCAGACTTTAACTCAGGGCTCCTAAACCACCACTCCACATGCCTCACTGTCTCGAGGGTGGGGACAGAATAGGCACCTTTCAGAGAGGACACAGCTGTGATGCCTCCACTCAGCCCTTCTGCTAAAAGTCTATTTCAACTCGAAATATGTCGTCTTAATTTCAATTCTAACTTGGGTTGAGAATTTGTTGGTATCAGAGTTTATTTCGAGTGGGTTTTGCTTTAATTTTCATTTGAAAGGAAGCCTTCCTTCCAGAATTGCAGAGCCTAGTGCCTGGCACCTAACTCACCTGCCCCAGCCATGCTGTCATTTTGAGGGGACTTGGGCTCATTCATTCTCTTGTCTAATGACCACTCTCTGAGAAGCTAACTGTGCTCTGCAGGGCCTGGGCTAAGCAGAAGAACACGGGTCCACCACACAGCCCCACAACATAGTCCTGCACTCAGGGAGCCTACAGTCATGAGGACCATGACGGGATAGTCTCAGGGGAAACCAGGGTTTCTCATAGAGGTTAAGTGGATATCACTGTCTTTCCAGAGGCGGGCACTCGGGGTTCAGCCTGGAGACCGGACCTTCCCAGGAGTGGCAGCTTGAGGCAGAGGAAAGAATGAATACTGGATTCTAGTCCCAGCTCTGCACTCACTTGCTGTGTGACCCCAGAAGACCTATTGGAGCCTCAGACTGTCTTTCTGTAAAATGGGCATCATGAATCCTGGCCTGCCTAGGTCACAGGGTCATTGCGGGAAGTAAGTGAAAGGATACCTGTGAAAGTGCCTTAACAACCTAAGAGCTTTCTACAATAGAAAGGTTTACTCTTGGGTCAGAATTGAAGTATGAAATTGCATTAGAGTAAGGGGTGAGCGGTGGCTCAGTCTACTCTATGAATATATCTCTGTGAAAGCCGATTACATGCTTATTACTCCTCTCTAGGAATAAAACCCACTTTCCACATGACCAGCCCCTTCCCCAGCACACCCTGGCTTATCTCAGCGATGCGGCCCCTTCTGCCAGCCACTGCTGTCAGAAATGAGCGAGTCAGTCAGGGACTTGGGAACACGCATGTTAGAGAAGTGTGTTTCGCAGCTACCACACAGGAAAAGTGTTGGATGATTATCCAAGATACGAAAATACACTCAATCCACAGAACTGTATTTTTTAACAGTGTTCATTAAAAGGGGATGAACCAAAAATAAAGCTAAATGGAAAGCTGATTTTGCTAGAACTTTTTATGCAAACAGCTATAGTTTATATAAGCTATAGTTTTTATAAGCTATAATATTTTTATAAGCTATATTTTATAGTATTTTCACGTGGGTAAATGACACCCCAGGGAACACATAGGTTTAGAAAGAAGCAAAACACCTCGAGCAGTCCCTGGTCTCTCTCAGGAAAGTCAGAGTGCCCTCTCTGGATAGCACAAAGCTGGTGGGGGTCCCACTTATGCCTAAAATTCAAGATGGCCTCCAAGATCACATAAGGATGGGCTTATCTATACACCCAACACCTGCCACCCCAGGGAAGCTATTTTTAATCTTCTACTCCTCAACTTTCACGCTCAGCCTGGGAATGGCCTCCCCAGGCGCAGTCTCCCTTTCCCCTCTGGGAGGGAAAGTGTGTTGCTGGTAGGATCAACCCACCTTCTGTCTTGCCCTAATCAGCCTCTTGGCTCCCACACATCATACGGCTTATGATCATTTAGGACAAGTGCATTTCCACCTGCTCATGAAGGATCCATCTAGCTGATCCTCTCTCTTGGTGAGCAAGCTTTAGCTGCTCCGAAGGGAGTATGGTGTGCGAGAGAAATAGGCTTTCCAGCAGCAGGCACATTTCTATAATGCCAATTACATGCTTATTACGCCTCTCCAGGAATGAAACCCACATCCCACGTGGCCAGCCCCTTCTCCAGCACACGCTGGCTTATCTCAGCCATGTAGCCCCTTCTGCCAGTCACTGCTGTCAGAAAAGTATAGGTGGGATCTTAATCACTTGCCAATGGGACTGGAGGGAAGGCGGGAACACAAATGCCCATCTTGGAGCCAAGAGTGACTCACACAAGAGCTTGAACAGCCAGCAGGTGCTGCACAGATGGGCCATTTTAGAGATGTGGAAGGGATATTCCCAAGGGCCATGTGGAGCTGTGGTCACCAAAGGGGAGCAAGGTAGAAGGCAACTTTGGAGGCAGTCTAGGGTCTTCTCCCTCAGACCTGTAGGTTAAGTCTGGCCTGCCAGCTGCTTTTTTATTTTTTATTTATTATTTTGAGACGGAGTTTTGCTCTTTTCGCCCAGGCTGGAGTGCAGTGGTGTGATCTCGGCTCACTGCAACCTCCGCCTCCAGGGTTCAGGTGATTCTCCTGCCTCAGCCTCCCCAGTAGCTGGGATTACAGGTGCCCACCACCACACTTGGCTAATTTTTTGTATGTTTAGTAGAGACAGGGTTTCGCCATGTTGGTCAGGCTGGTCTTGAACTCCTGACCCCAGGTGATCCACCCGCCTCGGCCTCCCAAAGTGCTGGGATTACAGGAGTGAGCCACCGTGGCCGGCCAACTGCTTTTATAAACAGAAGTTTTATGAAAACATAGCCACCCATTTGCTTGCATACTCTCTAGGACCACTTTCTCACTATGACAGCAGAGCTGAGTAGTTGCAATCACTCTGCAGACCATCTGGCCCACAAAGCCCACAGTATTTACTATCCGGCCCTTTATGGAAAAAGTTTGTTGAGTCCTGGTGTAGCAGAAAGAGCACTGGCATGGGAGGCCGGAAGTCAGAGGACTTAAAGTTAAACATGCATTCTGTCCCATCCTGGCCATGTGATGTGGATATGTCCTTTCACTTCTCTAGAAATTAGTTTTTCTCATCTATAAAGTGGGGATGTAATAACTACCCTATATCTAATTATGTATTGGTGGTAAGTTGTGTATGGAGTGACGGTCTTAAAGACAGACACACCAATACATAATTAGATAGACAGAAGAAAGATTCTGTCTTCCCTGTGGTTCTGAAATACCGCCTCCTGGTCTTCTATTCTTTGTAGGCTAGAATAGTGTCAGAGACCCTGCATGTGTTTTGTAAAGGTGTGTATGGATGGGAAGCGGGGGTCAGAAAGGGGAGGAAGGGAGGGAAGAAGGAAGAGTTGGCACAGACTTGATTTTCTCAGAAGAAATAATGACAGGCAGATCAAAGCCTGCCTCCTTTTAAAACATAGACACTGTCATACCCCAAATATGGCCGTGTACCCCTCAGGGGGGTCCCCCTCAGTAGGGGATGGTGGGATGCTGGGCCCTATCTCAATAACTGGCTTGGGAGTCAGCCTTCCCTTGGGCTGAGTATTATGGACTTTGACCCATTATGCAGGCCTACATTCTCCTTCTCCTCCCAGTTCTGGAATAAGGCCTTTTGCCCCCCAACACTCTACCTTTCCCCAAGTCAGAATCCCATCCCACAAAGGGCTCCAGTTGCCATGTAACACTGCCACAAAACAATGTCTTCCCGCTTAGCACATGTATATTTGGAGCTAAGGGGGTGCTTCAGGAGGCCCAAGACTGGTGGGATGAAATTCCTGCTCAAGAAGCATAGAGCTTCCTAGGGAACTGGGGAGGGCAAACAAGGCCAGGTAAGGATCACTGGGGGCCTTAAGCACAAAAGAAATTATGGTGCTCCCTAATACGTAATTCTAAATAAAAACAATAGGCAACATTAAACACCACTTATGAGTATGCTGAAATGGACAGAGGTTCTCTGTAGATTTTCTAATGCCAAAATTCTGGGTAAGTTCATGGGAGCTTAATTCATTTACTCCCCGCCTATGGGGACCCTGCCAGGCTACTGCTATCAGCATGTGCTCTGTCTGCTTATCCAGGAACTCAGCATTGACAGTCTGGAGACCCCAAGCAAAGGGCCCAGCAGCTCAGAAGGCACTGCTTCCAGCAGGGCTATTGTGGGAATTCAGCATGGGGTGAGGAAGGGTGCATTTGAGAGAGGCCTTGAAGAAGGAGTAACATTTTGACAGACTGAGACATGGTAGAGTTTTCTAAGATAGCTAATGGACTGGTCCAATAAAGCTATAGTGGGGGAAAAACAAAACAACAACAACAGCAAAAGGTATATTTGAAAGTTCAAACCAAAACTGAGAATGGTGAATATCTCAATTTTCTCTGGAGTAAAGTTTCTAGTGGATAAAAAATAATCCTAGTAAGTTAGGTTAAGACCACATCATGGATGGCCTTCATCACCCATTGTGTGATTTGGGTCTCACCTCCTTTCACCTCTTCAAGGAACTCTTTCCTGTAACTGTGCCTCCTTCCTTACATCGTCAAAGCTCCCCTCTCTGCTGGACCACTCCCATTAGCATGCACGAATTTCCCACCTTTAAAATACCCTCCCTCCCCTCAGCCCCAGAACCCTTTCCAGCAGTCATCTCCTTTCTCAGTTTGCCTTACAGAAAGGGAATCCTGTTTGCACTTTCTCCCCTTCCTTTCTTGAGCCCCAACCCCATTAGGCTTTTATCCCAGTTGAAATTGCCTTCCTGAGAATCATCATGACTTGCACATGGTTAAATCCAATCGGCATTCCTGACTCTCATCCTGTTTGATCTAGCAGCATCCATGGTTGGCACAGTAGCCCCATCCCTGCCCTGGGACACTTCCCTCCTCTGCCTCCAGATGCCACTCACTCCTGCTTTCCCTCCCACCTCTCTGGCAGCCCCTCCTCACTCTCCTCCTCCAGCTAAACACTGAAGTGTTCCAGTTCTGCACCCAGCACCCTACCTGACCTCATTTAGTCCCAAGTACTTAGACTTCGAGGTGACTCCTAAATTTATATCTTTGCCTTCAACCCTCTCATATCCAACAACTTGCCCCATACCTCTACTTTAAGGTCTAAAATATATCCTGAGTGTGCGGCCCCAACCCAGTCTTGGTTTCCCTCTGGACCTGCTCCTACGGAGCTTCCCCATCTTAGTAGAGGCAAATCCATGCTTCCCATTTCCCCAGCCTTGAACAAAGGCATCACCCTTGACTCCTCTATCTCAGTCCCTACTGTCAGCAAACCCTGTGGACTCCTCCTTGAAATATACCCCATGCCATCTCCCAGCACCTGCACCACTGCCATCTGAGCCCATCTCTTACCTGAACTCTGATCTCTCTGGCTCCTCCCCTTTCCCGTTAGAGATTATTCCCCACACAGCAGCCAAGAAGAGTACAAGTCAGATCATGTCACATCTTGGCTCAAAACCTTCTCCTGGCTGCACAACTCACTCACAGACAAGTCTTTGCAGTGGCCCAAGTCCCCACATGCTTTGCCTCCTACTGCTTTCCCCTCACTCACTTGACTCCAGCCACACCGGGCTCCTCCCCAGGCCAGTTGAGCTGCCACCTCAGGGCATTTGCACCTGCTGCTCCTTCTACCTAGAATGCATTAGATTCTGCATGGCTCACTCCCTCCTCAACCTCACCTCTTTTGAGACTTGTCTGGACCACCTTCCCCTTATTTACCTGTTTTTTTCTTCATAGCATTTGTCACCACCATAGAGGTTATATGTATCTCTTTGCTTTCTGTCTCCTCTAGCTAGAACGTTGGCCTCATGAGGACAGGAATTCCACTGGGTATCCCTAACACCCAGTCCAGACCCTGGCATATGGTTCTACTCCATAAATATTTGCTGAACAAATACCAGGCCCAAAGTATGAATTTTATTAGAGAAGTAATGGGGAACCACTGAAAAATTCTAAGTGTGACCCCACACAGCAGGGCTCTAGGACCATGAGCTGGCAGGGATGGCAGGCTAGTGGGATGGCATAGAGGGAGGCCCAGACCAAAAGTCAAAATACCTGATATATGGCTCCACTCTACCATGGACTGCTGTGTGCAGCAGCCCAATCACTTCATCTCTTTGGGCCAGCTTCCTAAATATTCTGTGACAGTAGTTATTAAGACAGTTAAGACTGATTTGAGTACTTGCGTTGGGTTAAGTACTTCACATAGATCATCTCATTTCACCCCTGCCATAACTCTAAGATGTTTTTATCATTATTATTCCTATCTCAGAGGTGGGAAAACCGAGGCACAAAGGTTTATATTAATGCTAGGAAATTGATAGGCCTCGATCCCATTGCAGGAGACCTGACCCCAGAGCCGGTTTCCCTCCCACCTTGTTGATCCAGACCCATAAGCAGGGTCTGGATCTCATGACCTGCAAGGCGCCCACCCATCACCAACACTCTATATTATGGAGAGAGAGATGGGTAGAGGCAGGCACAGGGAGATGGATGGGGAGAGAGCACAAGAGTGACGAGCTAAGGAGGCCATTGGAATTGTCTAGATGTGGATTAAAAGAAACTGACTGGAGAATGACAAGACAAACTGACTGGGTGCGAGACAGGGAGCAGAGAAAACACTGGCAGGCTTGTCAGCCAACCAGATATAGGTGGAAGGAGGTGGAAAAGAGCAGAGTCCGAGAGTTCGAAGCTGGGTAAGGACAAGGTTGAAGGCATCTGTAACATGAAAGAAAGGTGGCAATGAGAGGACGAGTGCATTTGAGTTCTCCAGAGAAACAGAACCAACAGGGTATGTGTGTATAGGTACAAAAGAGAGATTTAAACAAAATGGCTCATGCTATTGTGGGGTCTGGCAAGTCCAAAATCTGCAGGTTAGGCCAACTCCAACCAGAGTTGAGTGCAAAGGCTGGTAACTCAGGCAGGTTTTCTATGTTACAGTCTTGAGAACTGCAATTTCTTTCTTCTGCAGGAAAGCTCAGTCTTTGTTCTTAAGACCTTTGGTGGATTGGATGAGGCCTGTCTACATTATGAAGAGCAATCTGCTTGACGCAAGTCTACTGATTTAAATGTTAAACACATCTTAAAAAATATCTTCATAGCACACTGGTGTTTGACCAGACCACAGCCTAACTGAGCTGCCACATAACATTGACCATCACAGAGAGCTCATCCTAAGACATGCCAAGCCCACCAGAGACCCCTATTGAATATCAGGTACTTTCAGAAGGATATTTCGTCCAGTAAGGGGTGGGACCACTGGCTTTTTTTTTTTTACAGGAGATCTGCAAAGGTCAGAGTGTCCATGTTGATTTCCTTTTTCTTATATTACTTTGCCAAGTCTCTGAGGTCTTGTAGAAGCCTTTACTCTTCCCACGATTATGGCTGTTGTTATTATCCTTCTTAATCTTAGCACAAGGATGCTCTGGCTGGATTCCAAGAAGGAGAATTACTTTCTGTCTCCCTTACACCCTCCTGTTGCTTTTAATTGGATGCAGAGTGCCTTGTTTTCTCTCCCCAGATAGACAAGGAGCGTGGCCTGTGATAGTTTAAGTGGCTGCCCTGCCCTGGCTCAGAGATGAGTTAGCCCTCGGTCGGGGTGACGCCAAGTCATTCTGGCAGCCACATGAAGACGTTTGCTTCTAAAGAGATTCCTGAGGCTCTTGTGCTTATCACTTATAGGGAGGAGGTGCTGCACCAAGAATCACAATAGGGTCTAGTCCTGCCTCTGCCACCAATGTGCCGGGAGACTGTGGACCAGTCTTTTCCAATCTCTGGCCTTTCGTTTCCCCACTGACCTGGGTAATCTCCAAGGTTTCTTCCAGTCTGATGTTCTCCCATGCCATCATGGCAAGTCATTGATGTCCTGCTCATATACAAAGAAAAGGGACTCTGCTCCAAGTCCACAGTCCTTTCTTCCTCAGTCTTCCCAGGGCTGCCCACTTTTCTGAGTGCAACCCAAGGTAAGAAATACATTTCACACTGCATCTAGTACACTACACAGCATGCATACCCTACAAGTGCAATGGAGACCAACATTTTATGAATGAAACTCCTTTTTCACTTGTAATGCTTTCCCCTTCTGTCTCATGCCTTTAAAAGGTATAATTCACTGATGCATCATAATCTATATTAAAACAAACAAATGCTGGTCCATCTGGCACTATATCCAGGTATGGTGCGAAACCAGGAAATACAGGCCCTTGCATGAGCGTTAAAAACAGGCCCTGGCCAGGTGCGGTGGCTCACGCCTGTAACCCCAACACTTTGGGAGGCCGAGGCGGGTGGATCACCTGAGGTCAGGAGTTTGCAACCAGCCTGACTAACATGGTGAAACCCCATATCTATTAAATACCAAAAAAATTAGCCGGGAATGGTGGTGCATCCCTGTAATCCAAGCTACTTGGGCAGCTGAGACAGGAGAATCGCTTGTACCTGGGAGGCGGAGGTTGCAGTGAGCCGAGATCGCGCCATTGCACTCCAGCCTGGACGACAAGAGTGAAACTCCATCTCAAAACAAAACAAAACAAAACAAAGCAGAAACAAAAACAAAACAAAACAAAAAAAATAGTCCCCATGCTCAGCATTTTCTTAATCTGAGAAGCCAAGGCGCCTCTTCAGAGACCGTACACCTTCAACCTCAAGGGTCTTAGCATAGTGCAAAAGATCCTGGACAAAAGGGGTCATGGCTGAGATCAGCCAACCTTGGCAACTTTAGGAAGAAACCTGGTACGTGGAGGCCAGTGGAGTGATATTAGCATGTTCCAAGAATTCCTTTCAGGATTAGTATATAGTAATAGTTGCTCGTTATTTGCATTTATGTTTATCATCACAATTTATGTCCCCACCCTATATGGTGAAATGGGAATGTAAATTAAATTCATATCCACTACAGTGTACTCATGTAGACTGTGCAACTCTATAAACAATAGTTTTTGCCTCTGGAAAGCTTTAAGCAACAATTACTGCCTGGGGGATATGATACTCTAAGAGGGCCAAGGTGTGTTCTGTGTGTGTGTGTGTGTGTGTGTGTGTCTGCACGCGCACACATGCATGTGCACGTGCTTGGGGTAGGGGAGCCTTCATCAGTGGCATCTTCATCAGGTAAGAGGCTGACTTAGTCCATAGCTAATGAGCATATGTAGTGAGGTGTATAATGCAGGTAAGTGTGCTTGTAAAGCTTAACCCCATCTTTAATGCTAAATATCCCTGTTAATAATTCCCATTGTTCTCATTGCTACAGACATACACTTTTTCTCCTCTTCTGCCTGCTCCTCAGTGCAGGAAGTCGAGGTCCTCGCCCATGTGGTTGCTCAGGTGAGGTTGTTCGGCCGTTGTCCAGGTGTGAGAATGCCTGGCCTCTCTGAGGGACTCCACAAGTCTCCCAGCCATTTCCTTCCTCTGAGATCATGACGAGCCTGTCTCCCAGGATATGTCAGACAGGGGCTGCTACTCACCCCAGATCTCCCTCCTCCCACCATGGCAGAAAGCCAGACCAAAACTCTCAGTCCATCCAGGGTCAGCTCTGTGCTGAACTAGAAAGAGACCCTAATTCAGCCTTGCTGGGATGAGGGCATCAAGATTCTGGGTTTCAGGGCAACTGCCATCCACCAGGCCCAGTTAGTGGGGCCCCCACCATCTCAGCTAGAGCCGCCGCCTGCCCTTCCCCACGGGGTGCTCCCACACATAACAGTGTGCCAGAAACACTGCTGCTTTATTATCAATATGCAAAGCCTTCGAGGCAGCAGGAGGCGCGGGGCGGTGAAACACCAGGGGTTATTTATGAGCCTCCGACTCCCATGCTGGGCTTTATTTGCTTAATGAATGGCCGGGGCCAGCCATCAGCCCAGGGATTTATTTGTCACTGGGAGCAGAAGACACTAGGATGTGGAGATGTAAAAATGACAAATTCTCCAACTCAGCCAAGGTGGTATTTCATTGGCATGATATCTAGTGGGGAAGCGAAGGTGAGGAGAAGGGAAGGACGGCTCCCATGCTAAGCAGCAATGGCTGAGAGTAGCTTAAAGTTGAGGGATTGGCCATGTGCAAAAACCAAAAAAGCTGCTTTCTAGAATGAAGAATGCGGGCTAGGGATGAGAACATTTATTAGCAGTTCTCAGGTGTTCTTCCCTACCCCCAGTTCTCTGGGGGTTGCTCCCTAAGCCCCCATTTCTCAAACTGCCCCACCCAACAAGAACTCTAATGTGTGCAGAGGGAAGAGGACTGGCCCAGAAGACAAGAGGCTTGAGTTTGAGTTTCTGTTCTACAACTCATTAGTGGGGTGACCGTGAGCAAGTCACTCACGGGATCTATTTTGTCATTTGTAAAAGGAAGGGATGGACAAGCTCTATGACTCTTATTTAAAGTGGAGGAATATAAGGAACTAAAGTCAGGAATAGTCAGAGAGACTATTAAACAGACCCTGCCACCTCTACATTCCCTGTCACAGAGGCCATGTCATCACGTCTGCAACCAACATCGTCTCACTGCCTCCACCACCATCATCTTCACACACCTCATCATCTCCACCAGCATCCGACCATCTGGTCCTCCACAGAGCCAATCTCACATGAAGACTTACTTATTTTATTTGTAATACAATATCACATAGTTGTATTTCTCAGCCTGCCTTGAAACCAGATTGAACCACATAACTAATGGAAGGTTAGTGGAAGGTACATGTACAACACACCGGTCACAACCTTTAAAATGAAAATGAGCTGTCCTCCACCCCTCTCTTTCCCCTTCCCCTGGTCTAGGACACGGATGTGATGCTGATGGCCAGTCTCAATCATGTGGACAAGAACAACACTCTACATCCCGGAGCAGCAGCAATCCCAAGTTTTCCACGTGACCTCCTGTTGCAGAGTGCTACTCACCCTGCACCACCTTCAAACTGTTTAGAGACAAAAGCAACAGCTTCTATCTTGGTCGACTACTGTAATTTTTTTGTATATTTGTTACAACAGATTAACCCATATCCCTACTAGCTATCATGCCAATGAAATACTACCTTGGCTGAGTTGGAGAATTTGAGTTGGAGAATAAGTTTTCCATTGTCCTTGGGAATGAATGAGTCCTTCTCTGGTCTGCGCAGGCACAAAACATCATTTCTACGACAGCATTGTGCACATCATACAGAATTATTTGGTTATTATTCTTGTGTCTTGTAGACTGTGAGCAGCTGGAGAACAGAACTTGTGCCTTCTTTATTTGGATAAAGCTCCAGTAGCCTGACCATTTTGAGTTTTCAGAAAAGCACAAGAGGAAAACAGTGGGGCCTCCCTAAACTGACAGGTTAGGGATGAAGCCCAACAAGATCTGTGGGACTGGTGCCATTCTTAATTGCCAATGTAAGAAATGTCAGCAGTATCTGTCCACTCCTCTCGTGGAAATCACACAAGTCCAGGGTTGGATAGAAAAGAAAAATCAAGGCATTTGATTTTGCTAAACATAACCACTCTAGGTATGTTTGCTAAACATACCACTCTTGGTATGTTTAGCAAAAGGGACTTAATAGAGGCATTTAGAGGCTTATAAAATTGTTGAAAAAACTAAGGAAGCAAAAGTCAAGAAAGTTCACTGCTAGTGTTTAAGAAAAATACAAGAATTGCAGGAGACTGTCACAAATGGTCTCAGCTACATACAGCAAAGAAGTGGGTGGCACTTCTATCACTATTCACAGGAGGATACCCAGAAGCACTGGCAAAACCTCAAACCCTCATGTCTGCCATCTGCTGAAACCTGTGAGCCTTCCCACTGACCTGCTGGAGCAACAATGACTTCTGCTTCTCTCCTACCTTCCAGATCTCAGGCACAGGCTTCTCCCTGGTGGATTCTTTATAGTGAGGAAGTCTGAGAAACGTTTGCAGGCTTCCAGCCCCTGGAATATAAGAGACAGCCAAGAAGGACGGAGACGGTACTGATCACCAACTGTCAGCACCTCTCACAGCCTAGATTTAGACACAGTTTAAGGCTCAGATCCATCAGCAACTCTTTTTGTTGGGATGCCTATTTTATTTGTGTATTTTGCATTCACTGGGGGCTGAAGGATTTTGACAGCCCCAGTTGAAGGCCAGAAAGCCACTAATATTCAAGCATCATGAGAAAGTGCATGTGTGTAGTCACACATCCTCCTCAAACCAGCAAGCTCCAATTGTACGATTCTAATATGAGAATGGGGTTTCCTGTAATGGCGATCGCTCTGTGCTCAGGTAATTTAGTGTCATAACCTTTAAAAGGCCACAAGTTCTTTCTCAAAATGGTAGATATATCAAGTCCTATTTGGATGCCATGTGATCACTTATGGGGCGAACCTCTGAATTATCTTAGGAGTCCTGTCAGGTCACCCCAGAGAACAGGTAGCCCCAGAGGTTGGGGAGAAAGTCCCATAACTCTCTGTCCCAACAAACCTTCAAGCAGGTGGCAGGAGAACTTTACAAAAGAAAGCACATGACTTGGTCACATTTCAACTCTGAGGTTACTGGACCATCATTTCCAAACAATTACTATTAGATTTGATTCTAACCGCACAGGTTATTGTCATTAGTCATGAGGAAATGATATCTAGGCTCACTAAGATGACTAAAATCTTACTTTTGGTCCAGTCTATCTTTGCATGGCCCTGCAAATCCTTTGACAAGACCCCCTCTCATGCACCAATGCCACTGGTACCTCTGCTTACTTTGCTCACCACTTTCTCCCACCCTCAACTCACCAAGTTGAAGAAACCTAGTCCCCAAACTGTTACAGTTTATTCACACATTCACAATACTGATCCATCTAAACAAGATCAATATGGAGAAAAAAATAAGAGCCTTTAAGTGCTCTGCTTAAGTCTTGAAAATAACTACCATCCTTGGGATCCTAGAAGGAAATGTGACTTTGAGTGTAGGCTCTTGGCTATACATTCCAACTTCCATGGAGGGGCAGAGGCCCCCACTTCCCCTCCACCCTCCAAAGAGGGGCAAGAGCATGGCTGGACACAAAATGCTGGGGTACAGTATTCTCTCTCTAGCAAGAGTCTTCCTGTTTTGAAGAGCTCTGTCTCTGGAATTACCGAGCTGTGCCTGCTCCCTCTCCTCTGGGAACTTCTAATGGCTGCCACATTCAGCTGTAGAGGACCTGCCTCCACTTGGAAGGAGGCATATTTGTCCCTATGGAAGGCCATGACGAACATGGTGGGGTTTTGAGAGGAATACGCAGGCAGCAGACTCTCATGGGTACAAAATGGGTCCTTGAGGCCTATGGTAATGAGGCCAGCTCCCTGATGTAGGGGACCAGCCAGGCGCCGAGGGCAAAGACCTAACCTACAAAACAGTGGTTTTTCTCCGGTGGTCCTCTGTGCCCATGATCCCTGGGGAACTGGTGAGGGTGGCTGGTTGAGGATCCACTCACTCAAGATACCGCCCAGCCACTGACATCCCAGCACTTTCATCTCCATCTAAGCCCAAGGTTGGGAATGAGAAAGATAGGAGAGTTGTCGGGAGGGAGAACAAGAGTGGCCACAAGGGCTGCAGCACAGAGCTCCTGAATGTCACTGAACTGCAATGAAAGGCAGGGTATTTTTCGTTTCCAGGCTACAAGAAACAGATGAAGTAGGCAGAGTAGCTGAGCTCAATTGTTGCAGTTTTACTTTACTGGTGTTTTCTGAGGTCAAGCATGTTAAGAAGCATCCTGAGGCTGTGAAATGACTGAGCAGCGCAGAGGTCCATGTAAGCAAGTGCACAACTTGATTCTGCAGTCTTCCTTCCAGGGAAGCTGCTGAGATTGTTTCCCAATCCCCATACACTCCCTCTTTCCCAGCACAGGAAGTCCCTCCTCAGCACAACTCCACAGCATTGCTGAGCGATCAAGGTCAACCGCGCAGTACTGCTGAGTGATCACAGGTCTGCTGTGAAGAGCAGAGGTATGATGTGCACACAGATGCCAGGAAGCTCTTGCTCTGCCTCAGGCTATACTTCGCTCAATGCTGGAGAAACAGCTGGACTCTGTAGAAGAAGGAGCTGGGAAGGTTGCATGCCATGCCCTAAGGGGGCCCACTGGAACAGTCAGCTCCCAGATCAGCTCTGAGCGGGAATCACACCGCAGCCAAGTTTAGCACCATACTGTCATTAGTGAATATCCTAAGGTCCTGAAACTGACTGGGTGCACACACTCTGGCTGGCACCACAGGGGAGAGGGCAGATGCTGGAGAATAATCAAGCCTCCAAAATGAGCTCTGTTGGCTTGAGTGGGCTGCTTCTCCCAATACTCAGGCTCAAGTCATTGAAAAGTGACTGACAGACACCCCAGGGTTTCTCTGATTTGCTGGGCATCTCTCTCCTGCTTCCATGGACAAGGGCTCCCACCTATCTATCACACGTGGTATAGCTCCCCATTTGTAAAAGAGCACCAGAGGCAGGCATAAGATGAAGTCCTTGTCTTCCTAGTGACTTCCCTCATCGCCCTGGCACTTCTGCTAACAGCAGAACCACACAAATAAAGAACTTTGAAATCTCAACACAAGACTCTGAAATTGTCCCAGTTCTCTCTTCTTCAAAGCCAATTGTTTAACATGTGGAGTCTACCCTATTGGCTACCTTTCCTTCCTTGTGATCCTCCAGCTAAATTCTGATGGTACTATTTTTGCTTCCTTCATTTCCCAAGGAAACTCCTGTGTCTAGCTGACATATACCTCTTCATACCGAGACCAGCTGTCTTCTCTCTTTCATGTCTCAGGTACTGGCGACCTGCGACACTGTGAAGCCTGTCCTGAGCCTTTGGCTCCTTCCCACCCTGGCCTGCCTGCATCCCTAACCATTTTGATTTCTCTAGTGAGTGAGTCTTTGTCCATCCTATCCCTAGCCCACTCCGGCCTCCTCTCCTTTCCCCGAGATAGGCAGGTGATGCCCACACGTTAGTTCTGGCACTAATTTCTCTCCAGAACACCCTCCCATGTTTTCAGCTGCCCATTCAAAATTTCTACTTCAATGTTCTCACTATTGAAAAAGCATGTCAAAAACTGAACTCATGATGACAACAGCAAACAAACCCTCACATTTATCAAGCGTCTGAGAGTTCACAACTGGCAATTATGCCTAGTTTATACACAATATTTCATTTAAACCATACAAAATCCTGTGCTGTAGACCAGGCAAGCATTGCTATTCTCATTTCATAGTTGAGGGGATACAAGGCTCAGAGAAATTGCCTAAGATCAAATGGCAGAAAATTATGGAGCCAGGACTTAACTCAGTTGTTTTCCTTTCTGACTTCTCAGACCAAAGGTCCAAATAGCCATCAAATCCTGTGACATCGCTCTTCCTTCTTAATCTCCCTTGCACCGACCCTGACCCTCTATGCCACTATTCCACTCTAGGCTTCTGTCTCTAACTGCCTGGATTATTACATGGCCTCTTACTTCACCTTACTAATTTTATTCTTTAGCTACTTATAGTGTGTCTGGAACACTGCCACCAAAATAATCCTTTATAATACCTATTTTATTTTATTTCTCTTTCAGGAGAAAGTTTCAATGTCTCCTTCCAGCTCACACTTCAAAACAGAATGCAGCCTAGCACCAGAGCCCTTCACAAAAGAGCCTCACTCACTGCCCTTTGCAGCTTTACCTGACTAGACCCTCTGGCTCCTAGTGGCTATTCCAGTCACTGACTTTTGATCTTTTTCTAGTTGCTTGTTTTTTTGATTCTCTGTTTGATTTATGTCTGCTCTAATCTTTACTAATTTTCTCCTTCTGTTGTTTTAGGTTTAGTTTGCTCTTCTTTTTCTAATTTCTTAAGGTAGAAGTTTAGGTTATTGATTTCAGATCTTTCTTCTTTCTAAAGCAAGGCATGTATAAGCTTACATTTCCCTTTAAGCAGTGCTTTACTTTAGCTGCATCTCATAAATTTGTGTTTCGGTTTTTATCTGTCTCAGACTGTTTTCTAATTTCCCTTGTGATTTCTTCTTTAACCTGTTAGTTATTTAGGAGTGTGTCACTTAATTTCCATATATTTGTGAATTTCCCAAATATCCTTTTGTCATTGATTTCCAAGTTCACTCCATTGTGGTTGGAAAATCAACTTTGTATGATTTCAATACTGTTAAACGTATTCAGGTTGTGTTGTGGTCTAACATATGGCCTATCCTAGAGAATGTTCCATGTACACTTTAGAAGATACAGTTTGCTCTTACTGTGTGGACTGTTCTATGTGTATCTATTAGGCCGAGTTAGTTTACGGTGTTGTTCAAGTAGTTTGTAGTATTACTGTTTCCTTGTTCTTCTGTCTAGCCATTCTATCTATTATCAAAAGTGAGGTATTGAAGTTTCTACCTATAATTATTGAATGGTATATTTTTTTCCTTAAATTCAGTCAATTTTTGCTTCAGCATTTTGGGGCTCTGCCATTAGATGCATATATGTTCACATTTGTTACGTCTTCTTGATAGATTGACCCTTAATTATAAAGTGTTCTTGTTTCTAGTAAAAATTTTGTTTTAAAGTCTATTCTGTTCAATATTCATATGGTTCTCTTTTGTTTACTGTGTGGATGTTATATCTTCAACATTTATCCATTTATCCCAAGCTATTTGTGTTTTTGAATCTCAAGCGTATCTCCCAACAGCAAAGACATGGAATCAATCAATTCCCATCAATGGTAGACTGGATAAAGAAAATGTGTGAGGCCGGGCGCGGTGGCTCAAGCCTGTAATCCCAGCACTTTGGGAGGCCGAGACGGGCGGATCACGAGGTCAGGAGATCGAGACCATCCTGGCTAACACGGTGAAACCCCGTCTCTACTAAAAATACAAAAAAAACTAGCTGGGTGAGGTGGCGGGCGCCTGTAGTCTCAGCTACTCGGGAGGCTGAGGCAGGAGAATGGCGTAAACCCGGGAGGCGGAGCTTGCAGTGAGCTGAGATCCGGCCACTGCACTCCAGTCCGGGCGACAGAGCAAGACTCCGCCTCAAAAAAAAAAAAAAAAAAAAAAGAAAATGTGTGTGTGTGTGTATGTGTGTGTGTGTGTGTGTATATGTATATATACACATATATATACATATATATATACACACATATATATACACGTATATATACACACACACACATATTATATATATACACATACATACTATGGAATACTATGCAACCATAAAAATAATAAGATCATGTCCTTTGCAGGAACATGGGTGGAGCCAGAGGCCGTTATCCTTAGCAAACTAACACATGAACAGAAAACCAAATACTTTACGTTCTCACTTACAAGCGGGAGCTAAATCATGAGAACACATGGACATGTAGAGGGTAACAACAGACACTGGGGACTATTGTAGGGTAGATGGTGGAAGAGGGGACAGGATCAGGAAAAATAACTAATGGGTACTAGGCTTAATACCTGAGTGATGAAATAATCTGTTCAATAAACTCCTATGACACAACTTTACCTACATAATGAATCTGCACATGTAATCCTGAACTTATAAGTTAAATTAGAAAACATAATAAAGTGTGTCTCTTACAGATAGCAAATAGTTAGATCTTATTTTTCAATCCATTTTGCCATGCTATGTTTTTTGATTGAAGTGTTTATTCCATTTATATTCAATGTAATTAGTAAAAAGGTAGGATTTATCTCTGCCATTTTGCTTTTGGTTTCTGTATGCCTTATGTCTTTGTTCCTCTATTCCTCCATTACTGCCTTATCTTATATTAAGTGGATATCTTCTAGCATACCGTTTTTGTTCCCTCGTTGCTATTTTTTTACTTATTTTCTTAGTAGTTCCCTGGAGATTACAATTAACATCTTAATTTAAAACAGTATAGTTTGAATTAATGTCAACTTAACGTCAACCGTATACAAAAACTTTCCTCATACCTCTGTTCCCTTCTCCCCACTTTGTGTAGAGAACTGTCATACAAATTATATCTTCATGCATTATAAGCCTATCAACACAGTTTTATAATTATTGCTTTATGTGTCTCTCTTTTAAGTTAGATAGGAAAAGCGTTACAGACAAAAATACATTTATATTACCTTTTTCGTTTACTTCTGTAGTTACCTTTACTACTCTTCTTATTTCTTCATGTGAATTTGAGTTACTGCCTACTGTTCTTTCACTGCAACCCGAAAATCTCTCTTCAGTAGTCCTTGTGGGGCAGTTCTAAAACAATTTCTCTCAATTTTTGTTTATTTAAGAATGTTTTAATTTCTCCTTCACTTCTGAGAAATAGTCTTTACTGAATATGAAATTCTTAGTTGACAGTCTTTTTCTTTCAGCATTTTGAAAATGTAAATAACACTGCTTTCTGGCCTCCAAGGTTTCCAATGAGAAGACAGCTGTTAATCTTATTGAGAATCACTTACAAATCTCTTTTCTCTTCCTGCTTTCAAGATTCTGTCTTTATCTTTGACTTTAGACATTTTTACTATGATGTGTCTAGGTGAAAATTTCTCTGAATTTATCCTGTCTGGAGTCTGCTGAACTTCTTCTATATGTAGATTAATGTTTTTCATAAATTTGAGGAATATTTGAATATTATTTCTTCAAGCATGCTCTCTCTCCCCTTTCCTTCTGGTATGCCCATTATGCATATATTGTCATGCTTTATGGTGTTCCTTAGATTTCTGATGTTCTGTCCATTTACATTCATTCTTTTTTCATCCTGTTCCTCAGACTGGATAATCTCAGTTAACTTATTTGCAAGTTTATTGACTCCTTCTTCTGTCAATTTAAATCTGCTGTCAAGTCCCTCTAGGGAACTTTTCATTTCAGTTATTGTACTTTTCAACTCCAGAATGTCTATTTAGTTCTTTTAAAACAATAATTTTACCTATTTATTGGTATTCTTTAATTAATGAGACAATGTTCTCACACTCACTTTTGGTTTTCTACACATGACTTCCTTTAGTTATTTGAACATATATTAAGTAGCAGATTTTAAAGTCTGTGTTTAGTAAATCGAAAGTGTCAGCTTCCACATGGACAGTTTCTATTGACTGCGTTATTCCCCTCTTTGTAGGAGTCATGCTTTCCCATACTTTTGCATATCTCTTCATTTCATTTGTTGTTGTTTAAAATTAAACATTTCAATGGATATAATGTGGAAACTATGGAAGTCTTTCCCCAGGGTGTGTTTTTGCTACTATTTGTGGTTGCTGCTGCTGTTACTGCTGCTTGTGGTTTAGTGACTCTCCTGAACTAATTCTATAAAGTCTATATTCTTCATCAGTGCAGTCACTGAAGCCTTGATTGAAAAGGGATTCCCATAAATGTTTTGAATCAATCTGTCTCCCAGACTTCACTGACAGGCTCTGTGTGTGTGTGTTGGAGCACACCTTCAATACTAGCTGTTTACAACTCTGCCTCATTCTTCACTTCCTGTTTTCATAGCCTCAAAATCAGCCAAAGGTTAAATATTAGATCCTTCTTAGGGTTTTCCTGGGTATGTGCACAGTCCTACTTGTGCACATGGCATTCTAGATGCTTAGAAATTTTTCAAAGCTTTTAAAGGCCCCTGTGGCATCTCATTCTCCAGATTTTTCTTTTAATTATTTTGGTCAGTCCTTTATTTGCCATATATATACATATATATATATATATATATATATATATATATATATTTTTTGAGATGGAGTCTCGCTCTCTGTCACCCAGGCTGGAGGGCAGTGGGTCGATCTCAGCTTCCTGCAACCCCCGCCTCCCAGGTTCAAGCGATTCTCCTGCCTCAGCCTCCCAAGAAGCTGAGATTACAGGCACATGCACCACGCCCAGCTAATTTTTGTATTTTTAGTAGAAACAGGGTTTCGCGATGTTGGCCAGGCCGGTCTCAAATGCCTGACCTCCAGCAATCCACCTGCCTCAGCCTCTCAAAGTGCTGGGCTTACAGGTGTGAGCCACTGCATCCAGCATTACCATTGATATTTTTGACAAATGCCATAGTGATAGGGCTGCATGAACTCAGTAAGCCTTGAGCCTGGTAAAATAAAGAGAAGCCCTAAGAATGGGGCATCTCCAGGGAGTTACTAGACAGGTCATATAGTAATAACTCTCTGGAGATGGAGTTTGGGGTTGGCAGCGGGGAGGGGGAGAGTGGGTGTTCCAACTCCATTCTGCCCCTCTAGTGGCTGCTAGCCTGCTGATTTTCACAGCTATTGTGGTTGTGAGGCTGTTGGTTTTTAAGACTACTGCAGAGCTGAGCAGAGGTGAATGGGAATAGGGCAAGTTAAAAATCCCATGAAGCTCTTTCTTCTTAGTGAGATTCAGCATTTTTTTTTTTTGAGACAGAGTCTCACTGTGTTGCCCAGGCTGGAGTGCGGTGGGGCAATCTCGGCTCACTGCAACCTCTGCCTACTGGGTTCAAGAGATTCTCATGCCTCGGTCTCCCAAGTGACTGGGACTACAGATGTGTGCCACTATGCCCCACTAATTTTTTGTATTTTTTTTGTAGAGATGGGGTTTTGCCATGTTGGCCAGGCTAGTCTCGAACTCCTGGCCTCAAGCAATCCAGCCGCCTCAGCCTTCGAGTGCTGGGATTACAGGCGTGAACCACCATGCTCCGCCGATTCAGCCATCTTTCTTAAACAAACGCTCCCTGGATTGTTTCAAGTCTTTGGTTAATTTCTAAAAAAAAAAAAAAAAAAAAAAATTGATTTTGACAATTTTTGCCAGTGTTCTTGTTGCTTTTATGGAGACATGGTTTTTTTGGAGGTACCTACTCTGTCATTCTGGAAGTGTTTCAATCACTGACTTTTGAATATGGTTTGTTCATTCTTTGCCAAGATTCCTTTCATGCTGTTTTCCTGCCTGGAATGCTTAATTTTTACAACTACAACCGGTAACAACAATGATAATGAGCAGCATTTCCTTAGCAATTCTCAGTTTGCAGAGAACCTTTTTAGTGCACAAAAAAACCATTGAGGTAGATAATACTGTCCTAATTTTACAGATGAGGAAACTCAATGACTTGTCCAAGTTCTCACAATCTGTAAAGACTCACTCTAAGACTTGAATCGGGCCTGCTTACCAATCTCACACATATTCCTCTATTTCCCACAATCTCATATTTTCCATCCAGTGGCCAATCAGTTCTCACTGTCCTCACTGAGGGTCCAATACGCTCTTCCTAATATGTTCCCTCAACCACTGATAGAACCTCAGGCCTATTTTCCCAGTCCTGTCATCTATGAAGGGAAAAGAGTCCATATTAGAAGATCTCTTCTTTTTTTCTTTAGTTCTACATTATTCATGAAACATAGGAGGGTAACTTAAAAGAATGTGCAGGCCCACAGGCACACTTACCCTCCTAAGGTGTTATCAGGAGGCACAAGCCGTAAGAAGCAGAGATCTTCATGCAATAGTCTAAGGATTTTGCAGAAGACTTTATGCTCCTAATCTACTTTATGAACGTCACATGAGAAATGTATTTAGAACCAAGTAATAAGAAAACTGTGCTTATTTTGAGAAATGGATTGTTTCTCCCTTTCTAATAAGAGAGTCATGAAACCACATCTCCCTTTTCACTTTGGCTACCAGGAAGCTTAGAGACAAATATAAAGCTTAACTACAAGTATAGTTAATGGAATTTTGGGTTCTTTTCCAAACCCAAAACTATCCATACTTTGTCTTGGAACAAACTGTTCATTTCTATTGCTATACTGTCATAAATTTATGACAAATGTACTCACTATAAATCACTTTATTGAGATATATGACAGAAAAACAATTCAGATCGTAAGAGTAATGTTTTGGGGTTTTTTTGTTCTTGGGTTTTGTTTTTGTTTTACATTGCTGAAAGCGGCTAAAAGGAACAAGAGGTATTTTCCTTCCCTTGTCTAGAGAGCTGTATATCTTTTAGCTTCAGAGGTTATTATCAGTTTGTCTGGCTAAAGGCAGAAGCTGCTGGATGCTAAAAGACAGCCTCATCCAGCCTCGAAGTGGGACGAAACCAACTCAAGGAGGGAGTAGGTCTTAAGAAGAGTTCCTGAGACTGAGAAGGGGTAGGTACTGTGAGTGGTGGAGGCTGGGGCTCTTCTCACAGGGCTCTGGAACTCTGAGGGATCTCAGAAGGGACTAGATGCTCCCAGCCTGAGCTCTCAAGCTCTCTTAACATGGAAACAGAGGAAACCACTGGCTTGCAGACCACATGGGCTAGGAGATGACCCAGTGTGATCCTCAACCCAAACAGCTCTTCCTCAACTCTTCAGAACTGATGAGAATCCCTGAGGCTTTTGTAAAATCCTAGGTGAATGGGAGGACTCTCAAAATACAGGCTGGATTTCCTGCTAGCCCTGCGGGTGGAAGCTTAGCACTGATTAATTTGATTTAGAGAAATAAAGAAATGTGACATTTCTTGCTCCCTACTGTTGTGGCCTGAAATTCATGCCCACCACATGGGCTATAAATAAATGAATGAAACAATAAACAAACCCGAAGCCAGAGTGCCTGGGATGAATTCCCAATTTGCTGTGTATCCAACATCAGGGTCCTGTAACCTTGAACACACAAGGGCTACTAGAGAATTCAGCATTAGCACAATAGACACCATCTGTGGGGACTGTATGGGAAGGGATGGAGGTAAGAAAGCCAAAGAGACAGCTCCAGACCTCACAAAGCTTACAATTCAGCGTAGCATGTGTCAATAATAAAACATCAATAAGAACAGGGACATTCATACAGCCATTGGCACATTTTTATTAAGTACGCACTGCAGATGCTAGAAGGCAAAAAGATAAAGGAGAGGATTAAGATAGCACCCAGGGGCAAAAAGAGTACAGATTGGTGAGGGAGATATGAGAAGGGGAATAATAATATGCCAGAAAAGGGATATGTGTTATAAAAATGATTTGCCTAAAGTACTATAGAAGGAGAGTTTATTTCTGCCTGAAGAAAGAGAAGGCTCCAAAGAAGATGAGGTGCTTGGGTTGGTCTTGGAAAGATGGACAGAATTTGAGCAGAATGAGGTGGTCTGAAGGGCACTGCAGGCCAGGAGAGGTGAAGGTACAGGGCCCTATCTGTCACACTCAGGGATGCAGGGGTAGAGTAAAAGTTTCATCATGGCTGTCCCTCATGGTGCATGAGGATGTATGAATCCTCCTAGTGATGATGACGTCAGAGAGGTGCATGCATTGGTCGCAGGCAGGGCTTGAGATCCCGTGCTACGGCATTCAGATTGTGAACTATAGGCAAGATGATGGGAAGAAGGTGAGCAGGGAGGGGAATGTTAAGAACCATGCTCTTGGGGGTTTCCTTGAATTGCTGAATGTGGGAATATGCATTTGAAAAGATGGAAAAATAGTCACAGGAGAAAATTTAAGAAGCCCATTGCAATGTCCTGGGCACCTGAACTATAATAGAGGCAGAGGGTCTCAGAGCGAATACTGGAGATGTGAGAACATTCACAGATGTGAAGCAGAGCCAAGTTGAAGGGACAATGAAGAGGGCAAATATCAAGACAGAAACGTGACGTTTCAGGCCTGGGTAAAACAGAGAGCACAGGAAGAAGAGGATTTAGGGAAAAAATGATGAGCTCAGGATAAAATGTCCTGAACCTAATGTCCTGAACTCTGATGAGATGCTTAGCAGATATCGTATACAGAGACATGTTATGTAAGTGTGCACTCAGTTTTATACATCCTAACCTGATCTTTCAAAACTGATAAATTAGTGGAGATTCATAGTCACCCAGCAAAAGGATTCTTCACCTGAAAAAAGCATTAATAACAGGGTACTTTAAATAGTTAGCTCCTCTGGTGAATATAAAATAGGCTTTACTATTTTTTTTAAAGGTGACTTACACCTCTCTTTTCAAAGACTCATCTATTGTGTTAAGTAAAGCATATCTATGTATGAATATGGAATGAACTGGGAGACCTGAGCCAGGTAAAGTTAATCGAGGTGGGTGCCATGAAGGAAGTGATGAATCATAAAGGGAATACTGATGGGATGATATCTGAATTGGTGAAGAAAAAAGGAGGCTCAGACATAGTGTGGGGTCTGCAGTCTCCCTGGAATGGGAAGCCTCCCATAGACTCCCTGCTCCTCTTTCATTCCTGGGATGAAACTACACCTGGATGGGAGGTGGGGAATCCAGCTCCACCCACAGCCTGGTCCATCTCCATTGATGGCAACTCCATCCATCCATCTGTTGGGATGAAAACCTGGGGGTAGTCTTCACTCCCTTCCTCCTCCTTACTCTCCGTATCCAATCCATCAGGAAATCGCACTGGTTCTTGTTTCAAAGCATATCCAGTATCTGACTCTTCTCGCCACCTCCACTGCTGCTACCACCTTGGTTCCAGCCTCCATCGTCTCAGGACTGGATTATTTAATAGCTTACTAATAGGTATCCCTCCTTCCTCCTGTGCTCTCCCAAAGTCTATTTGCAATACAACAGTTAGAATGGTCCTTTCTAAAATAACTCAGATCATGTCATTCCTTTCCTCAAAACCCTTGAATGGCTCCCCATTTCCTTCTGAACCTAAGCCAAAGTCCCTTTTACAGCTTACAAAGCCATGCTGGATATGGCCACGGTCACCTGTCTCACCTCACCTCCTACTTCTCCCCTTTCTCCTAATCCCAGCACGCTCCACTCTGGCTATACCTGACCCTTGCTGTTCATCAGATACTCCAAACACTCTTACCTTGGAGCCTCTGCTTTAGTTTTCTCTGCCTGGAGCATATATCTCCCAGATACCTGCAAGACTAAGTCCCTCACCTCCTTAAGTAAGTGCTCAAATCTCACTTTCTCACTCACTCCCTGTAATGCTGCAGCCTGCTCCTGCCTCAATATTCCTCCAGTCCATGTTCTTTTTCTTTCTTACTTTTTTACATTTACCTTTTTCTGACTTACCTTATTAACTATGCTTATTTATTGGCTACCCTCCCTTGCTAAAATAAAAAAGAGTGGGGTTTTAAAATTTGTTTTACTTTGTATTGTCCATAGTAGTTCCTCAATAAATAAGGTAGGAATGAATTAATGAATGAGTGAAGAAGAAACAGTGTAGACAAACAAGAAGGGAAAATCCACAGCTCAAGGACTCCAGCCAAAAACAATGTGCTTGAACATGGGAGGCAATGGATCTGGTCCCTGCAGGGGCCACGGTCTGGCTGTGGGACTCCAGACAAGATATTAAGACTCTCTAGGATCCTCTACATTACAAGGAAGGGATGGATCAGGTGATTTTTTTTAGTGCTTTTCCATAGATTATTTAATTCATTCAACAAGTATATATTGAGGGCCTGTTACCTACTAGGTCCTGTGCATATAAAGATGATTAAGATAGCACACCATACTGGTCCTTCCCACAGTCCAGACAGAATGATCTGTAAATAATGAAAATACAATATGACAGCAGATATCCATACAAGGTACAGTGGAATCATAGATACAACAGTGATGGAATCAGTGGTGGGGTGGGCAAGAATAAAGGATGACCAGGGAATGGCCGTGCAGTTACAGCTCCCAGAAACCAGCACTGGAAGGCCCCACCCTCTGTGCTGTTGTCAAGTTTGCAGACTGCCAACTTCATGGACAGTACTCTGTCAAGGCACAGTGAAGGACTAGCAACATATTTTATTAGAAGACCCTTTAATCATCCAAAGATCAACTTTTTCATGTAATTGTTTCTTCATATTCCCATTAGGAAGACTTTTAAAGCCACAGGTTGTTATAGAAAGACAGGCCTTTTGTCCTCACACATCAGAGTTCCCAGAAATATTTGGAAGGACACAGCAGTAAAATAATACACCACTCATCTTACCCGGGCAGTCTCACTGTGTTTGCAAACTCAACACACTGCCCTCTTAAAATAAACACATAGGATAGAGCTTTCTTTCCCTGAAAACCAAGGTTCGCATTCAAAGCAAGTAATGTTTTCCTCTTGGATTCTCGATTGTTATCATTTACTGACACCACCACCATCTTCACGGGGACATTGATTTATTAAGTATCCTCTGCGCCTAGGATGTAATTCAGAGCAAGATAAACAGATGTGAAGTCTCTCCACTCCAGGAACTTATACTTCAATACCCCCTATTAACAGAGCACAAACTAGAAAAGATTCTTCTAGAAATTACACACTGGCTACACTTGATTCCAAGTGCTTTTGGATAGACAGAAGTATAGGGTAGCAGCTATACTACGGGTGCGGTGACTCATGCCTATAACCCCAGCACTTTGGGAGGCCGAAGTGGGTGGATTGCTTGAGTCCAGGAGTTCAGAACTAGCCTGGGCAACATGGCGAAATTCCATCTCTACAAAAATACAAACATTAGTGGTGCACATCTGTAGTCCCAGCTACTCAGGAGGCTGAGGTGGGAGGATCGCTTGGGCATGGGAGGTGGAGGTTGCAGCAAGCCAAGATTGCACCACTGCACTCCAGCCTGGGCAACAGAGTGAGACTCCATCTCAAACAAAAAAATAACATATATATTATATATATATATATAGGGTAGCAGATCCATCAGGTATTGGGAATTCAAACCAGCTATGTTCACAGGAAAGCACTATCTGGGAACCCTTCAGAAAAGACTTCAAGAGGGGAGGTGGAGGCAGAGGTCAGATGTCAGGAGACACGTGCATGAGGGGTAGAGAAGAATGACCAGGCTGCTCAGGGAGGGGGTTAGGTATAAGGTGCAGGCAGGGATGAGACTACTGAAAGATGTGAGCAGCATCCATGATCGGGGGTGTTCAGGAAGATGAGAAAACTGGCCCAAACCTTGAACTTCAGAGGCCTAGCAATTTCTACGTGTGCCAGAATCAAGAGACCAGCTGAGGTTTAATAATTATGGTGCCAAGCTGAGCTCAGACATGCCAAAAGAGGAAACACTGGTCTCTAACATCCACACACTGAGGTATCCAGGTACACTCACAGCCCATTAATCAAGGATCAAAGTCTTTTTGACTTCTTTTCTCGGACAGAAGATAAGGATGGACCCAGGAGGAACTTCCATGACCCCTCCCCCATTTTCATATGTTGATTTTATTTTACTTTTATTTATTTATTTATTTATTTGAGAGAGAGTCTCACTCTGTCACCCACGCTGGAGTTCAGTGGCTCAACCTCGGCTCACTGCAACCTCCACCTCCTGGGTTCAAGCAATTCTCCTGCTTCAGCCTCCCGAATAGCTGGAATTACAGGCATCTACCACCAGACCTGGCTAATTTTTGTATTTTTTTTTTGTAGAGACAGGGTTTTGCCATGTTGGCCAGGCTGGTCTCGAACTCCTGACCTTAAGTGATCTGCCCGCCTCAGCCTCCCAAAGTGCTGGGATTACAGGCGTGAGCCACCATGCCTAGCCTTGATAAGCCGATTTTAACTGGCCATTTCTTCCTGTCTCAGGAACCACATGAAACCTCTGTGGTCATCTCCATCTGCTCTTAAGTTCCTACTCTTTTTTACCTGTATCTCTTATTCTATACTATCATCCTGTTTCCACTGCTGCATAGGCCACTCCAATCCTTTGTGGAATAAAGTAGAGAAGAGTAACAACAAAAATAATAATATTAAACTTTCATTGAACAAATTAAGTTATAAGCAGCCATTGTGCTAATCACTTTTCTTGGATTATCTCATTCAGTCCTCACAGAATTCCAATGAGGTAGGTGCTGTTACTATACATATTTTACACATAAGAAAGAAAAAAAAATGAGAATAGAAGTTTAAATGTGCCCAAGTATCAGAGATGGGGTTAGAACCTAAGTAGGCTGACTCTGGAACCCATATTCTTTTTTTTTTTTTTTTTTTGAGACAGAGTCTCACTGTCACCCAGGCTGGAGTGCAGTGGCGCAATCTCGGCTCATTGCAACCTCCACCTCCTGGGTTCAAGCGATTATCCTGCCTCAGCCTCCCGAGTAGCTGGGACTACAGGTGCGTGCCACCATGCCTAGCTAATTTTTTTGTATTTTTAGTAGCGATGGGGTTTCACCACGTTAGCCAGAATGGTCTCGATCTCCTGACCTCATGATCCGCCTGCCTCGGCCTCCCAAAGTGCTGGGATTACAGGTGTAAGCCACCACACCTGGCCTGGAACCCATATTCTTAAAGTACTACACACACATATATATATATATACAGGCACAAAATACTATAACACATTGCTATATTATAGTTGATGAATGTAGTATGGAAACTTATGATAACTACCTGGCTTTTGAACAATAGTTTGCAGTAGAGGTTAATGACCTACTGGCCAAATTTGGCCCATAGGTGTGAGTTATCAGGAACCTCTAGTATTTTTAAATCAAACCTAATTTTGTTTTCCAGGTCTCCCTAGTGCCCACCATTCTTCACCGCCTGGCTCACTCATTTATATCACTCATTTCAAGTTCATGGACCTTGCTTTAGAATTTGCAAGATATTCTCGCATCTATCAGCTCATTCAGTCTTTGAAATGTTCCTACAACCGAGGCAACACAGAAATCAAAATCTCCTTTTACAGGTGAAGAAACTACGGTTCCAGGCAGTTGAACTCCTCACGTGGGTTCAAATGCCAAGAAGTGACTTGGCTGGAAGTAGAACCTTCTTTGTGTAGGGTGCAGTCTCACAGCACAGATCACCTTCCCCGCAGAACCCTGAAGAACACAGGTTGCCTAACAGCAGTGATTAGTAGGGGAATGCATGCTCCTCTAGGAGAACACAGAGCAAGGGTTGACAGCAGGTGGTTGAGAACAGGGGGTCCAGGAAGCCTCACCTGTAGCCCTGCCCCCACTCCCAATCAGACCCAGCAAGGTATGGTGGGAAGGGAAGTAGGAAACCCCTGACATGATCTCTGCGAGTGGCCTGTGTGCCAGGCCTTTCTGTGGTGTGGCATCATTCCCTGAGGAAGTGAGTTATCCTGCTGGGAGAATCCTAATTCATCCCAAGCCCCAGATGCTCTCATCATCCTCACGTGGCTGCCTACCTTACAACTTTACCAAAAGACAGGGCATCCCAGGGCCACAGATTCCCATTTGGAGCTACTCTCTGGGCCCTGAACAGCTTCAGAATTGGTTCTTTCTGAGGACCCTGTACTCTGAGAGATGATGGACACTACAAGCAACATTTCTTAGGCCCCAAGGCATTCCCTAGTCTCCCTTTCAGACCCAAAGTCATGAGACCCTGAGCTAGTGAGCTTGAGGGGTTCCTTTCTAGAAAAGGAGGTATACCGGGGCAAGGTTTCTCAAATGTAGCTGCACATCGGGATGGCCCAGGAGAGTATTTTCAAGACGCGGATTCCTGAGCCATACCCAGGATGTACTGAATCATAAACTCTGTAAGCAGGTCCTGGAATCTGCATTTTCACCAGCTCTGCAAATGAGTCCTGTGCCTAAAGGGACAGGTTGTGATGGAGTCTTCTTCCCAGCCACAACCACAAAGGGAATGGCACACACCAGGAGCTATGGGGTGGGCACCGAAGCTGGCCCACCTTCCTTCAACTCCAGCTCATTTCAATGCCGGTACCCAGCCTGTCCTGAACAGCATTGGCTTGCAGCCAAGCACCAACCCCCTGGGGCTCCACCTTAGGGTCCATAAGATTTAGAACATTTTAATCCAAAGCTGCTGAGCATGTGAGATGCCTCCAAATGCCCAAGAACCAGCTCTCACCACTCTGAGTGAAAAGGGCCAGACCCGAGGGCCATGAAACCATTTGCCCTGAGGCCAGAGGGGGACGTGCAGAATCAGGGATCGCCAGGTATATGTTTTGCCCATACCAGGATTGGGGGTATGGGGACAGGAAGCCATATTGATCTTTTTGCTTACTTTCTGTTAGGAACTGAAGACTTGGGGCCCTGCTGGCTCTATGCCTTTTGAATAGGGGACACAGAAATGCCTAAATGTGCACCAGCCATTTTTCCCCATGAGGAGCCTGATGAGGGAGTTCAGCAAAAGGAAGGCAGGGATCTACTTCTTTATTAGCAGAGAGCCCCAGCAGGGTTGCAAGACCCAGCCTAGAAGCCTAAGGCTGGGAAAGACCTTTCTCTGGAAGTTAAAGCACTGAATGGATAGATTATTAAGAGCAAAAATAAGAGAGTGCTGAAGATAACTAGGCCCTGAGACTGCCTCCCTACCCCTACTCCTGCCTCCCCTGCCTCCCTGCAGCAGCAATGTCAGCATCCTTCTGTGGAGTTCTGCCATCACCCGTCTGGGCTGAGCTGCCCATCAGAACCACGTCTCACCTCTCTCCCCTGCCCACATGATGTGCCAGGAGCTCTATGTGACCCCCCTAGATCTGTGTGGCTGACATTGCTCTCTTCATTGTAGGCCAGGTCAATTCCCTATCCCAAATCCCAGAGAAGCACCCCGCATCCTTGAGATCAGGAACTGAACTTGACTTCCCTACCACTCATCAGGATTCAAACCAGTGCCCTGTGCCTAACCTGCTCATTCCCACAGGGGCCCGTCACTGGCCAAATGTCCCCTCCAACCTTCAGTTCCACCTCTGTTCCTTCCCCCTTGCCCTGTCCAGCCAGCTTTCCCTCGTGAATGAGAAGGAGAGAGCACGTTGCCTTCAGAAACCTCCCTTTCTTGCCTTGCAAGTCTCTCAAGTTCCCATAACGTATATATTATCTAGCGATTCTCTACAGCCTAACACCTTGACCCACTTGCATGCTTTCTTTGCAGTCCTCATCTGCCCTACTACAGATGTGGCTGTCTGTCTGTCTTTGGTGTCATCTGTCTTGGACTCCCCTTCTCAGAGAGGGGGGCTCTACGTCTTCAGCTCATTCTATGCTATCCCATGCAAGCTCACACTTAGTAAATGCCCAAAACAGGAATGATTTCTGCTCAAGACTACCCAGAAAGATGACCCGAGGCTCCTCAGCCATCTCCAAAGTCCAGTCCGTGTTCAGAGCTCCTGAACGCTCCCAGCCAAAGCTGAGCTGGCTCAGCTACTTAGCACCCTGGTCACCAGGGGACACTAGCAGTCTCAGAGAAGGAGCAAGTGGCCAGTGTGCCTGCTGAGCCAGGGCACGGAACCATCCTGGAAGCCCACTTTCTGGCCCTCAAGTCATGGAGAATCCCGAGACTCATGATGTATGTGGCAGGGGGTGAGAGTGGAGGTCAGAGGTTGGAGATGTCAGGCTGGGAGGTGGGAGAAGCAGCCACAGGGAAAAGCAGGAAGCGCCAAGGCAGGCAGCTCCTCTCAGAGCAGCAGACGAGCAGCCCGGCTGGAAGGAGGGGACCCGACCACAAACTTGTGGTCTATAAAATCCATCTCCCCTTCATTGGGGATTCTGCTCAGCCTTCCCTCACTGATTCCCTTCTGACTTCACATTAAACTTTACTACAACGCACAGCTTGTAAACGGCATCAAAACAATTTACGGCAGCCTTTATGTGCCTTGGTTTAAATAATAAACATTTTTATTTCACTCTTCTGTGAAATGAAATTCTTGGGGGGCAAAGTATGGAAAAGTATGGGACCAGGCGGTAGGGGTGGGAGGGCCAAACGAACAGAAAATAAATACAATGGGCAGCGAGGGGGACACATGGGTTCCCAGACTCTCTGACCACGAAGAGCTTGGCTCCCATGTCCTGGCCTCTCAGGGCTTTGGTGGCCAGAGTCCTGCCCCAAGAAAAAGCAGAAGTGAACCACTTCTGGGACGTTCTACCTGTGGGCCAGCATGAGTACTCCTTACGTGGAAACCATTCAAGCTCCCAGGCCTCTCGATAAACCTGAAGCATCAGCAACAGCCAGCTTGTTACTTTCCTTAACTAATGTCTTTCTGTTTCCTGCAGAGCAAACAACTTGATTCCATTAGGTGTTGTAAAATATTTACCAAGCGGCAGAGATGGCTCCCTTCTTCCCAGCATGTAAGAAGGAAGAGGGCCTTGGGTTAGGCCTCTGAACACAGACGGACAGGCATGACCAGGAACTTCCGGTCAGTATCACATAGACGTCGGAGGACTGGAAAGGGGCAGAGTGAGAAGGAGCAAGTGGCAGGCAGACAAAGCCTGCCTCGAAAGGGAAGGAGCACTAAATGCAACGTGGGGACCTGGATCAGCATCTGGGACAGAAAGGGGCATTGGGAGGGAAAACTAGTAAAATCTGAATAAAGTCTGGAGTTCAGTTAACAGTGAGGCACCTGTGCTGGTGTTTTACCTGTGACCATGTGCTGCAGTAATGTAAGATGACAACTTCAGGGGCAACTGGGTGAGGGGTATGTGGAAACTCCCCAGTCTCTTTATAACGTTTCTGTAACTCTAAAATTATTATAAAGTAAAAAGTTTATTTTTTTCAAATAGCGAATGTGCAGCCTTCTTGGAGGTAAGGGATTCTCCATGACAGCTGTTGGCATTTGGGGATAGCCCAACACCCCACAGGGAACTTCCCCGTGTGGGACCTCACTGGGGAGACAGCCTGCGAGTCACGACCAAATTATAATTAAAGAGGAAAGGGGCAGGAGACAGAGAGGGGTGCTCTTCCCACAGAGACGAAGTCAAGGAATCAGGCCAGGAGATGCTGCACCACCTCAGAGAAACTACCTTCAGGGCAAGAAAGTCTGCTGGATGGAGACAATGAAATGAACAGGGTAGAAAACCTTCTGGCCAGCTGCAACACCCCCAGATTTCCATCTCTGGGCACATGTGATTACACCCTTCCTTGGCCCTCTCCTCACTTAAGGCAATAGTCAGGGAATAACGGATCCAGCGGATCAAGATGGCGCCGAGGGAAGAGGGAAGGCATGACGGTGACTGTTATGCATCCACCAGTTAGGCTGCAGTGCCCAGTTGCTTGGTGAAGCACCAGTCTAGATGTTGCTGTGAAGGCATTCTTAGTTGTGATTAACATTCGTAATTAGCAGACTCTGAGTCAAGCAGATTACCCTCCATAATATGGGTGGGCCTCACCCAATCAGTTAAAGACTTAAGAGCAAAGTCAGGTTTCCCAAAGAAGGAATTTTGCCTCAAGGCTGCAACACAGAACCCCTGTCTGAGCTTCCAGCTTGCCGGACCTGCCCTACAGATCTCAAGCTCAAGACTGCACCAACTCTCACCTGCCCTTCCAGCCTGCTGGCCGGACCTGTGGATTTCAGAGTTGCCAGTCCCCACAATTGCATGAGCTAATGCCTTAAAATCAGTCCAGCTCTCTCTCATACTGGCTCTGTTTCTTGGAAGAACCCTGATTAATACCACGAAAGCAGAGAGCCCGGTGATCATGGGCAGGTGTCAGAGGCCCCTTCTCTGCTGCCCTGCTGTGACTGCCTCTGTGGGTTCAGGGACTGGGACACCCTTTACTGGAGCTTCCACTGCTTCCTCTCAAACACTGAAATGAAGACTTCACACTGACTGTCTTAGTTAGAGGATGTCTTTCCGTGTACTCAAAAGTGACAGCAAATGACAAAGATTTCAGAAATAGCTTGGTGGACATTCCCCCTCCCCTCCGCCCACACAACACTCATTTTTAACTTAAAAACAACATGTTGCTCAACTTCCTGCCCCAGTTGTGTGACCCCTGGGCTGACAGCATTTCCTCTGTGGTGACCCAAATGTTCCACCTGCCAAGGAGATACCCCACTGAGTGCTGAGCTACCCAACGGCGCTCCACGGGACCATCCCGCGGGAATAGGCTGATAATCCTGAGGCATCCCTTCACCTGTATGTCCTTGGCAGCAAAGTCAGATGTAGCACCCAGGACACTGCCCCGCCCTGTGGACTCTAAGCTGACCTAGGGGTCCAGAGATCTGAGCTGCAGCCTCAGCACTCCACATGGCACCAAGTCCTTGTCTCCCTGTACTTCTGTGAGCCTCGGCGTTCCCGCTCTGCAAAGCACAGAACCTTTACCTGGCAGAAACATGTATGACTCTTACAACTGGGTGGATGATAGCTGAGATGTCACATCCTAGGGGTCACTAGAACATACCCTAGAGGTCAAAAAACAGAGTGGGAAGCTAGGTATTGTCCAGGGCTGCTACCACCCACACTCGGGACACTTTTTCAAAAAGCAGCGGCCTGCTGCCCATGGAAGCCTGGCCTCCTGCAGGGTACCAGGGCATCCTTCCTCTGCTCGGCCAAGAGACCCCTTCCCACTGCAGCAGCCCAGCACTCCAGCCCCTGCCCTCAGCTCACCACTGACCCAGGAGGGACATATCCTCAGGGAGGTGGGAGAGCAACTCCAGCCTCAGTCAGCCTCCACTGCACAAGACGGCACTGGTGGCAGGCGCTTTAGAAATCCAGGGCCTCCTTGGGAGCTTCTTTTGCCTTCAAGTGAGGACTGCCAGATTTAGCAAATAAAAATAAGGATGCCCAATTAATTTGAATTTCAGATCAACCACAAAACATCACATGCAATATTTGAGATATGTAATAAAAATTATTTGTTTCTCTGAAACCGAAATAGAACTGGGTGTCCAATATCTCATCTGGTGTCCCTTCTCCTTCAAAAGGAGGACAGCGGTGAGGGCTAGAGCATCAGTCCTTGCTTGTCACCAGCCTCTGAGTACCTAGTCCCAGTTCCTCACAGCTGGAGCCACTCACTCAGCCCAGCCTAACCCTAAGCTGAGGCAGAAAGGGTTTAACCAGCTCTGGCCCCACACGAAAGCAGAGCCCCAGGCTCCCAAAGAGCTCCCTTGCCCCCAAGCCCTAGTCTTGGGTGGCATTTTTTGGACCTATATGCCTGTGCTGGTGTTCCACTGGGCACTTCTTCAAGGCCTGGGACCTGCCTGATCATACTAGGTTCTCTGCCTATCCTCACATCCACTGTCTGTACCCCAACATAATAGGTAGAGAACCCTGACTCCAGGGGGTAGTCAGTCACTTCATCTGGTAGATCCGAGACTAAAGACAATTATAATGCCTGAACTCGTAGGTGCCAACTCACCCACTAGCACCTGCAGCTGGGTGAACTCCCCACCCAAGTAAGTGGGATTCTTCTCAAATCCCAGTCTTTCCTCACCTGCCCTGTCATGCCCTCCTGTCCTGCCCAGCTCCAACCCTGATAGCCATGGTTCAGATCTTAGCTAAGTCTGGTTTTTGATCAAAACCACTCTTCAAAATAAGGCCAAGAAAAAGGCAACTAGGGACCATGTCACACCAGAAATCCCAGCACTTCCCCTGAGGCATCTGCTCCATTTTTTAGCCTGAATCCCAGGACAGTCCCGCCACCACTAAAAAGCAAGTTTCCTGCTTCCATTACTAGATTCTCCTATTGCTGCTTCCCAGGAGCTCAAAGCCCACAAATACTTAGCTTCTGATTACATGGGCTTCTTCACTACCTCGGTATCCATGCTTTCTAACCAGAGACATAGCAGGACATTCATATTTTACTGAGGACTAAAGGTTTTCTTCTCATGCTGGTCTTTAGATCATAGCATTTAGGTCTGACCAAGGCTGGTAAGACCCTTCTGGGCTTCTCTTACCAGATCGTACACACCCTTGAGCCCCTGCCATTGTTTGGTAAGAACCCCACTATAGTGTAGTTATGCAAAACCCAAGGAAAGTGAAAATCCATACAGTTCATTGATTCAGTCATTCACTCAGGCATGCCTCCTCTGTGCCAGGCACTGCATTACGCTCTGTGGCTATCAGGGAGAGCAAGTCAGCATCCCTGCCTGCAAGGAGATCACACGTTACTTACAGAGACAGTAAAAGTAAACAGGCCACTTCGAGGAAGTCCAGCGCATGCTTTGATCCCCTGGGGTGAGCTGTCTGCTTAATGGCCGTACTGATTTTTTTCCAAAGTGGTTTGCGATAAGACTGAAATCACATTTACATATGTGTGAGCTTACTCTGGCCATTCTGTCAATGCCATCAAGGATGATCTTAGCGTGGCTGACTACTACCTGTCATTCCAGTCTCATCATAAATGTCCCTTCCTCTGAGACTCTTTCCCCAACTGCCTGATCTAAAGTGGCCCGTCCCTCCATCCTCACATCCTATTTTACTGTTACTATGGCATTTGTCCATGCCTGGTCTTTTCTTGCTTATTCATCTGTCTTCCACTGACAGCGGATTCTTGTCCGTCCCATTCAATTCCAGCACCCAGCACAGCGTCTACCCTGATTCAAGTTTGCTGCACAAATGAATAAATAAGTGAATGAACAGAAAAAACACTAACCCTGTAGTTCCCAACTTCTAGGGGCCCTTGAATGTCATAACAGGTCACTGCAAGCTATTTTCCATAGATTCCAAAGCCTAACAGGCTTCATTTGTTTGCTTATCCTTGATAAAGTCCCACAGGAGAAACAAAATGTCACATTTCTTTGCCTTTGACTGGAATGATACCAACTCAGCATTACCGGTCCCCATGCTAATCAGAAACTCTAATTAGAAAATATATTTTGATTATTAAAAGTGGAAAAACAAAAGCATCGTAACATCAGAGCCATTTATTTAGTGGGTAACATCTTTCAACACAGGAGACCATGCAGCAAAATATATAAAGAACTAAAGAGTTCTCATGGGAGAGAAGAGGCTGGGAATAGCCTCCTATTTTCTGGGTGGCTAAGCTGAGTCTTGAAGTCATACAGAGGAAACCCGGGCCAGAGTTCAGCCCACTAAACCATCTGAGCAAAGGAGGATGAGACTAGGCCATAAAAATATTGCTCATAAAAGAAATCATGCTCTAGAGAAGGAGCAATTTAAACGAAAGCTGGAATTATTATTCACAGCACAGATACTGTGTATCTGCAGGCTCGCTGCTCTCAAATGGATCATCCATATAACACTGGCAATCTTCAGAAGCACTAATGAAGATCTGGAAAGCGTAAACTCATCAGTGGGGCGCCAGTATACTGCTTTTTCATTTATCCTAATATTTTAAAGAACATAAATGGCATGGGCACTTATCCCTTTGGAAGTTCTGACCTTTGAATGGCACTTTAAACGCTTGAATTAAAGATGCTAAATAAAACCACAGCCTCGTCATTTCACTTGATCAAATGACTGGCCTTGGGATGCAAAACTTCAGGGGAAAAATAGAACAGTTCGGGTCAACTGAGACTCCAGTCACCAGAGGCCAAAGGGGCTGTTATGCTATTATCTAATTTCTGAGCTCTGGTGTGCCCCTGCTACCGAGTGTCTGTGCCACTGATCCAGCTAGGGTACTGGGTCCTGGCAGGAGCCCCCTGTTATAAGGAGAGGGCTTTGAGTAGGCTCACTGAAAGGAGAGAGGATCCCCACTGGCCAGTCCTTGGCAACGGATCCCTAGAGTAACCACTTGAAAAGGACTGAACAGTGGAAACGTTACTTCTCCTGCCTTCCAGGGCAGTGGGAGAAAGACCCTGCCAGTATGGTGACTGGCTGTTTTATTTCTCTTATGAAAAGCAGCCCAGCCAGAGAGGATAGCAGCCACAGCTCAGCCTGACAGTAGGATCTCTAGTTATGCTGGACAGGAGCAAGAAGAGACCTAGACAGTGCTAAAAGCAACGATTCTCCACACTTGCATTCTTTCAATCCAACCAGTGTGCAACTTGGTTTAGAAAGTTAGGTATGTTGTTTAAAATTCAATTAAAACTTTGGACTTCGGGTCAAATTAAAAGTCCCAGGGGCACAGGGAATCTACAGCAGTGGTTCTGGTTCTCAAACATCAGTGTGCCCCAAGTCACCCAAGAGGCTCATGAAATGCAGATCCCCAGGCCCTGTTCCCAAATTGCTGACTCAGCAGGACGCAGGGTGACACTGTGGGAGCCTACATTCTAAGAAGCTTCCCAAGTGATAACAAAGTAGGCAGGTGATGAGTGGATCCCACTTTGAGAAAATGCCAAGTTGAAGGTGCTCATCTTCTGGTTTACCATAGTCCGTCTGGTAGGTTCAGGCTCATCTGTCCCTACTCTCCTTTCTCAGGACACTTGCCTCAGAAGTGTGGTCATGAGAAAGGATCAGTGTTTAGATCAGTGAATCCAGATGCAGAAAGAGCCAAAAACCATTGCAGGTATACTCCTGAAGGTTGGTCCAAGACCCTTGGCCTCCGGGCATGGGGAGCCCCTGGCCAGACATTCTGACCCAGATCACTGAGCTATCACTCACCACAATCTAGTACCTTATGATTCAGGTCAATGTACCAGGGTCTAAAAATCAACCAGCCCAGGGGTTCTGAGTCTTGTGTGTGCCTGCCATGGGGAGGCCTATGCATCCCTTCTCAGAATAGCACTTATAAATGCAAAAAATAAAATGCATAGTGTTACAAAGGAAACAAATCATATTGAAATCAGGTATTTCAACATATTTTTTAAACTTGTGATATAGTAATACAAGTCTTTCTTCACTGATGCATTAAACAAGATCTAGCAGCAGGTCCAATAACTGCTGCAGGTTCAAGGTAGTGATGAAAAAAACAACATTTCAAAATACTTGCAACGCTACACACAGTAGCAAACACATGGAATCAACTTAGGTGCCCATCAACAATGGATTCGATAAAGAAAATGGGGTACACATATACTATGGAATACTACGCAGCCATAAAAATGAATGAAATCATGTCCTTTGCAGCCACATGGATGCAGCTGGAGGCCATTAACCTCAGTGAATTAACACAGGAACAGAAAACCAAATCTGCATGTTCTCACTCATAAGTGAGAGCTAAACATTGGGTACTCATGGATATAAAGATGGCAACAATAGACACTGGGGACTACTAGACAGAAGAGGGAGGGAGAGGGAGAAGGGTTGGAAAACTAACTATTCGGTACCATGCTCACTACCTGGGTGATGGGATCATTTGTATCCCAAACCTCACTATCACACAATATACTCCATGCAGCAAACCTGCACATGTGCCTCATGAATCTAAAAAGTTGAAATTATATATATATACTTGCAACAGTCACACTGTGTAAATGTAAAGCTAGGCCAAATCTGGGAGACCCAGCTTAGCAGCTGAGGCACCAGGCCTAGCTCCAGGACCACATGAGAGGCAATGGCCCTTCTCACAGTCACCAGGGGGAACAATCATCGGGTGCTTTTCTGTTTTTATTCATCCAGCCTGAAATCACTACGTGGCAACCACCCTCTATCTGAAAGTGGATAATGCTAACTCAGCTTAGTGAGATGGCAATGGGCCCAATGTTGTCTACTGTCAGGATTAGGTGTGCATGATGGCTATGCTCCCTTGGCCCCTTCCCCTGTAGGTTGTCTCTGACCTTTTCCACCCCTCCCTGAGCCTGGGAAGCTGAGCACTATTAACCCATCCCCTGGGCACTCAGCCCTCTCTCTGGCTTAGGGTTGGGTTGAGCCTCAGCTGGTTGGAGGCACCTGCAGGAGACCTTCAGGAGGGAGGAAAGAAAGACTAGGCATTTACTCCTCACCTCCTTCTTCTCAGCACCACACCCCAGTAGTTACAGCCCCTGTCTGGGCCCTCTGCCAGGGCTCCAGGATGGTTCCCTCCACCAGTAACACCATTCCCTGCTCTGCTCCCCAGCCCTAGGTGGTAACTGCTTCCTGCTGGTGTTAGTACCTGAGCATATTCCGTTATCTCCATCACAGAGCTTTTCAAAGTCCCTTCCATGGACTGTCACACCCACTGCCTGCACCAGCTGTTTCCTGCCAGGGCTCCTACTGGCACAACCCTTCACTAGCTATATGACATTGAGCAAGTCATTTCACCTCTCTGAGCCTCAGCTCCTGACCCATGGAAAGCGAGCCACGGCACCCACCTCCCAGCAGGCTGGGCTGGGAGGATTACCTGGGACAGAGTGCGTCAAGCGGGGAGCAGGGTGCCTGGCGAGGGCGTTCTTGGTGAGTCTGCTTTCATTGCTGGCTGGTACTGGGCTCTGAGGACAGGCTGCTCTGCAGTTTATTCTTAGTAAACACATCTAGGACATTCTTTGACCAGCAGGGTCAGAATCATCTAGAGAAGGCCTTTGGGTGGACTAAGGGCTCCAAGACCTCTGCCCACAGAAGCACTCAGCAGTCAGTGGGCCACTCCCCAGGAGGAGAAAGGAAGACATCAGGTTGGCCTTGGGAGAGAGAGACAAGCCATGTGGGCTCAGGGCACTAGATAGTACTGCTAGATTTCCTCCTCCTTTACCTTCTTTTCCACTCTGGCCAAGAATCTCCACATCTGGCACATGCACAGAGCTTTCATATACAATGTCCCATGAGATCTCTACAACATTATAATGTGGGCCTTATTACACTACTTTTTTTTTTTTTTTTTTGGATGAGACAAAATTCAGAGATATTATGAGATTTGTTCAAAGTCAATTATCTGCCAAATGCCAGAACCAGGCTGAGTTCTCAAGTTTTCTAAGCAATATCTCAAATTCTTTTTCAATAGAAGATGTAAGATAGCAGATACAAATGGCTCAGCCAAAACCCTGCCCTTCAGTAGTTTTGGGCTAGAGAGACCCTTTCACTGAGAAACAGAAAAGTAACTGAAGAGATACAGTCATCTGCCTACCAGCCATTGAGTGTGGTCTTAATGTGTAATTTAGTGAAAATAATTTCAGTAAAAAGCACACAAATAAAAGAAACATCTGTTTAAGTACAAGTTGGAGGATTGAAAATCTGAACCTCCTGATTTCCCCAGGGACAATATTTCTTAAGCCTTGGTTTTACAGGGGAAAGTAAGCCAGCCTTGTGGCTCCACCCTCCTTGCCCATTTGTCATTAATGAAAAAACAGTATTAGTTCTCCTTGAATTAAAAACAGAAATCACAGCCCATTTCTATTTTGAATAGAAACAGTCTAATGCTTTATGTATCCATCCTAAACTGTTACTTATCTGGAATAAATACTCTCAGGAATTCAACTTGATATCAAATTTATGAATAATGGACACTATGATCTGAACATCTGTGTCCCCCTAAAATTCATATATAGAAATCCTAACCCCCAAAGTGATGGTATGAGGAGGTGGGGCCTTAAGTCATGGGGGAGGAACATTATGAATAAGATTAGTGCCCTTATAAGAGAGGCCCAAGAGAGCTGAGCATGGTGGCACATGCCTTGAGTCCAGCTACTTGAGAGGCTGAGCAGGATGATTGCTTGAGCCCAGGAGTTTGAGGCTACAGTGAGCCACGATTGTGCCACTGCACTCCAGCTAGGCAACACAGCAAGACACTGTATTTAAAAAAGTAAAAAATAAAAATGATAAAGAGACCCACGAGAGGTCCCTCACCCCTTCTGCCATGTGAAGACACAGCAAGAAGGCTCTGTGTACGAGCCAGAAAGCAGGTCCTCACCAGACACTGACTGCTTGATCTTGGACTTTCCAGCCTTCATAACTGTGAGCAACACTTCTGCTGCTTAGAACCCACCTAGTTTATACTTTTGTTATAGCAGCCCAAGCAGACTAAAACAATGCCAAATTATATTTCCCCTACTCTTTCAACGGGAATTCCCAACTCTCCTTGAAAGTTTAGTATTTAACCATCCCAATCCCTTTCCGCTCCCTGCACTAGATATGTTTCACAATCATTAATTCCTACAATCAGCTGAGAGGAAGAAATATGTTATTAGCTGTACTTGACAGGTAACGAGACCAAAGGTAGGAAGGTTACATGGCCTGCCCAGGGTGAAGAGGAAACCAGTACCCCAGCTAGGATCAGAACCAAGGAGGTCCCAGGTCAGGGTTCTCTCTGCCAGGCTGAGCAGAATTTATTGTAACCATTCAGCTTTTCCAGACTGTCTATCTCCACCCAAAAGAAACAAGTCACTCTGGTCTTCACTTTGCCAAAAATCCACACAAGATCCCTGGACATACACGAGCCCACCACCAAGGACTTTTCTTCAGAACAAGCCCTATTTATCTTAAAAAGGGCCAATGTCCCACTCTGCCACAGGGAAAATCCTTCAGCGGAGGGAAAGAATTGATTATACACTCCTAAGCTTAATAGGGGAAGGCAATTCCATTCTGAATAGACCGAATCAGCCTTCACAGAGCATGGGGAACCTGTTCATAAAACATTTGCTAACCATTAACTACAGTCCTGCTATTAAATGCTGTAATAGCAGCTCCTCAGAACGGTGCCTCGCCAGTCTAGCTGCACCTTTAATGGGCTAGCGGCTGTCAACATGACACCAGGGGCCCAGCCACGGCGCAGCTGGGGTGATGTGTTTAAGTTAAACAGCTCTCTCAATTAGTTTCGGTGCTTGGGGCCCAGCAGGTCACCTCTCGCCAAGGGAAGCCAGTGAGGGGCCCGAAGACAGCCAATTCTGCAGAACCACCTGGCTTTCTTTTGCATTGTCCTTCATCTTGCCAGTGCTCCACCCAACCAGGACTTTTCTAGGGAAGCCCCAGGACACAGCAGTGTGATGGGCTTCTATGGCCACAGGACTGACAGAGGCTGCTTTCTGATTGGCAGACTTTCTTCCTAGGAGGCTTTGAAGAGAAGGCAGGACTTCCTCCAGTTCTTCCTTCTGCATTCCTGATCTTCCCTTCTCTTTCCTTTTTAATTGTTGGTGCTTCTCTTCTGCCATTCAAGTGATCCCTGGATTGTCCAGCCACAGCCAGGCAGTCAGTTACCACCCACGAACCTGGCCTTCTTCCTGAGCTCAACTCCTTATCAGACATCCCATTTGGATGACCTACAGATGCCTCAAACACAACTCATCTACAGCCTCATCTCCACCTCCCATAACCAAGATGCTCATTCTCCACCCAACTCCAATTTCAACAGCAAGTTCCTGTCTCCATTCAGTTTCTCAAACCAGAAATGTGGCCTCTTCCTTAATTTCTCTTTCACAACCATCAAATCCGTTATAGGTTTATTAATTTTATTTCCAAAACCTCTGGCATCTACCCTCTTCCTCTCTCTCATTTAAAATAAAATCATGCCACCTCAGTCTGGTTTCCCATGATCACTCCCAAAGGCACCTGAGCCCCCTTTTTTCCTCACTCCAACATGCACTCTCTAAAATATCATCAGAGTGATCTTCCTAAAACTGAACAATGACCATAAATTTCATGGAAACAAACTCATCATCCTGTAGCTCATATGGCCTTTCCCACTTGGTTTCCAAACTCTGTGGCCACTATCAACTCCAGGTACTTTCCCTAAGAAACCTGATACTCCAAGTACCCCAGACCACTGTGCAACCTCAAGAAAAAAGGCAGGCGCAGCAATGCTTGCAAGTGTTGGCTCATGCTATTTCCCCTGCTTAGTATGTTCTTTCCTTTATTCCTTATCTTTTAAACTTAGTTCCTTGTCCTTTTCAGAATAAAGTCCTTGAAGCCTATTCTCCACCTGCTGAGACCGTATTAGCACATCTTCTAACCCTCTCATCCTCCCCCAGGTGCCTACTGCTACCATGAGCACTGAACAAACCCCTGAAGACAGGATCACACTTTACATGTATTCATACCCCGGCCAATATATTAAAATATAGTGCCACTATATTAAAATATAGTACCTAAAACAGAGAGTTTCAACAAATTCTTGTTGTTGTTGTTGTTATCAAATCATACTAATTTTTTTTTTAATTTTACTTTCAGTTCTGGGATACATGTGCAGAGCATGCAGGTTTGTTACATACGTATACATGTGCCATGGTTGTTTGCTGCACCTATCAACCCATCATGTAGGTTTTAAGCCCTGCATGCATTAGGTATTTGTCCTAATGCTCTCCCTCTCTTTGCCCCATGCCTCCCAACGGGCCCCAATGTGTGAGGTTCCCCTCCCTGTGTCCATGTGTTCTCATTGTTCAACTCCCACTTATGACTCAGAACATGTGGTGTTTGGTTTTCCGTTCCTGTGTCAGTTTGCTGAGAATTATTGTTTCCAGCTTCATCAATGTTCTTGCAAAGGACATGAACTGATTCATTTTATGGCTTAATAGTATTCTGTGGTATATATGTGCCACATTTTCTTTATCCAGTCTATCATTGATGGGCATTTGGGTGGGTTTCAAGTCTTTGCTATTGTAAATAGTGCTGCAATAAACATACATGTGCATGTGTCTTTATAGTAGAATGATTTATAATCCTTTGGTTATATACCCAGGAATGGGATTGCTGGGTCAAATGGTATTTCTAGTTCTAGATTCTTGAGGAATCGTCACACTGTCTTCCACAATGGTTGAACTAATTTACACTCCCACCAACAGTGTAAAGTGTTCCTATTTTTCCACATCCTCTCCAGCATCTGTTGTTTCATGACTTTTAATGATTGCCCTTCTAACTGGAATGAGATGGTATCTCATGGTGGTTTTGATTTGCATTTCTCTAATGACCAGTGATGATGAGCTTTTTTTCATGTGTCTGTTGGCCACATAAATGTCTTCTTTTGAGAAGTGTCTGTTCATGTCCTTCACCCACTTTTTGATGGGGTTGTTTGGTTTCACTCTTGTAAATTTGCTTACGTTCCTTGTAGATTCTCAATATTAGACCTTTGTCAGATGGATAGATTGAAAAAATTTTCTCCCATTCTGTAGGATGCTTGTTCACTCTGATGATAGTTTCTTTTGCTGTGCAGAAGCTCTTTAGTTCGATTAGATCCCATTTGTTAATTTTGGCTTTTGTTGCAATTGCTTTTGGTGTTTTAGTCATGAAGTCTTTGCCCATGCCTATGTCCTGAATGGTATTGCCTAGATTTTCTTCTAGGGTTTTTATGGTTTTGGGTTTTATGTTTAAGTCTTTAATCCATCTTGAGTTAATTTTTGTATAAGGTGCAAGGAAAGGGTCCAATTTCTGTTTTCTGTACATGGCTAGCCAGTTTTCCCAGCACCATTTATCAAATAGGGAATCCTTTCCCCATTGCTTGTTTTTGTCAGGTTTGTCAAAGATCAGATGGTTGTGGATGTCTGGTGTAATTTATGTGGCCTCTATTCTGTTCCGTTGGTCTATATATTTGTTTTGGTACCAGTACCATGCTGTTTTGGTTACTGTAACCTTGTAGTATAGTTTGAAGTCAGGTAGTGTGATGCCTCCAGCTTTGTTCTTTTTGCTTAGGATTTATTTGGCTATATGGGCTCTTTTTTGGTTCCGTATGAAATTTAAAGTAGTTTTTTCTAATTCTGTGAAGAAAATCAATAGTAGCTTCATGGGAATTGCATTGAATCTATAAATTACTTTGGGCAGTATCGCCATTTTCACAATATTGATTCTTCCTATCCATGAGCATGGAATATTTTTCCATTTGTTTGTGTCCTCTTATTTCCTTGAGCAGTGGTTTGTAGTTCTCCTAGAAGAGGTCCTTAATGTCCCTTGTAAGTTGTATTCTGAGGTATTTTATTCTCTTTGTAACAATTCTGAACGGGAGTTCACTCACGATTTGGCTCTCTGCTTGTCTATTATTCATGTAAGTTTCAATAAATTCTTGAAAATTAATTGCATTTCTTCCTGGTAGTACGGAGGTATAATTTTGCCTGGATGGAAAAGGTTTGAGAAGACAGCCCTACAGAGGGGACTTCCAATTGAGGATTTCATTTTGATTTCATCCTGTTAGGCAAAGAGTTTGCTTTCACAGATGGCAAAGAAGGAGAGACAGCAAGGCTCATGGCCGGCTCCATGAGCATGCAGAGTAGACATCACATCTAGACTGGTGGCGGCTATTGGCTCTCTCTACCAGACAAACTGCTGCAAACGCTTGATTTGAGTAGGGATAGAGACTGAAATTCAACTGGGTATAAATCTGCTGTTGTGCTCCTCCTGTGTGCAGGGACACAACTTAAATGTAAAAGAATGTCTCTGCCCACACAGCTGTCACTGGCTCCCAGGAAAGTCCAGTCACAGGCACAAAACAGAGGAGAATAATATAAGATGGTAAATTTTTAAAATATTAGATCTAGAAACTGACTTCCAGTCAACTACCCCAGTGCTGTCCAGACCTCCCTCAGAGGCCTGGAGTCTATGGTTGTGTTGTCCCAAACCCTGTCCCCCAAAACCAAAGGAACTCCACTTTTACCCAGTTCATATCTGGGGACTCAATTTAACTCAAGGGATTCCACTGGAGGAAACATTTGAAAATGAACATCTATTGTAATTCTCTTAGATTATTCAATTTATGGAATACCCAAGACTGGATGTTCACAGGCCAAAATATATGACACAAATATATCGCTGATTTTCGGCTGGGCTGGCAGAAGTGAGATCATCTTATTGGATCTCACCAGACACAAGTGCACCTGGAGATAGACACCGGCAGTCAGAGCTCACCATCCGAACACCACTACGTGATGTCGCTTCTCAGAAATGGCTTTGCTCTCAATAAATGCAATAGGGGAAGGTGAGGGAGACTGGGGAAGAAGAAATAAGTATATTTTAAAACTACATAGCCAGGTCTTCTCCTGGGAATAACTTTCCCATTGTCTGTATTGATCTCCAGAATAAACAAAGATAAGAAGGGAAAGAGTGGTAAAAAAACACTTCGCACGTTTAAAATGATGTGTCTCCTCCCTCCTTGCCGGCAGATGAAGCACTCACACTTTCAGGCTGGCTGAGCTTCTCCTCGGGTGATGAAAAGTGGGGGAGATGGAGGAGTGGCTGGAAGCAGGCCCGAAACTGGTCTCTCCTCTCCAGATCAGCCCAGAAGACCTCCCAGCTCTGTTCACCCACAGAATATACAGCCCAGATATCCATCTTGGTCCTGTATTATCTACTCTTTGGTTTTATTACTTTAAACATTTTGTGGATGCTTAAGGTCTCCAGAGCCCTGAGGGCAGAGGTGATATCTGATGTTTCACACTCTTGCTTCAAGCCTCCCGCTTCCTCGCTCCTGCTCTACTGAGGGCTGAGATGACAGTGAGAAAAGCACTCCTGTGAGTCTGTCCCAGTCACTCCACTGATGGAACAGTGATGTGAACTTGAACAAGTCAGTAGCGCTCTCAGAGATCCATTTTCTGCATCTCTGAAAATGAGGAGAATACTTTTCAGGAAAGTGGTAAGAATTAAGGCAAATTAAATGCTACAGGTACAGCGTGCAGCTTAGTGCCTGGCAAAGATGAGCAGACAAGATGACGAGCAGATGGCATCGTGCTGAGGAAGGGAGTCAGGGCCAGCAAGAGGCCAAGAGGAGGGCCTTGGAATGGGCGGATGATGCTGCACACCTTCCTGCCCGGTCAACTTGATGACGGTACAGCAGGGTCTCAGATTTGCAGACTGTACTGAAAAAGTTATGTGTGGCTTGAAGCACTATGGAAAGCATCACATTCAAATCGTGCTGGGCAGCCTCTGACCTTGAGACAGACCATAACTAACCCTCCTACAAATCCCTCCTGCTGGGTGTTCGAGGAGAATGAAGAGCCCGACAGAAGTCAAGAGGCACACCTGGGTTTGAGTTCCAACTCAGAATATATTCATGCCTTGTGACTTACCTGAGTATCCCCCAGAGACCATCCAAAAACTTAACCCATGGGAGGACAGTAGGGCACGGTAACAAGAGTACAGGCCTTCAAGTCAGGATTCCAGTCCCTGCCCCACCCTCTTCCTAGCTGTGTGACCTAGAGCAAGTGACTCAACTTCTCTGATTCTTACTTGATTCTTACCTTACCTTGCCTGCAGGGTTGATATATGGGAAAGATGAGATCATAGCTGTAGGTGCCTAGAGGAGAAGGCACACACAGCAGGGCCGTTTTGCATGGCTCTGTTGCCCCTTTCCATCCCATGGAGGTTCCATTCTGCATGTGCCTGCTGTTCTATGCTTTGCATTGGCTCCTCAGCTGAGCTGGTTTTAGGCGCCCCAAGGGGCCAGGGCATTACCCTTAAGGGAGACCGTTGAAGAATTCCTAGCAGCCTCCCAGTTGTAGAGCACCCAGGTGCCTGTCAGAAGCCAGAGGAGCAAGGCTGGGCCTCGACAGGGCCATTACTCATCGGCTCCGCTGGAGACTCCAGCAGCTGTGAAAGGGCGTGGGGGGGGGGCGGTGGTGTCCAGCTATCTCTAAGGGTCTGGGTTTGCTCGTGAAAAAGAAACAAGGGGCTTATTTGTGTCACTCAGGGCGAGCGAGCAGGGAGGGGCTGTGCAGGGAAGACTTTAATGAGCACTCTTCCCTCAGAAATGCTGACAGGAGTTGGACATGAAGTACATCTCGGCCAAAACATCATCATCCCCGGGATCCCAGTGGAAAGATAAACCCAGCTGCAAATATTGGTTTCTGTGAAGAGCCGGAGCACAGAGCAGGCAGCCCCCAGGGCTCAGCTGCAAGTGCACAGAGATGCCTGCCCAGGCCGCCACTGCCACCACTGGGAGCCCCCCACCCCCAACCAAGGCCAGCCTGCCCCCACAGTGCCACACAATGCCAGCCTCCTGAGCTGGGCTGCCCTCCAGAAATAGAAAGGAGAAATCTAGTCACATGGAAAGCTGCCCGGGCTGTGGAAAATGCAATTTCCAGACCCAGCCAAGCTGGGACAGGGGCAGGCTGCTGCACACCCACCTACCTCACCCCGACATTGCCCAGGGGCCTGGACATCAGCCTTTCCCTACCCTCTGTAACACCAGTGACACAGTGGGACCAGGACAGCCTTCCTCAGCCAAAAGTCTCCTTTTCCTTCCCCCAGCAGTCTTGGCACCATCATCCCTCGGGGACTATCGTATCTGCCCTGCCATTACCTCCCACCAGCCCCGGGACCTCTCACCCCATCACCCAGCCACCCTGGCCTTAGTCCCCTTATTTGTCACATAGGCAAGGGCAGGGGGCCTAACGGGAGATTCCCATAGTCAGTCTCAGTGCTCCGTGCTGCAGAGAGGAACGGCAGTAGGAACCTCTGAACTTTCAGCCATGCAGTGAGCCCAGGAGCAAAGGATCCGTGTCCTCACAGGGGCCAAAGAGAAGATGAGAGCCCCAAGAGAAGCCCTGAGAGTGTGGGAATGCCGTGCTGAGTGCAGAGGCACAGGGGTCACCGAGAGACTCAGGCTGTCTTCACGACATGCCCAGACTTTGCAGACTTTGAGCATCCTCTTCTGGGAGGGTTTTGTGCGGGCAGAGGTGCACTCGCTCAGAAAAGCAGGGTCTGCTCAGGGCATCGGGTCTGCTGTAAAACAGGGTCCCTGGCTCTGCCCATGGTAGCTCTGTGACTGAGGTGGCTTTCCATGCCTCAGTTTACCCAGTTGCAAAGACAGGAGAGCCTACCCCTCTAGCAGAGGGAGGACTTAAGAGTTGGAGCCAACTTGCACAGCAAAAAATAAACCTTTGTCGCTTCCACACAGTGCTCTGCTTTTACCACTATCAGCTCACTTAATTTTCATTAAAATGTTATAAAATGGGCATGTCTCACCCCATTTTCCAGACAAGGATTAAGGCTCAGAAGTGCTCAGGGACTTATGTCACTCAGTGGCGAAGGCGAGTCAGGTAGTCTGGGCATGCACACTGTTACTCTTCCTGTGACCTACAATCTCGGGGAGGAGCAGGCAGGAAGGCTGCGGACACAGGCCCCTGATTCTGGAACCTGCTTTTCCTTCCTGTGGGCCTTGACTCTCCTTCTCTGTACCTGAAACAAAGTTCAGGAGCCTCCCCTTCCTCCTGCCTCAAGACTGATTCTTTTCCTTTCCCCAAGCTCTGCCCAGAAAGGGATTCCAAGTTCACTCCCCAAACTGGAAACTGGTCAGAACTCTGGAGCCCAGACCAGCAGGCCCCCATTTTCCAGCTGCTTCTGAGAGAAGGCAAAGGCTGTACACTAAAAAAAGGCCATAATTGGCTGGGCGTGATGGCTCACGCCTGTAATCCCAGTACTTTGGGAGGCCAAGGCAGGTGGATCACTTGGGGCCAGGAGTTTGAGACCAGCCTGGCCAACATGGTGGAATCCCGTCTCTACTAAAAATACAAAAATTAGCCATGTGGGGTGGTACATGCCTGTAATCCCAGCTACTCGGGAGGCTGAGGCACCAGAATAGCTTGAACCCAGCAGGCGAAGGTTGCAATGAGCCCAGATTGCACCACTGCACTCCAGACATCACGCCACTCTACTGTAGCCTGGGTGACAAAGCAAGACTCTGTCTCAAAAAAAAAAAAGAAAGATCCATAACTAATAGCAAATGCACTTTGAATAGTGCAGAGCTACTCCTGTTCTACCTCCCCCTGCAAAGAAGCCACACTAGAGACAGTTCTGGGACAACGTTTCTGAACTCAGCAGCTTACCACTGCCCCCAGCAGACAGGGCAACAATGGGGCCCCTAGGTTAAGGTGAGGCTGGAGGACGAATAATAAAGCAGACACAAAACAAACATCCCTCAGCTGATGCATGGGTAAACAAAGGCAGCATATCCATACAATGGAATGTTATTTGCTAATAAAAAGGAACAAAGTACTGGCACATGCTACGGCATAGACCAACCTTGAGAACATCATGGTAAATGAAAGAGGCCAGCCGCAAGAGACCACGTATTGTATGATTCTATTTATATGAAATGTCCAGAATAGGCAACTGTGTGGAGACAGAAAGCAGATTAGTGGTCACCTGGTGCTGAGTGGGGCATGGGAATTGAATGCTAATGGTATAGGGTTTCTTTTGGAGGTCAAAGATGTTCTAAAATTAGATTATGGTGCTGGTTGTATAACCCTGAGAATACACTAAAACCATTGATCTTTACTTGTCATATGGGTAGACGGTATGGTATGTAGATTATATCTCAAAAAAGCTGTTCTAAAAAATAAAAAGATGGGATTGCCACCTTTATCTTCCTTCTATAGAGAGGGACAGGGAGGAGGCCAAGATCTCAGAAACAGCATTAAACATTCTTGTTATTTACCACAAGGCCACTTAAGGAAGGTGACATTCTGTGTTTGTGAGAGTGTACTTGTCTACACACAGGTTAGACAGTCTGAATCTGCCCTCTAATCACCATATTTATCATTTATTGCATCCCTGTTATGTAGTAAGCACTTTGCTTGTACTCCCTCAGTTCTTCACAATAGCCCTATGAAGGAAACACTGTTGTAATTCCCATTTTACAAATGAAGAAATGGAGTCTCTGAGAGGTTGAATGTGATACCTTACCCCGGGATGGGCAGACCCTGAGTGCCGGCGCTGGGATTTAAGCACACGCAGTGTGCTTAAATGAAGGCCCCAGGAGCCTTCATTTATGGCAACCCAGGATCACAACCTCCCTGGAGCAGCAGGGCCTGAGCTTCCTGGAGGCTTGACACCCAAAAGTAAAAGCTGAACTCTCAACAGGAAGATGTCTTTTTCTTCCCGAGAGGCCTTGGGCAACAATGAGATGGATTTCCTTTTAAACGACTGTCCACTGTTGTGTGTGATAGCTCTTTGGTTTTATCTAATCCTGCTCAGTTCACGTTACTGCTATCGTTTGTCTCCTCCATCCCAATGTGGTGATGAACTGTCAGCCTCAGTGAGAAGCAGGCACTGAGACAGGAAGGAAAGAAATGCATCAAAGCTGGCCTGGACCAAGAGAGGAGGAGGAGGATGGCTTAATCAACTGGGGGCAAAGTTGCAATCCTTCCTGCATCCACTTACCCCCACCTTCCGAGTCCCATAAAGCATCTTCCAAGTACCTCTGGGAGAAAAGAGAAGAGGCCAGAAGCCACCACTGGAGTGATGTCCCAAGAAGCTCACTACCCCATGGCAGGGCACACAGTAGGATCCCTCAACCAAGGACTTCTTCCCAGGTTGACCACGGGCTATTCCGCCATCCACTCCTTCACAAAGTGCCTTCCTAAATTCAGTCAGGACCTGGCACTCACCCAGCTTCCCAAAAGGAGCCCATAAACATAAGGGATCAGTTTTGGTGTTAGAAAGGGGACCACTTAGGTCCCATTGTTCCTCTGAAAGAAACCTAGATATTGCCACACCATCTGGGTCTTGCCCAGGCTGTCCTGTCCTCCGGAACAGAGATGCTGAGAGACCGCTGGGTGTGCCCCTCACCTGAACGCCACCTCCTTCTGAAACCTGCCCATTTTACAAGCTTGCAGTTAGGCTCCCCAAACCCTGTGACTCATCCATTTTCTACCAGCCTGAAAAATGCTCGGCAGCAATTTATCAGCATGCCCAAGGGGAGGCAGCTGACAGCCAGGAGCCAGCGCAGCCGAAACAAACAAGGGCAATGCTGTGAACCGCACTTCCAATTTTAATGCAAAATCTTGCCTCCTGAAGTCTGAATTCTTTTTCAGGTTCATCCAAATTCCAGCGTGTAGTCACATGCCCAAATCATTGCGTTGGTGGGATGATCCAAAATCCTTTGTCCAATTGCAAAATGGAAAATTTGGAAGTTTGAGTAATTTTGATGTTTAAAGGATGCAGAGAGACTGGCCCTACCCAGGGACAAGCACTGTGCTTGCAGGAGCAGTAAACGCTGTCTGGTCTCTATTAGCAAACAGGGACCAGGGCCTCCTCAGGTTGGAGAAAATGAAAGTAGAACCAGGGTCATGGGATTGTAGATTACATGGGATCATTCTAAGTGAAGAAATTCAGGAATGGAAAGCCAAATATCGTATGTTCTCACTCATAAATGGGAGCCAAGCTACAAGGATGCAAAGGCAGAAGAATGACACAATGGACTTTGGGGACTCGGGGAAAGACTGGGAAGAGGGGAAGGGATAAAAGACTACAAATTGGGTTCAGTGTATACTGCTTGGGTGACGGGTGCACCAACAACTCACAAATCACCACTAAAGAACTTATTCATGTAACCAGATACCACCAGTTCCCCCAAAACTTATGGAAATAAAAAAAAAAAAAATTTTTTTTAAAGAAAGTAGAACCAGGGTCAACCAAGAATGTGCCCAGTATGAGTCTCAGTTCCTCCTGGACTTGATCTTTTCCAGCTCTTTTTTGAACAAAGTCCAGAGGACATCAGAGCATCCAGAGGATAATGGAGAGCCAGTGACTTTGAGGAGAGCAATTAGGAGCTGAAATCAACGGTGGACGAAAAGCTTCATTCAGAAACTGGTGTCAAGTAACATCAGCTCCAACTGTCCCAGCCCCTTTCCCTGCCCACCTAGACAGAGAGGGCTCCACACAGCCAGACCCAAAGTGGTGGAGGCACTGTGAGTTCTGTCACTGCATGTCCTGGGCCTACCTCTCCTGCCTAGCCTGATGACCTGGCTCACCTGGTCCCAGGAATCTGCTCCCCTGTCTCTAAGTTGCTCTGCAGCTCCTCCTTCTCATCTGAGCCTCCCTTCCTCTGACCACCCCATGCCTTTGGATTCTGACAGCTCTCTGTTCCTTCAGACCCAACAGTGGCTTTCTGGGCTCTGGGGCGGGATGGACTGCAGAGTTTATAAGGCTGAGTGCAAAATGAAAATGCAGGCTTCTTGCTCAAAAGTCATTAAGAATTTCAAGACAGCAACAACAGAGCATGAAACCAAGAGCAGGCCCCCGTGCAAATGAGCAGACACATACCCAGAAAGCAGCCTGGAGATGCTGACTTAGCAACCACCAGTGGAGATCGTGTCCAGGAGAGAGTGAGGCTGCAGGGTGGGGGCCGCTCACATGTGGGAGAAAGGAGAAGAGGGGATGGGGAGGAGTCAGAAAGGGAGATGTGCTAGAGACACGTGGAAGAACATGGAGAACCCAGAGCAAAAAGGAGCATTTCAAGATGGAAGGGCTGGAGGCATGATCTTCCCTCTGCTGTGGGGTACAGAGGTAGAGGGCGAGGGCAGAAGGAGCTTGGTTGTCTTCCTGGCATCCAGTCAACTTCCTCCACTGTGTGTATGTCTCCTCTCTCTCTCTCTTTCTCTCTCTGTCTCTCTCTCTCTCACACACACACACACACACACACGCACACATGCAGAGATACACAGGTCAAAATTTTTCTCCCTCTTGCTCTCTTTTTTTGCTTTTGTTCCCTCATTGCTTTCTTCCTCTCTTTCATTCTCACCTTCACCTGACCTCTCCTCTCTTTCATCCTCTTTCCGCCCTATGTCCTTCCTTCTCTCATTCCTTTCCGTTTCACAGCCCCTTACTGTGGTTTGCTTGGAAAATTCTGCCTTCCTTTGCCTTTCTCTTACTGGACTTACTGCCTTATAATCTGGAACTCCTGGAGCTGAAGGAGCCCTAGTGGATAACTAAGTCCAATTCCAAATGTGACATAGGCATCTCTCCTACAGGATCCCTCATTTCAGTGGACAGGGACAAAGTGACTTCCCTCAAAGCCTTCTAGACAGGAGGTAAGAGACGAGAGCTGTGCAGACTAGGCCACCAAGCAGAGACGTGCCAGGCAGGGTGGCTCAGTCCAAAAGGACTCCTACCCCAGTGCTCCTTCTTGACATGTGACGTCTCTGCCTTGCTCTGGGCTTGCTGATTGTCTGCTTGTGCCTTCTTTGAGCCCTATATTTTTTACACATAATAATAAATTGGTTTTTGCTCTTAAACAGCTGAGTGTTAGATGCACGGAAGATGTCAACAGGCAAAGAACCGAAGTTCAGGGGAAATACTAGGAGCTTCAGGGCACAGGCAATCTTTACAGGGAGAATTCCTCCCCGGACTGCTTGAGTGATGGCAGCAATTGGTCACCTGGGATAGTATGTAGGGGCTTCCAATCTGGAATCAAACCACCCCCAGCTCCAACACTAATCAGCTACATGATCTTGAGCAAGATATGCAGGGTCAGTGCTCCAGGGTCCTCGTCTACAAAATGGGAATATGATGAAGAGGGACTCACTCTATGGGATTTTGGTGAGGTTTAGATAATAGAAATAACTTTGCCCTATGCCTGGCATATGATATGCACTCAAAACATGTTACTTATAAACATGGGACTTAAATATAAACATTTGTTGCATGTTGACTATATGCAGATATTGTTCTAGACATGGGAAATAGAGGAGTCAAAAAAACGAAGATGTTGCCCTTGTGGAGCTTGCATTCTAGTGGAAGAGAAGGACATATCAGTCAATAAATTATCTCTACTATGATGAAAAACAAATTTGGGGAATAAAGAGGGAGGGGGAGCAGCATTTGGGGAAGGATGCAAGGGAGGGCTCCTCTAAATAGGGTAATCATGCAGCTTCCCGGAGGGAAAACAACTGCAAAGGCCCGAGACATGCTGCGTAAAGTTTAAGGGCCAGCTAGGGGCCGGTGGGACTGGGGCAGGAAAGTGAGAGAGAGAAGAAAAGAGATGAGGTCAGGGTGGCAGGGAAGAAGGTGCCAGCTCATATGTGGCTTTGGAGTCCTTGATGAGGACCGTACATTTTATTCCAAGTGTGGCAAACAGCCACTAGAAGGTTGTGACTTGGGGTTTGACTTGGATTCACATTTTAAAATACCATTAGCCTGTGTGGGCAAAAGACTAAAAGGAGACCGTTACAGACTGCTGGATGGTCTAGGTGAGAGAAGATGGTGGCAGCTGTGCTAAGGGGAGGAGTAGAAGCCTCTCCTTCCATTACCACACAGGGCCTCTGCCTTAGACCATGCTGGCTACTCGTCTACCTGCATATTTATTTGGGCCCTGAGTTCTCTGTGCATAGTAATAATTAAATGGGGTTTTACAACAGTTGCCTGTGTGTTGAGGACCTAGAAGAGGTAAATGTGGATGAGAAATGGCCCCATGGTGCAGAGGAAGTAGGAAATAGAGGACCACAGCTCACTGCCCAGGAGAGGACACAGAGTGACGGGAGACGGCGCCAAGCAGGCAGTGCCAAGCAAAGCACACAGCCTACAGATCCAGCCCTGATGGGTCCAACTCTGAGCTGCCTGACCTTGGAGAAGTCGCTTGACATCCCAAGCTTTGGCTTCTTCATCTGTGAAATGGAGCTAACAAGGGGCAGCTGCTGTAAGTGCCCGTGACAGTCCATATGCAGAGCTGGGCACACAACAGGGGTTCAACAGCCCCCGTACATCTTTGGGTGTTTTCTTTTTTTTTTTTTTTTTTTTTTTTTTTTTGGTTTAAAACCACCACTGTTTTTTATTTCTCACATCTCTGGGTAAGCTTGGGATCCTGCTGACCTGGGCTGGGCGGGTTGATCCAGGCTGGGCTCGCTCATGCTGTCTATGGGCAGCTTACAGGTCTGCCTGTGGCTAACTGGTTCAGGATGGTCTCAGCTGGGAAGTCTAGGCCCTGCTACACATGATCCTTCATCCGGCAGTAGTGGCTACTATACTTGTTCTTAGGCAGTGGTAGAGGTCTAAGAGGGAGACAGAGAGAAAAAAGAGAGAAGGAGGGGGAGAGAGAACATTCATGCAAGCCCTCTTGGAGCCCAGCCTAGAATTTTCTTATTATCACTTCTATAATATTCTATTGGCCAAAGTAAATCACTCAAGACTCAAGAGGTAGAGACACTGACTCTCTTGACTCAAACTGTAAAGGCTGTGGATACTGAGAAAAATAGGAAAACTGGGGCCATGCTGTCCTCAACCTATAGCAACAGGATCTAGGATGTAACTGTGGTTTTGCCCATGTATCTTAATATGGTTGGGATATTTGTCCCCTCCAAATCTCATGTTGAAATGTAATCCCCAGGGTTGGAGGTGGGGCCTGGTGGGAGATGTTTAGGTCGTGGGAGCGGATCCCTCACAAATGGCTTGGTGCTGTCCCTGTGATAATGAGAATGAGTTCTCGCTCTGAGTTTATACAAGATCTGGTTGTTTAAAAGCGTGTGGCACACCCTTCCTTCTCTTGCTCCTGCTCTGGCCATGTGAGATGCCTGCTTCCCTTTTGCCTTCTGCCATGATTGAAAGTTTCCTGAGGTCCTTGCCTGAAGTAGATGCCAGCACCACGCTTCCTGTACAGCCTGCAGAACCTTGAGCCAATTAAACCTCTTTCCTTTATAAAGTGCCCAGTCTCAGGTATTCCTTTAGAGCAAAGCAAAAGCAAACTAGCACACATCTTTTATATGCAAATGTGTCTCATGCATCTTTGAGCCTCCACCCACCTAGAAGCTGCTCCTAAAAGGTTTGTTGATTGATCTGGAAGCAATCAGAAACAATCTCTGCGTCCTGGAGATCGGCTTGAAAAGTGTTTCTTGAATGATGCAGAACGTGTGTCACAGCTGGATATGGCAGCATTTCCGAGAAATAGAGAGGCATGGCAGGGAGAGGCTCAGCTGGCCCGTGCCCAGCCCTGAGAGTGACAGCGTGTTTACAAGAGCTATTAGGGGCTGCTGCTCCTCTGTGCTCACGGGATGATTTACTCCACCAGGACTGCCAGGCTGCTGCTTTTCCTTTCACTGCTGAATTGATGACTGAATCACACATATTCAATTTCAATAACATGATTTCACTTTGAGGCAGGCAGGAAGTCCAAAGCCCACTGTCAGAGGACCCTTCCCCCATGCTGGGTTCTGCAACTCTGGCAAGTTCTACAGACACACTTGTGAGTGAGGGAAAGAAATCTCTCTAAAGCACCCTACAAACAATCTGACAGCCCCAAGTCCCATAAGAGCAGGGGCTGCATCTGGTTGTTTGGCAGAGAATTCCCTGAGCACAGTGTCTGACACCTACTTTAATGAATACTTCTAGACTGAATGATTCGACCTATCCGTCTACCTGGTCAGAAGCTGTCTTAACTCGAGCAGACACAGATCACTAGCAGACTTGGAAACCACTGTGTACAGATAACAGCTGGAAGAACTGGAGAAAAGAGTTGAGTAGGAAGGAGGCCAGGACATGATGCTGCCCACGAATATTCAGTGAGTAGTCCTACTCAAGTCTCCTCCCATTTATTGAGTACCCACCATGTGCCACACAATACAATCCTTCTAACAAGTCTTCAAGGTCTATTCTATGACTCATTCTCTGCACAAATAAACTAAGGCTCTGAGAAGTTCAGTGACTGGCGCAAGAGGACATAGCCCTAAGTGCCAGGCAAGGATGCTACCCAATGTCTCATCCACAGCGCCACACTTCAGAACCCACTCTGCTCCTGTCTCCACTCCCCCTCTGAGACCACCATCCTCTGGAGACCCCTTTTCTGTGAAAAACCTATATCAATCCGCATACAGTGGCAAGGCACAGGTCCTATAGAAATGGCCACTGGAGGATGAGGTCACCAACATTTCCACGGGGTAAGTCCCGTTTAATCCCTGTTGCAAGTGCAAAAGGAGCACTAGATAGGGGTGTGTATACATACATATATGTTTTACATGTACATATACATTTAGTGGGCTCAAGAAACTCAATCCATTTGAAAAAATTGGAAATTGTGAATAATGCAATAATACTGTCTTATTGATTTAGACAGTAAATATCAAAGGTAGGAAATGATATGATTTGTCACCCAAACTGGAACACTTTTAAGAATAAAGAAAGGCACTGCTCTTGGACAACAGGTGTAAATTCATACTAGCCAAGATGAACCAGGACTTAAGATCACCATTGCTAGATGATAATAAGTCCCAAAGTGAGGGATGCTCAGCTTCCCAGGGCCTTATACAAGTGCTGAATTTTGCACAATGCCACTCCATCCGTCATGACAACAGCACTGATTGTAGATGTTGTAGAGAAAGAGTAATGATTATTGTTGCTATTTATATTAGTTTAGTAACAAACCTTGTAATAATTGCAGCTTCTGTTTATTACATTCTGCAGAAAATGTGCCATGCTATTACAAACATCACCTCATTTGCTTCTCACAGTGATAAGCAGTGGGCATTTTTAGACTCACTTTACAGACAAGTAAAACAGGTACAAAGAGGTTAGGATAAATGACAAGCCCAAGGTCACAGAAGTGAGTATTCCAATGCAGGACAGTCTGATTTTAAAGGATCTCATCTTAGTTACAAGCTACAGGTCTTCCCATTATTTCTTTTTACCTACATTCCTCAAGAAACTTATGAAATCTAATATACACACCCATCTTTTACCATTCACAACTCAACTTCTATCGTGTCCAGCAATTTCCTTCTCTCCATTTTAACATCTGTCTCCCTCTTTAACTTCTGTCCTTTTCCCTTCAATTACCTCAGGAAATATTTTATCCTCTCTCTAAATATTTCTTTCCCCATCTTCATTGCTGCTGCAAACCTCCAAAGATATTAGTCTTGTCTGATAAATCCATGAGTCTCTTTATCAGGGCAAATGAAAGCTTAGGTTGCAAAATGAAATTTTAAATGATAAACAGCTTTATCATTCAGTAATGACATTGAAAGTACCCAGAAGTCCCCTTTCAGAATCCCCAGAAATCTTCATTTACCTCCTTATCTTTCTTTAATTAAACCAACTTTTCCCTGACGACCAGGAAAATACACACATTTCTCACTCAATTCTATCACCTTTGGGTGTCATTCCTTAATTAGCAAGATAGCCACATCACTTCCCAGTTTCCATTGCGTGTGCATAGCTTTTCAGTTACAGTCTAGGTTAAAAGGCTATTCTGGGTTGGCTGAGGCACCTGATCAAGATTTATCATGTTGTGTCCACAGAGGAATGTATAGTAGGTTACAAAATGGAGTTGTGGAGCCTAGCTTAATGAAAGAGTGAGACCAGGCCAGGCCAAGAGGCTGGAGCAAGTTGGAAGAAAACAGCTCAAGTCAGAAGTTGAGGACATTGCTATGTACCAGAGGTGAAAATGCAGGACAAAATAGAAAGAGGCAAAGGTGAACTTGAGAAGAGACTGGCTCCAGTGGAGACAGTGCTGGTTCTAAAAGGAGCAGGCTGGAAAATAGCCCAGGACCGATTATGTTCATTAGTCAATAGGGACAACAGCTGAAAAGTATCAGGCGTAAGCTACGGCAGGGAAAGTTCAGGCTCATTAGGAGGAGAAAACTTGAATGGTAATGATCCTCCTGGCCAACTTTCAAGTTTTAGCAAGGCTGTGAAAATGTTAATGAGGTTGGATAACATTAGACGATCATAAGTTCACCTGGTCAGGCCCCCGACCCCGTTTTAATGGGCCTTCCCCTTATTAAAGGAACACAGATTGATAAGAAAACCCTATTATTGTTTTAAAGGCTACCAGAAAATTGTCCGCAGAGTCAAAGCCAACTAAGTGGCTTATAGAATAAAGGATCTAAGCCTGAATTTTTCATCAAAGCAATCCTAGGTTGATTTGGCCTTCTAAAGGTTTCTCTTCCCACTCCCTGGAGCCAGATCAAATCAATCCCATTCACCCTGCGCTATGCCTGGCTGATGTGAGCTGTCTTGAGGCTAGCCCTACAGAAGTACCAGAACCAGGGGGCTCTCAGGCCCTGGGGCCACATCGCATGCTCAGGACAGGGCAAGGCAACATTCAGAAGCTGGATTGCATGGTGAGACTACAGGCTGAAAAGCAGGCAAGCAGGCAGCATCCGAGAACAGCACAGGCACACAAGATGAAGGCAAGGGGCGAGATACAGGCCTGGGAGAACCCAGGCACAGGAGAGCAGGGGAAAGCAGGGCAAACTAAGGTTTGGGGACCAGGAAAGCAAAGGACTACAAATTCAGTTCTGACTCACTGGACATGCCTCATCTTGGGCCATGGCTGTTCCATGCCTGGGAGGGAGAGCAGGGGAGCTACCCTGGGGTGCTGAAATTGCATTCAGAATGAAATGGGTAGGCTCAGGGGTCAGCTGCAAAGTATTTTCAATTCTAGAAAACATAAATACATGAAAACGCATATTACAATATTTGGCACAGGTGACCACACCTTTGGGCCACCAGCTTGTTTGAATGCAGTGCCATTGCCCAGCCTCCACATCAGTGTGGAAGTTGGATGGACAGGAAGGATTCTCCTCCAATTAGGAAGCCACACTTCTAGGGATGATGGCTTCTGGGTGAGGCTTCCATTCACTGGTTATATGGCAGACGCACCTGACAGCATCAGGACATACCCTGAGAATGACCCTGTTTGGAAGATGCACCTGAATGTGTGTTCAGAGTTCTGAGCTAAGAAATCTGGGGGTGACCAACCCAGAGAGTCATTCCTTACCTAAGAGGAAGAGCTGAGCCCTCGGACTGTCCTGAGGAACTCAGGCTGTACAGGTGATCAAGGCCCTGTGTTTGGGGTTAAATGAAGGCTGCCAGGTGGAGGTTGTTAAGGGAAGGGTGCTAAGTCAAAACAGTAGATGAACAGCATGCTTTTTGTAAGTGGTTGTGATTCTCCTGCCCAGCCTGCTGCCACCAGACCTCCCTGTAAGTTACCCTCCTGTTAATAAAACCCTACGTCTTATGTGTTGGCTCTGGGTCTCTTCTTCAGCCTCTTGGACATGGTGTCACCCCTGTTGAGGTTAAAAGGGGTCTGGCACAACACTAACAAAGTGGCGGTATCAGATAAGAGCACCCCACGGGCTTCCTTAGTGAGGTACAGTCCCGCAATACAACACTGGTCCCCCATTCTGGGCAGAGAGGAGGCTCATGTAGCTCAGCCCCTACTGCAGCTACTCCCTCTGGTGGTCACTTCCCAGGCACTGGGCCCTCCTGCTGCTCCCAGGGAAGGCAAGAGCTGGACATTCAGGGAACTGCTCTGGCTTCCAGCAGTCCTGCATTTGGCGAGTTCCCTGCAACCTGGTGCCCAAATAGCTTGGTTTAGGCAGGCAAGAGCCCCGCAGGCATCAGGATGCCCACTCAAAGGGATGCAGTGAAACACATCAATGAAAACAGTGCATGGGGCAAAATCAGAGCTGACCAAAAAGAGTTTAAATGAAACAGGTCAAAGAAAAGCAGAATATGCAGTGAAAACATTAACTCAAGTGGGTGTGGCCACCTGAAAACTGGACTATGATACTCAGCACCTTAGGTAAGGATGAAAAACCAAACCAAACACATTACGCTGAATAATGGGGAGAATAAGGTTATCAGATAAAATACAGGACACTGGTTAAGTTTCCATTTTAGATATATGATGAATAATTTTTTAGTGTGTCCCAAATATCACAAGTCATACTAAACTTATTTGTTGTTTGGTTGAAATTTCAATTCAACTGGGTGTACTCTATTTTTATTTGCTAAATCTAACATCCCTGCTAGAACTAAGTGGTGTCCATTCCATTCTCAGACTCTTAAGTGCAGCCCTGTACAAGTCCAGCAAAGGTCAGCTGTAAATGAGTAATAGTTACATGTTTGTATACGGAGAACAGTTTTCTTTAAAAACAAATCACTACTTTGCAGAGAGGAAGATGAAGAGAAAAAACTGTCTAAATTCAGGAATGACTTATTAAAGAAAACTCCTTGTCCTGGGAGTCTCAGATGACAAGGTTTCTCATCCCAGGCTTTGTGACCTGTGCAAGTCACTTCATTTTTACATGAAAGAGTTAGTTTGAAGATGGAACTAGGAAATCACTGGGCTCTATTAAACCCTAATGTTATGATTCTATCCAATTAGAACTATGTGAATGGGGGAAATGCATTTGTGTTCTAGATCCTAGGAAAACAAAACTGGAAGACACCTGTTTCCGCTTGAAAGATGCAGATACTTAATTTTCTGGCAGATACAGAATATATGTGGCCATGTTCTAAGAAATGATGTCATGGGGCTGAGCCAGAAACATGCTCAGAAAGGATGGAGATAAAACCATAAACTCAAGATTGTTATTTGGCCTCAAGATGTAAGGGGTTCCTCCCAAATATTCTGAGGCTAATATGATGGAAGAGAAGCATGCCCCTCCCTAACACAGCCCTATCTAAGACGGTATCTCATTCCAAATGCGTTGTTGCTGTGAGAATACTTTCCGAAAATAAAACCCAGTGGATCCTAGTGAAGAGAATCTTTTCAGATATGGTAAAGCTCAGTTAATCATGAATGATACTGATAAGGCCTCGTGAAGGTCACTCCAATAGCCGACAGAAGTCAAGTATATGGATTCGTGGCAATAATGAAGACAAATATCAAGTTTGTCATTACAGCTATTTCTTCTCTACACATAACAAGAATGTTTTCCAGAGGAGACTGATTCAGTCTAAACTTGAAAATCATTTGGGAACTACAAAAGTTGAAAAGCTTACCTTTCTTTTCTAACATAAAAATAAGCAGGAAGGAAAGGGTAAAGACTGAGTTAACTCCAAAATATAATATTACAAGTGTTTTGGGTTGGACCTGCCTCAAACAGTCCAATTTATCTCAGCAAAAAATACATTTTTACACTTATAGCAAAAAATAGTTAAACATTCCAAAGTGCACATGCTTATTTTGTTGGGAAAATTATACACATTTGTTTGATTAGCTTTGGTAAATAAAATAACCAAGTCATCACTCAAGACTCAGACGTGGCTGCAAAATTGATTCAATGAAATGTCAAAATAAATCATAGCTTAAAAATGCATGGTATGTAACTTCTAAAAATGAAAACCACATCTATCTCTGTCAGAGTTGTGAAGACTGTGCCTTAAAATTGTATCAAAAATGAATGCAGTTTTGAAGGAAAAATATTGATTTAATCGACTCTTCCTGACTAGTGATTCAAATCATGATTTGAATCAATTTGATTTTAATCGAGCCCACCCTATCCAAAAGTCATTTATACGTGCCTTTGGAGTGCAAGATGTTATTTTCAGCAGCCTATTTATCTTCCTAGTTATAGGATACTCAGACTGATATAAAAAGAGTGGTGCTATCTATGTCACATCAACAGGACAGGGAGCACAGGCTCCTACAAACTTACCTAGTTGCAAATAATCCCAGTAAGGTCAACCACGCACCAACTACACGTAATAAGGGACTGACCAACAGTCTCAAGGATTCCAGGACCTGAAATCAGGCAGAGTCTTGGGACAGTCAGTGGACTGCAGACAGTCCCAGCAACAGGGAAGAGGAATGCTTCCTGACCTAGAGATAACACACAACAAGCAGGGCACTTGGCCTCAGGCAGGAGCCAAGGCAGCCTCAGGATCCAGTAATCAGACAGAAAGGCCAAGTCTCCACAAACAGTTCAAGGGCAACTCTTGTCTCTTGCAGAACTGTGAGATGCCGGAGGTGAGGAACAAGGCTGGCCTCAATCACCAAGGCTATAAAGTCAGCAGGTCTTAGTCACAGATGGAGCTGAAAGCCAGAGATCAGGACAAGGCAGATGCTTGGAGAAAGCCAGCTTCTAGAACCAAAGGACTAGGAGGCTGACCCGAAGCTGAAAACATGAGTTAGGTATTCAGGGCAATCATGCAAGGGTTGATCGGGTGAACTAACTGTAACCTCTGCCTCTGCTGCCTGAAGGGTATTATCTACCTCATAAAAAATTGTAAGTGTGTGGCATAAGTCTTGGCATATGGAAAGTGTTCAATGTTAGTTACTGATGATAATGATGATAATAAAAAGGAAGAAATAATAATAAAAAAGCAATCGGCTGGGCACGGTGGCTCACGCCTATAATCCCAGCACCTTGGGAGGCCAAGGTGGGTGGATCATGAGGTCAAGAGACTGAGACCATCCTGGCCAACACGGTGAAACCCTGTCTCTACTAAAAAGACAAAAATTAGCTGGGCGTGGTGGCACATGCCTGTAGTTCCAGCTACTCGGGAGGCTGAGGCAGGAGAATCACTTGAACCTGGGAGGCAGAGGTTGCAGTGAGCCGAGATCACGCCACTGCACTCCAGCCTGGTGACAGAGCATGACTCCATCTCAAAAAAAAGAAAAAGAAAAAGAAAAAAAAAAAAGAAATCTACTACTATTAACAATAATAATAATAATAATAATGTAGCCTGCTAGGGTATCCAGTGGTCCAGTTTGCCCAGGATTGGAGGGCTTCCCAGGATATGGGGCATCCAGTGCTATCACTAGAAAGAGCCAGGCAAACTGGAATGGTTGACAATTCTGTCCCTGCCATGCACCCAGCCTGATCGACAGGGCATGGGTTGGGTCAGAACCTGTAGATGGCCTTAAGTGCCTTTAGCTGTGGGGATCAGAGAAGGGTGGAAGCAGGGAGCCAAGCACCACACCTTCTTTGAGGTATAACTGAGTTGTTGTATGAGGATCATGGTCTGGCTTTTCCCTTCAAGGCACCTGGTGAAAGGAATGTAGTGAATCGATAATCATTAACCAGCTGTCTGGTCTAATCATTTTCTCCCATTAGTTCCAGTTAATAAGAAAACAGAACAAGGAGGGAGGAGGAGGAGGGTGAGGAAGCAGGATCTGGCCATGTCTGGGTTTACTAAGTTTCAGCTGATCTCAAAGGTCCCATCCTTCACCCAGTTTTAACCTCCACCCTATACCCCACTGCATGAGTCTGGCACAAGGCAAGCACTCAATCTATATGCACAGTATCCGAGAAAGCTGAGCGGTGAGGTTGGGATCAGATCTGCTGCCTCCTTGGACATGTCTTTGTGGAAAGGTGTAGGTGCCTGGATAGGAATTACTGTGATGAAGCCATGGTTCAGTGGACAGGCACTGCTGCCCTGTGCTAGGCAGCCCGAGGTCCAAGTCCTTCCCTATGTGTGATCTGAGGACAGGGCAGTTACACAACCTTGTACCTGCTCCCGCTCATGCTGCTGCTGCTGAGTCTTAAAACGAGCAAAAGCAAGGAGAAGCCGGAGAAGTCCTGGTGAAAGGCTGGGTGGTTGGTGAACTGCCGGGGATCCCGCAGTTTCCTCAGGGATTTGGGGGTGGATTTAGGAACATGATATCTAGAGGTTGCTTGTATATAGCCCAGTAGGGGAGAAAGAGCACTGGATTCAAAGTCAGAACCTGGATGTTTATCTCAGCTTAGCCACTCCACAAATGCAGCTCAGCTAACACATACCGAACAAGCATCAGGACTGGCCACTATGTGGGATACTTCCTTCAATTTTATCCTTTTATCTTCAACACAATGTATTATTATCCCCCATTTTATTGATAAGGAAACGGTCTCAAAGAGGTGGAAACTAAGGCTAAGAGAGGTAAGCCGGTCAAGACAACACACTACATACATGGTTCAGTGTGTTGGCTGAAGCTCGAAGAGGTAATGCTGGAATCTTGAAGACGTGGGGCAGGACAGGGACTGGGAACATGTACTGAAGTGATGATGGCTGATTCAGGAAACAAAGGATCTCAAGGCCAGAGGAAAGCCTTTTTTGGATCAGGCAGCCCGCATGGCATGTAAAGCACTGCAGTTCATGTGTCTAGTTCCAGATGTTTATAAAGCACTTCAGTGCCCTGAGCTGATGCTCAGCGTGCCTGGGCCATGGAGTGGGGCTATATTCTTGGAAACACTGCTAACGGGAAGCATGGGTGCAAACATCTCAAACAAGATGAATAATGGGTTTCTCTACTCCTTGGTAGCTGAGCAGCCTCATGCAAGTCATTTAACCTCCTGAACCTCAGTCTCTTCATCTAACCTGCCTCACCCATAGCTAGTGTGAGAAATAAAGGTAATGTGTGTGGCCAAGTGCAATGGCTTCATGCCTGTAATCCCAGCACTTTGGGAGGCTGAGGCAGGTGAATTGCCTGAGGTCAGGAGTTCAAGACCAGACTGGCCAACATGGTGAAACCCCATCTCTACTAAAAATACAAAAATTAACCAGGCATGGTGGCATGCACCTGTAATCCCAGCTACTCAGGAGGCTAAGGCAGGAGAATTGCTTGAACCTGGGAGGCAGAGGCTGCAGTGAGTGCTGAGATCGCACCATTGTACTCCAGCCAGGGTGACAGAGTGAGACTCCATCTTAAAAAAAAAAAAAAAAAAGAGTAACGGGTGTGGCATGTTTTGTACTGCATGGGATACAGTGTAGTACTCCATGCAGGGGAACATCATTCAAGCACATTTGCTAAGCTGCCAGGGAAAGCCAAATGAAAGCTATCTGACTCTCCCATTAGTGGCATTTCACCATGCCAGACTAATTTGTCTAACTAGAAATCTGACCCGAAATCTCCATGCCCCACTCCCTCATCTTCCAGGCATTCAGAAAGGCAGGCTTGGATCTCCTTAGCACATTTACTACCAGGGACATCAGGGCACCCCAGAGCTATCAGGATAATGAGAAGGGCCTCCAGAGAGAGGGAGGAGCTGGTACTAAAGCATAACCTTCAGGGCCTTAAAAAGATGCTCCCAAGAATGGCTGCAGAAGAGTTCAACTCCAAGTCAGTGACAAAAAGGGAAGGTTAATCACAGGAAGGCACAGGGCCACAGGGCAGGAGGCACACGGGGTAGGCAGGGAAGTCAGCTTCTGCTGCACTCTGGCCTGGGCACTGATGTGTTCCATGTCACAGCACCTGGGAAAACTCAGTCCCCTGACTTCTACCACCTGTATCACCCGGTCCCCTCTATCATCCCTGACTTCCACCACCTCTATATCCTCCGGTATCTCCCTCCACCCTCACGGGCTCATGAGAAGTCTCTTCATTTCCTTTTGGTGCCCTGCAGGGACCCCTCAGCTCCTCTGTGCTTTCTTGAACTGATGCCCAGTTATTTTCCACATGTGACATGTGCTCTGCCACCATCACCTCCTGTATTAGTCCATTTTCATACTGCTATGAAGAAATACCAGACACTGGGTAATTTATAAAGAAAAAGGTTTGCTGGACTCACAATTCCACATGGCTGGGGAGGCCTCACAATCATGGCAGAAGGCAAGGAGGAACAAGGACAGGACTTACATGGTGGCAGGCAAGAGAGTGTGTGCAGGGGAACTGCCCCTTATCATACCATCAGATCTCATGAGACATATTCACTATCAAAAGAACAGCACCAGAAAACCCGACCCCATGATTCAATCACCTCCCACTAGGTCCCTCCTATGACATGTGGGGATTATGGGAGCTACAATTCAAGATGAGATTTGGGTGGGGACAAAGTCAAGCCATATCATTTCCCCACCCCGGCCATTAGGTCTTCACTACCTCCTAGGATCTCTGGACTTGGGCCACACACTACTCTGGACTAAACCTTGGTTTTCAGGCACATAGAATTGCTAGCACTCAACTCGCGGCTACCCTCTAAGAAGTCACTACCTTTGATTACACAAGTCAGCACAGGCACCCAGCCTTGGGACCGTCCTGCTGAGCAGGTCCCTGCAGTGCCTGGTCTCAGCCATGCTCCTCATCACCATCCTTTATAGCTTATAGCTCCCTGGGCCCCTGACCTTTTCCTTTCCCTCCCGCTCTAGGCATTTCTACTGCAGAAGAATGTGACCTTAAGCAAGTAACTTCATCCCTGGATCTCGGTTTTCACAACCGTAAAGATAGAAGTCATATGAATGATGTTAGCAGTTTTTCAACTTTTCAGTGTGAAAAAAACCCCATAAAAGGGTATACTTTTACATACATTAACTAAGAAAATGAATGAAGATAAAGAGGACCTGTGAACTTAGTAATATCTTCAAATAAATCTATACTTTATTACAACCCCATCATTTGAAAAGTGGTACACATATGAGTGAGATTTATTATTTAGTCCTCCTGTACCTAAGGAATGATTGGTGTACTACGGACTCTTGGACCCAGGGTAATAATTCCACGACTCCCCCATGGGTTCATAGCCTGCAGATTGGCAAACGGCAGACTAGACAACCTCCAAGGGGTCATAAATTCAACAAAGAATTTCAAGGTCATAAATTCAACAAAGACTTACCAAGCACCTGCTAGAATGGATACATTCTAATTAGGGAGACAGATAAAATCCAAGAGAACAAATTTTAAAGTAACCACTTAATTATGGTAACTGGTAAAAACCCAAGACCAATCTAAAAAACGAGGCACCATCGGGGAATGTGGCCTTTTAGACAGAATGGTAGAAGGCTTCTCTGGTTAGTAACGTTTGACCATATGACCCAGAAGATGAAAAGGCATCAGCCATAAGGAACGGACGGGTGGGGAGAAGAAGGCAAAAAGCATTCCAGGCAGAAGACACAACTTCACAAAGGCTCTGAGAAGGATGCCAGTGTGGGCTGTTGAAGGACATTTATGGGTGAGGATGAAGACATAGGGGGCAAATTATAGAAGGAAAAATAGCAATTCTGTCTGGAAGTATTAAGTTTAGGAGTATGCATAAAATCCAAGTGGGAATGTTGACACAGCTGAATCAAGTTCCCATGATTTCCAGACACCAAAAGTATCAGGCCAACCCACTCCTCCTCCGTCTGATGGAGCAGAGTGTCCCTGAAGAAGGCCCCCAGTTCACAGCCCGGTTGGGTGAATGCACCCTCTTCTGAGATCCCCAGACCACCCTACTCTCACCTAGCCAAGCTCTGACGATAACACTAGGTACTTCCCCCACTGCCCTCAGAGCTCCCTGGGATTGGAGCTGTATCTAATTCACCTGTATTTTTCTTCTCTAGCCAGGCACACGTGGATGGCCAATGAATGGCTTGTTAGATTCTAAAAGCATAGGTAGGCAGCGCATCTGACCCACCTGGAGAAACTTCCAGCTCTGCTTGCACTGCCTAAGGCAGTCCCTTCATCTTTTTTTTTATTTTTTGGACAGTTTCACTCTTGTTGCCCAGGCTGGAGTACAATGGCATGGTCTCAGCTCACTGCAGCCTCTGCCTCCTGGGTTCAAGTCATTCTCCTGCCTCAGCCTCCCGAGTAGCTGGGATTACAGGCACACACCCAGCTAATTCTTGTATTTTTAGTAGAGACGGGATTTTGCCATGTTGGCCAGGCTGGTCTCGAACTGCTGACCTCAGGTGATCCGCCCACCTTGGCTTCCCAAAACAGGCATGAGCCACCACATCCCTAAAGATGAAGGGAAGGCAGTCCCTTCATCTTTAAGGGACTTTTTCCTCATCTGTGAAGAGAACATTAAAAATATCTACTTCACTGTTACCGTGAGAAGAGAAGTAAGTAATGCACATTTTACAAACTGGTGAGTGTTTTACAAAGTGAGTACTAATCCACACTTAAGTTTTAGAGGCTGTATTATCTCCCTCAAAAATATTTTCACTTTTAAATAGACCCTCTGATGCATCTTATTCCTCTTTTATGAAGGACAATGCCTTCCTCCTTCAGCAGTGAAGGTATTTCAGGCATGAGTGAAAGAAACTGGGTTTGCTTTGACTGGGGGAGGTAATCAGGACCTTTAACGACAGCATGTGGACCAGAAATCAGCAAACTATGGCCTGAGGCCCAAATCCCACCCACCCTCCATTTCTGCAGGACAGGTGAGTTAGAAGGGCTTTTGCATTTTTAAATGGTTGAAAAAAAAAGTCAAAAGGATAATATTTTGTGATACATAAAATTATATGAAATTCAATTTACAGTATATATAAATAAAGTTTTATTGGAACACAGCCATCCTCATTCGTTTACATATCATCTGTGGATACTTTTGTGCCATACCAGGAGAGCTGAGTAGTTGTGACAGAGACCATATGGCCTGTAAAGCTACAAATATTTACTAATTAGTTTTTTAACAGAATAGTTTGCCAACTCCTGACAGAGATCATCTCTGTACTTGCCCCAAGACCACTCCTGCCAAAGGATCTAGAATGAGTCAAGATATTATTCTGGGAATTCCACTTTAGTGCATCCAGGCTGCTATAATAAAATACTATAAACTAGGTGCCTACAAATAACAAATTTATTCTCACAGTTCTGGAACCTGAAAAGTCCTAGATCAAAGCATCAGGAGATTCAGTGTGTGGTGAGGGTCTGCTCTCTCTGGTTCATAGATAGCCATCTTCTCACTGTTGCCTAATGGGGTGGAAGGGATAAGAGAGCCCTCTGGGGTCTTGTGATGGTTAATACTTAGTGTCAGTCAACTTCATTGGATTGAAGGATCCAAAGTATTGTTCCTGGGTGTGTCTGTGAGGGTGTTGCCAATGATATTAACATTTGAGTCAATGCACTGGGTGAGGCAGACCCACCCTCAAGGTGGGTGGGCACCATCCAATCAGCTGCCAGTGCGGCTAGAATAAACCAGGCAGAAGAAGGTGGAAGGAGCTGACTTCCTGAGTCTTCCACCCTTCGTCTTTCTGCTGTGCTGGATGCCTCCTGCCCTCAAACATCAGACTCTAAGTTCTTTAGCTTTTGGACTCTTGGACTTACACCAGTGGTTTGCCTGGAGGTCTCAGGCCTTTGGCCACAGAACTGAAGGCTGCACCGTTGGCTTCCCTACTTTTAAGGTTTTGAGACTTGGACTGGCTTCCTTGCTCCTCAGCCTGCAGACAGCCTATTGTAGGACCTCACCTAGTGATCATGTGAGCCAATTTTCCTTAATAAACTTTCCTTCATATATACATATATCCTATTAGTTCTGTCCCTTTAGAGAACCCTGACTAATACCTTTTATATCTTGTATAAAAGCACTGATCTATTCATGAGGGTTCCACCCTCATGACTCATCAGCTACCAGAGGCCCTACCTCCTAAATCATCACAGTTGGGGTTAGCTTCAGTATAACAATTTTGTGGAGATACAAACATTCAATCTACAGCAGAAGGATATAGACAAAACAGATCATCTTCTGAAGAACAACCAGGAACATGCTGGGACTCAGACATGTGTCACGGGAAGAATGGGTCAATAATTCCAGGGTGTCTTCAATTATCCAAAGATCTGTCATGATGAAAGGAGATAAGGCTCCTTCTCTATGGCTTTGAAAAGTTGATCTGGGACGGGAGACCCATTTCAGTCAATATAAAGAAGCATCCTCAGCTGTCTGAGCTGTTTCAGGGGATGAGTTCCTGGTCATTACATGTAGCCACAAAAATACAAATGTACAGTGTAGTGAATATACAATGTAGTGATCAATGACAAGATGACCATTGGGTCAGTGACATGGGTACCTTTTATTAGGTCAGTGCAAAAGTAATTGTGGTTTGGGCCATTACTTTTAATGCCAAAAACTGCAATTCCTTTTGCACCAACCTAATAGATTGCTCATTTTGCAAAGATCTCCTTAACTACACCATGAAAATCCACAAGGGTAGGCTCCTGGATGCTATGTTTGTACAATATGATTCTAACACAGTTTACTGAACCAGAAGTGGCTCCTGTCTGAGGTTGGTCCCATCAGGGTCTTTTACCTAAGAACTTGAGAGCAGGTCAGCGTGCTCTGCGTATGCCTGAAAGTGTAATATCTCTGCCCACCATGTAGGCTCAGGAGCAAGGAAAGCTGGCTTGCTAGGAAAGAAGCATGAAGCAGATTTATGGAGAGAAGGAGAGAGATGGGATGGAGAAAGAGTTAGTCCTGGGCTCCCAACAGCCTTGTATTCCCTGGCTCCAGACTCTTCATGAGGTCTTGTTTCCATGATCACACTTCTGGGTTACTACAGATTAGTCTCATTTTGCAGAAGCTAGCTTGAGATGGATTCTCTTACAGCTCAAAGAACTTGAAGTAATGTCATTATGGAGGAACAAGACTCAAATCTTGACAACGTTGTCAGTGTCCTCAGTCTCTTCCAGCCTTGGGAATCTAAGGTTCTATTAGCCATCTAGAGGAGAGGCCATGCCCCCTTGAGAAGCAGGGTCTGAGGAGCCTGGGACTGCACATCCACAGCACAGACCACAGGCACGGCATGTCAACTTGCACACATCGCACTTGCTTCTCTCCTCTTTAGGAAGATAACGTGAATCTATCATGCCACTCTGTTGTGAAGAATAATGAATAGCACCGTTAACAAATGACAAGTGCTACATTTCTTCTTATTATCTATCATGTATACATCACTTTATTTCTGTAGCATCCAGCAGGTGTTGAATGCAAATGGACTGAAAGCACTTTTGCAGACTTGCAGTCTCCCATTAAGAAAAACATTTGTGAGCATGGAACAGTAGAGCTGCCATACTCTTCCATTCCAAGTCCTGCACTGAAGTGCCCCAAGCAGGACCTGAGAGGCCCTTCTCAATCATGCTGATTCACTGGAAAGCCATTATATCCAGGTGATTCATATTCACTTTAGTGCAATAAGATCTACCCTAGCTCCAAGCTTTGACCCTGTCAGGCCTCTGAGCCCAAGCTAAGCCATTATATCCCCCGTGACCTGTACGTATACATCCAGATGGCCTGAAGCAACTGAAGATCCACAAAAGAAGTGAAAATAGCCTTAACTGATGACATTCCACCATTGTGATTTGTTTCTGCCCCACCCTAACTGATCAATGTACTTTGGAACCTCCCTTACCCTTAAGAAAGTTCTTTGTAATTCTCCCCATCCTTCAGAATGTACTTTGTGAGATCCACCCCCAGCCCGAAAAACATTGCTCCTAACTCCACCGCCTATCCCAAACCTATAAGAACTAATGATAATCCCACCACCCTTTGCTGACTCTCTTTTCGGACTCAGCCCACCTGCACCCAGGTGATTAAACAGCTTTACTGCTCACACAAAGCCTGTTTGGTGGTCTCTTCACATGGACACGCATGACAGACCCAGCCCCATTTGGAGGCCATAACTGTTTGTGTGATCAGAGAACCACAGGAAACAGACATGGGCAATATGTGGCCAGAGGCTCTTGATCACTCTTTTTGCTTCAGCAATAGGATAGCCTTGGGCCTCCTTTGATCCAGTTTATTCCACATGCCAGACTTCACCACTCGCCAAGTGTTGCTCAGCTTCTTCTCTACTCTCCCCATTTTGCACATGGAGAATGGAAATACACTATTAAGTAATTTCCACAAAGAACATGAGGCTGGTCTCAAGATTGGAAGGCATAGGCTGTTTCTGGCCCATACAGACACTCACTGTAAGGGAAATGCCAGATGAGGGGCAGGGAATAGAGCAGGAGAAACTGAGCTCTGGACCCATTGCTGCCCCAGTGATACTGGGATCCAGGCAAGTCATCTCCCTTCCCTGGCCACAGTAACTCCTCTATCCAATGAACAGATTGGACCAGGAGCCAGGTCACAGCCACAAGACAGAAATATCAAGATCAAAATCAAGAAGAGGCTAGGAGTTGACACCCAAGAATAACCACAAAAATGTCAAGTCTGGAGTGGAGTCAATGAACATATTCTAGTGGAGCGCTAAGAGTACCAGTGATGAGCTGAGTTAAAGAGGTACCAGAAGTGGAGTCAAGTCATGGAAACAACAGTGGGAGTGGAAAAAGTAAACCAGGTGACAACAACCCAGAGAAGACAACACAGAGATGAATTAGTCTTGATAGAGATTTGTTGTTGGATATCTTAATGTCACTAACACAAAGACAACATGGGGTGACCAGCAGGATCCCACCCAGCTCTCACAGTCTACAAACTTCAACCTTGCTCCAGTTGTGCTACCAAATGTGCATCAGCCCTGACAAAGGAGCAATTGCAAGCTAAATATCTGACATAGCGTGAGTTCTGTATTAAGCCACTTTTTTCCCACTCAGTAATAATTGGACATGGAAGAAATCATCCCCCAAAGGGGCATATGCTAGTCTCCATCTCCACTTAATAAAAGCGATCCCTGTCTTGACTTTCTACTTTTTACTTGCCCCTAAGATGTTCTTGGGTCCTTAAAAAAGTCACTTCCTACTCATCAGGACACTAGATCACTGAAAAAGAAATTTTGAAGCTTTTGACCCTCCATGAGGGTAGTACAGGCTGGCTGCAGAGAGAGGAAATTTTATTTCCAAGGCCAGCTATTTGATGTCGTAATCTTTCCCAGGCTATTCCCACAGAACGGTTATTGAATATACTATATTCAACAAATCAATTACTTTCCCTAGAAAAAGTTCTCAAAGTAGCTATGACATATGACAAGAAAAGTCTTTCTACCTTTTTGTGCCTAGTTTTCTCATTTGTAAAATCTGAGAAATGGTACCTGTATTAGTTTTCCATCACTGCTATAGCAAATCACCTCAAACTTGGTAGCTTAAAGCGAGACAAATTTATTATCCTGCCTAGATTAGAAGTCCAACATGGGCCTCCCCAAGCTAAAATCCAGGGGTCAGCAAGGGTGCATTCCTTCTAGAGGCTCTTAGGAGAGATTCTGTTTCCTTCTCTTTTCCAGCTTCTAGGTCACCCACATTCCTTGACTCATGGCCTCTTTCCTTCATCTCCATCTTCAAAGCCAGCAACAATGGGTTGAGTCATTCCAGCATGGAATCACTGACTTCCTCTTCTGCCACCTTCTTCCACTTTTAAGGACGCTTATGATTACATGAGACTCACCTGGGTAGTCCAGGATACTCTCATTTTAAGGTCAGCTAACTAGCAACTTAATTCCACCTGCAACCTTAGCTTCCTCTGGTCATGTAACCTAACATATTCAGTTTCTGGGAATTAGGATGTGCACAACTTTGGGGGCATATTATTCTGCCTATTACAGTATATGTCTTCTCACAGTGGCTAGGAAAAGTCTTCCCCTACTAGCTAAGTATATGGCCCTGGCTAAGTCTCTTGTCACTCCAGTTTCCTCCTATGAAGTTGAGGGCTTTAATCTAAGACAGTCTTTAAGATGTATAAGTTTATGAGGATAAAACAGAGTCATTAAAAGATTAGCCTCTGTCTTGTGCATTATAATCTTCAAAGCACTTGTCCATGCCTTGTCTCATTTGATCCCTGCACCAATCCTGAGAAATATGTAGGGAAGATGCTGCCATTATCTTCTACTGTTTTTGATATACATTATCAAATGATATGTATTTGATATACATTGTTATACATACATTTAGATGTAAGCAGAAATGCGGTTGACCCTTGAGCAATGTGGGGGTTAAGGGCACCAATCCCTTGCCCAGTTGAAAATCTGCACATAACTTTTGATTTCCCCAAAACTTAACTACCGACAGCCTATTGTTCACCAGAAGCCTTACCAATAACCAATAACCAAACATGACAGTCCTGGTTTAATATTGGAGTCTTCTGATAATACATGCCCTACATGAAAACCTTTTCTGAATACCTTGGAAATGTACACATGAGGAAGATGGTAACCACCAACACACTACCACCAGCACCACCACCATCATCCAGCCAAATCACAACTCATCTAAATGAAGAGGCACAGCAATGGCACATGCTGATCCCTGAAGATAACTCAGGAATCTAGGTCCCCACTTTCTTTGGATTCCCATCCTCTATTTGTGTCCCATTAAAAGTGCCTTCCTACAACCATATTCCTCTTTCCTTGCTTTGAGACCACACATGATCAGCATAGTCCTGGTTCTAAATCAAGGAAAAACAGTCATGAGCCTCTAGCTGTGGAAGAGGGAGAAGGTCTCTGTACAGTGGCAGGTGATCCAAAGGTGCTCCTGCTTGTGTGAGATAGGATAACTAGATACAGTGATGGAAGCTTCTTCCCATCCTCCTGAGTTAAGTTCAGTATAAAGGAAAATACAAAAACAGTGAAGACATTTTCTAGGAAACAGGAAGGAGAAAAGAGCTAAAGGAGATTACCTGAAAGTCTCTGAGGTGCAGTGGACATTTGTTATCTTTTGGTTCCTAGTATCCACTGCTACATCTCAATGCCTTTTGGGAAACAATCCCTCTCCCCCCTCTCAGACCATGTGCTTGCTCCTTCCTCCACTCTCCAGTCCAAGGGCAGAGAATTAACTCTTTCCACAAGTATTTATTGAGCACCTAAGATGTGCTCTAGGCAAGGGAGATATGAAGGCAAGGCAGACAAGTCCCCTGCAGTCATGGAGCTGCCAAATAAACAAACAAGCAAAAAAAAAAAAAAAAAAAAAAAAAAAAAAAAAAAAAAAAAAAAAAAATTGAATGAAATACTTTTGAGAGTGCTATGGTCTATAAGAAAATAAAATAGGGTTTTTGTTACAGAGAAGGACCAGGAGTATTATTATCTGGACTTTTCAGTTATGTTCACTAATTCTTATTTTGTTTAAGCCTATTTGGGTCACACTTCCTGTTGTTCACACCCAGCAGACTTCCTATTACAGGTGGCCTTTGCTCTGCTGATGCTGAAGCTCCCTGTCCTGTCTGTAGAGCAAGACTGTACTGACTGGCCAAGACCTTTGTGTCATGGGAAATGGACAGATGGGAAAGAGCCCAGAACTGGCACTCAGAACCTCAACTTCTAGTTCAAGCTCAGCACTAACTAGCTGAGTACCTTCTACCCAGGCTGGAGTATTTACTAACTGTTGAAATGCGGATATTTGCCTAGTTAATCTCCATGATCTGTTCCACCTCCACCATTTTGTGCCCTATGCTCTACGTGATCAGAGCTTCTCAAACTTACATTATAATTGGGAACTGAGTAATCTCAAGCTGGCCTCAATCACATTCTACGTCTCTATTAAAAAGCTGCAGAACAAGCATTTAACACTTGATCCAGATCCATACATATTATCAGGGGAGATCCAAACTGCATATTCAGCAAACGCACTACATTCCGCAAACAAACACTCCAGTGCCTAATAAAGGTTAGTGATTCAAGATAATGCTGATTTTACCTGCCAAACTCACTATGGGCTCTAAGGAGTTCTGCCTCTATCCTTCATGGCTTATTACAGGGGGAAGACCTTTGGGCAATTTCACTGGGTTGAAATAGAAGCATTTACATACTTTTCTGTATGTGGAGGACAAGGGGATGTGCATTGTTTTCTGACATGAATACCTCAGTGACTATGTCAGAATCCTATTAATATAATAATCCCTTTAAAGAATACATTCATGTGGTTTAAAATTAAAAAGGCATACAATGAAACGTTTCCCTTCTACCCTTGCCCATCCCCAGTTCATGCCACAACCCTTAAGGGAAACCATTGTTAGTTTGTTTTATTATCTTTCCAGAATTTCTGATACATATAGATGTAAGTATAAATGTGGTTGACCCTTGGGCAATGTGGGGGTTAGGGGCATCAATCCCCTGCCCAGTTGAAAATCTGCACATAACTTTTCATTTCCCCAAAACTTAACTACTGATAGCCTGTTGTTTACCAGAAGCGTTACCAATAACATAAACAGCTGATTAACAATTATTTTGTAATCATATGTATGTTATATGTATTATATACTGTATTCTTATAATTAGTAAGCTACAGAAGAGAAAATGCTACTAAGAAAATCATAAGGAAGATAAAATGCATTTACTATTTAGTAAGTGGAACAGGATCATCATCAAGGTCTTCATCCTCATCATCACATAGAGTAGGCTGAGGTGGAGGAGGAAGAGGAGGGGTTGGTCTCACTGTCTCAGGGGTGGCAGACGCAGAAGAAAATCTGTACATAAGTGAATCTGCATAGTTCAAACCCATGTTTTTCTGAATTTATTCTAATTCTACAATGGCTCCACTTTTTATATAGAAGTTAGTATAGAATATACACTGTTGTGCAGCTTGTCCTTTTTTCTTCATTTTGCAATCCAATAGATAAAATATGCTATTCCTATATAACTGAGTTTTGATGAAGTAAGGTTAAGTACATCTTTTAACAAATTTACAGCTATTCATATTTCTTTTTCTGTGCATTGCCTGTTTATATCCTTTGCCTATTATTTTCTATTGGATTGGAATTCATTTTTATTGACCCTTTGGAACTCTTTATTTAAGTTGATTAGGCCTTTGTCATGTGTCTTTTCAGTTTACTTATGCAGATTCTTTTGGCTACTTAGAAGATGTTTTCCTCCAATTTTTTTTTTTTCATGATGTCACATGTACCTTTATTCTAATCTTTTGTAATTTCTTTTTTTTTATTATTATACTTTAAGTTCTAGGGTACATGTGCATAACGTGCAGGTTTGTTACATATGTATACATGTGCCATGTTGGTGTGCTGCACCCATCAACTCGTCAGCACCCATCAATTCATCATTTATATCAGGTATAACTCCCCAATGCAATCCCTCCCCCCACCCCCCTCCCCATGATAGGCCCCAATGTGTGATGTTCCCCTTCCCGAGTCCAAGTGAGCTCATTGTTCAGTTCCCACCTATGAGTGAGAACATGTGGTGTTTGGTTTTCTCTTCTTGTGTTAGTTTGCTAAGAATGATGGTTTCCAGCTGCATCCATGTCCCTACAAAGGACGCAAACTCATCCTTTTTTATGGCTGCATAGTATTCCATGGTGTATATGTGCCACATTTTCTTAATCCAGTCTGTCACTGATGGACATTTGGGTTGATTCCAAGTCTTTGCTATTGTGAATAGTGCCGCAATAAACATACGTGTGCATGTGTCTTTGTAGTAGCATAATTTATAATCCCTTGGGTATATACCCAGTAGCGGGATGGCTGGGTCATATGGTACATCTAGTTCTAGATCCTTGAGGAATCGCCATACTGTTTTCCATAATGGTTGAACTAGTTTACAATCCCACCAACAGTGTAAAAGTGTTCCTATTTCTCCACATCCTCTCCAACACCTGTTGTTTCCTGATTTTTTAATGATTGCCATTCTAACTGGTGTGAGATGGTATCTCATTGTGGTTTTGATTTGCATTTCTCTGATGGCCAGTGATGATGAGCATTTTTTCATGTGTCTGTTGGCTGTATGAATGTCTTCTTTTGAGAAATGTCTGTTCATATCCTTTCCCCACTTTTGGATGGGGTTGTTTGTTTTTTTCTTGTATATTTGTTTGAGTTCTTTGTAGATTCTGGAAATTAGCCCTTTGTCAGATGAGTAGATTGCAAAAATTTTCTCCCATTCTGTAGGTTGCCTGTTCACTCTGATGGTAGTTTCTTTTGCTGTGCAGAAGCTCTTTAGTTTAATTAGATCCCATCTGTCAATTTTGGCTTTTGCTGCCATTGCTTTTGGTGTTTTAGACATGAAGTCCTTGCCCATGCCTATGTCCTGAATGGTACTACCTAGATATTCTTCTAGGCTTTTTATGGTATTAGGTCTAACATTTAAGTCTCTAATCCATCTTGAATTAATCTTCGTATAAGGAGTAAGGAAAGGATCCAGTTTCAGCTTTCTACTTATGGCTAGCCAATTTTCCCAGCACCATTTATTAAATAGGGAATCCTTTCCCCATTTCTTGTTTTT